>NC_091478.1:3737822-4109489 GCF_036971445.1 Narcine bancroftii
ATAAACAGTTTAAAAGGCAAAAGAAAATACAATACTGTACTTACACTGAACAAACATTAAGGGAGCCCCCACCCCCCCCCCAATGGTGAGTGGCATCAACCAGCTCTTTATCCTAGACAACGCCATTGCTTTTTCACACAACTTTATTCAAACAGCTGCTACATGCAAGAAACTCTCCTGGCTGAATATTTGCTCCCATCTTCACCATACTTCAGAGAGCATTTACTTCTACAATTCAATTTTACAACTTGAGTATTTTTTAAATTTAAATTCAGACATACAGCATAGTAACATGCCATTTCGGCCCACGAGTCCATACTGCCCATTAACCTACACCCCTGGTATGTTTTGAACGGTGGGTGGAAACTGGAGCCCCCAGGGAAACCCCACACACACACGGGGAGAAAGTGCCACTCCTTACAGACAGGGTGGGATTTGAACCCCAGTTGTAATCGCTGGCCCTGTAAAAGGTGTTAACTGTACTGCCCATTTCTTACTGATTTCATACTTACTTATTTATTTTTTTTAATTTATTTTCCTCATTTTTTTTATTGCTGTTTGATTGAATTCCGGATGCTAGGGGTTTTGCTGTAATTGTACAAAGTGATTATAACCACTCTGGCTGTGGCTTGAGCCTGCTGTTTCAGAAATGTCAGACTTTACCATAATCCAAGCATTGGAGGAGAATCTTTGAGACCGAATTGCTGACCTAACGCAACTTTACAAGGGGAGGGTTGGGGTGGATAGGTCGGAATAGATACCGATGTCAATAATAGTAGGGCATCTTAATGGACGCACGATATGACTGTTCACTCGGGATGTTGATTACTCCAACTCTCGGGTACTATTATACCAGTGTTACACTTTCAGGGTTATAAGAATGTGCTGTCTGGGGCCAAAGTCCATCAGTGGGTCAGGGAGCGACCATTACACAGTCCAATCAGCATCCTGCTGCAGCGCTTAAAATCATGCACTTCAGAACTAGCTAGTGTAATGTGTGACTGACCTAGTGCCATCAATCTGACATTGTCAAGGTTCCCTGGATGCCTAAAACACAGGGCATTTCGTGCCCCATCTTGCTACATGATCTTCAGTAAGGAGTTGGAAGGTGTTTCTTTCCAGTGGTACTAATTGATCGGTAACTTCCTTCAGTAATTATCCTGAATTTACCATGATTTGTTTGGCACTGGACTTCATTAATTTCATTCAGGCTAAGTGAAAGTGGTAACATTAAAAATGACCTTTGATGCAGCATGGCACCCATCATTGGACAAAGATGAAGTAATCAAGAATCATTGAGATCACTGACAACAGTCAGAAGCCAAATCCCACATCGTTTCTAGGAGGGGAATCAAAATTTATTGTCAGGAACAAATCATGAAATTTGGTGTTTTGTGGCAACTAAATCCCAAAATGTTGCTGCAGCCTTTCCTCACAGCAGTGTGCAAGGCCCCAAACACTTTTCGCAATGGGAATGTTGCATTTGGCTCAGTTTTAATCACAACTCCTCAGATAAAAAAACAGCATGAGCCGGGTCATGTTCAGAATTGAGCTTGTATGTTGTGCAAATTTGACATCTCACTTCAATTTCATTTTACTGCTTCCAACAATAAAATCTAACCATGCTGCCTCCATGCTCATTTAGCAGAGAGAAGGATTTTATGTCAGGTGAAGTAGATTGAAATGCAGAAATGTTTTGGGGAAACAATTCCACAGCTACGCAAAGGTGCAGATGCTTAGATGAAATAACATGTCAAAGCGAAGAGTCCTGATTCTCCTCATAGGTCAGGCCTGTTTAAACTGTCCCTTAAATCTGCAAACTACCCTTTGCAGTCTACTATGCCTTGTCAGAGATGATGATCAAATGAATTAAATCACTGCTGGAAGTGAATTATGAGTCAGTGTTGGAAAAAAGTGAAGTTTTATTCCAGATTTCAACAAGGTGGGAGGTAGAGCCCAATTATCCACAAGACCCATGACACAAAACCCATCTATTCAGCATTCATTGTGTATGCACGATGCAAAGTGCTGCTTGCAGGGAAAGCAGCAGATTTGCATTTTTGTACAGTTGCTGATAATAAACAGGGCCAATTTCAGAAACTTCTAATTCATCCTTGTAACATGTGATGTCTAAGGAGGGGGTAGAAAGCTTGTGTCAAAAAATATGTTATTGGTGAAGCATAGAGAGTTGGTGTAAACTTGGAAAATTCTGACCTTGTTAGTACACTTCCAATAAAAATGCTGCTGTTGAGTTTGGAATTCTAGCTTCTTTTCAATCAGTATCAAGTACAGCCTGTTTCTTGTAGGTCATCTGTTTTCCCAGCCATCCCATTGTCATGACCAAAGTCAGTTAGGGAATTAAGGGATATGGGGAAAAGCCAAGTAGATGGAGATGAGCCGATCATCGGATCAGCCATGATCACATTGAATGGCAGAGCAGGCTCGACAGGCCGGATGGCTGACTCCTGCTCCTATTTCTTTTGGGTTTTTTTGATGTATGAAGGCTGTGAGAGCGTTATAACGGAAAAGCAGGAAACAATACCTTTTTATTTAAAAAAAATCAGTATACCATCTGCATTTTTGAATTGGCCATCGAATTGACCATCTAATTGAAAACATTTTGCATTTCATAATTTCTCTCTTTCAAGCCCTATCCTATCTAATCAACTTTTTCAACCTTCTTTGCATGATGCTATTTTTTAGAAATGGTACAGAGAGCATACTCAAAGTTCTAAGGATCTGTTCATTGATGGATACTTTGCATCATTCGAGCAGATTTCTGCTAAATTTAACCTGCCCAAACCTCAATTTTTTTTAGATATTTGCAAATCTGGTGGCATTTTCTTGAGTCACAGTTTTCTGATTTCCAAGAGAGTCTAAATCTAATTTTGTAGATTAATTTTTTAGTTTAATGCCTTCTCATAAATATTTTATAACCATTAATTATGGGAAATTGTTATGTTTAAATCAGACTTCATTAGTTAAAATTAAAAATGCTTCGGAACAGGATTTAAATTTGACTATATTGGATGTGAATTGGGTCACAAAATTCTTAAGTTGGTTATTATGTGCCCGTCATTGTCTATTACATTTTAAAGTGGTATACAGAGCACATCTGTCTAAGGCTAAAGTGTCTTGCTTTTATTCTGATGTGAGTCCCTGGCGTGACAGTTATATGGAGAAGCATCATTAATTGATATGTTCTGGACTTGTCCTAGTCTATAAAAATACTGGAGAGAAGTTTGCCGCATGCTGTCTACAATTTTTAGAATAGATTTGGTACCGAACCTTTTGGTGACCCTCTTTGGTACAATGGGAAGGAATGATTCCTCTATCTCTGGTTCAGAGTCATGTTATCTCCTTTGTTCCTCTTTTGGTGAGGCGAGTGATTTTCCTTAGGATGGTGCCCCACGTACTCATGTCAGTGGCTACCTGACACCTTGTCCTGTTTGAATATGGAAAAGATTCTTTATTCAGTTAATAATTCAGATATAAGATTCTAGACGTTGTGGGGGTCATTTATGACTCACTATCTTACTTTATAGTTTCTCTTGTGTCTTGGTGTGAGCTTGCAGGCGCCTCAGATTGAAGAGACTGCCATCCGTGCGGTACCGGATGTAAACAGCGTCTTCATTGTTGGGGTCTTTCATGGCTTGGTTCAGCATCATGCTGAAGAAGATTGAAAAGAGGGTTGGTGCGAGAACACAGCCTTGCTTCACGCCATTGTTAATGGAGAAGGGTTCAGAGAGCTCATTGCTGTATCTGACCCGACCTTGTTGGTTTTCGTGCAGTTGGATAATCATGTTGAGGAACTTTGGGGGACATCCGATGCGCTCTAGTATTTGCCAAAGCCCTTTCCTGCTCACGGTGTCGAAGGCTTTGGTGAGGTCAACAAAGGTGATGTAGAGTCCTTTGTTTTGTTCTCTACACTTTTCTTGGAGCTGTCTGAGGGCAAAGACCATGTCAGTGGTTCCTCTGTTAGCGCGAAAGCCGCACTGTGATTCTGGGAGAATATTCTCAGCGACACTAGGTATTATTCTATTTAGTAGAATCCTAGCGAAGATTTTGCCTGCAATGGAGAGCAACGTGATTCCCCTGTAGTTTGAGCAGTCTGATTTCTCGCCTTTGTTTTTGTACAGGGTGATGATGGTGGCATCACGAAGATCCTGAGGCAGTTTACCTTGGTCCCAACAAAGCTTGAAAAACTCATGCAGTTTGGCATGCAGAGTTTTGCCGCCAGCCTTCCAGACTTCTGGGGGGATTCCATCCATACCTGCTGCTTTGCCACTTTTCAGTTGTTCGATTGCCTTATATGTCTCATCCAGGGTGGGAACCTCATCCAGCTCTAGCCTTAGGGGCTGTTGAGGGAGCTGGAGCAGGGCGGAATCTTGGACTGAGCGGTTGGTACTGAAAAGAGATTGGAAGTGTTCTGACCATCGGTTGAGGATGGAGATCTTGTCGCTGAGGAGGACTTTGCCGTCTGAGCTGCGCAGCGGGCTTTGGACTTGGACTTGTCCGTGAACTACTCTTTGCAGATGATGCCGCTTTAGTTGCCCATTCAGAGCCAGCTCTTCAGCGCTTGACGTCCTGCTTTGCGGAAACTGCCAAAATGTTTGGCCTGGAAGTCAGCCTGAAGAAAACTGAGGTCCTCCATCAGCCAGCTCCCCACCATGACTACCAGCCCCCCCACATCTCCATCGGGCACACAAAACTCAAAACGGTCAACCAGTTTACCTATCTCGGCTGCACCATTTCATCAGATGCAAGGATCGACAATGAGATAGACAACAGACTCGCCAAGGCAAATAGCGCCTTTGGAAGACTACACAAAAGAGTCTGGAAAAACAACCAACTGAAAAACCTCACAAAGATAAGCGTATACAGAGCCGTTGTCATACCCACACTCCTGTTCGGCTCCGAATCATGGGTCCTCTACCGGCACCACCTACGGCTCCTAGAACGCTTCCACCAGCGTTGTCTCCGCTCCATCCTCAACATCCATTGGAGCGCTCACACCCCTAACGTCGAGGTACTCGAGATGGCAGAGGTCGACAGCATCGAGTCCACGCTGCTGAAGATCCAGCTGCGCTGGATGGGTCACGTCTCCAGAATGGAGGACCATCGCCTTCCCAAGATCGTATTATATGGCGAGCTCTCCACTGGCCACCGTGACAGAGGTGCACCAAAGAAAAGGTACAAGGACTGCCTAAAGAAATCTCTTGGTGCCTGCCACATTGACCACCGCCAGTGGGCTGATAACGCCTCAAACCGTGCATCTTGGCGCCTCACAGTTTGGCGGGAAGCAGCCTCCTTTGAAGAAGACCGCAGAGCCCACCTCACTGACAAAAGGCAAAGGAGGAAAAACCCAACACCCAACCCCAACCAACCAATTTTCCCTTGCAACCGCTGCAATCGTGTCTGCCTGTCCCGCATCGGACTGGTCAGCCACAAACGAGCCTGCAGCTGACGTGGACTTTTTACCCCCTCCATAAATCTTCGTCCGCGAAGCCAAGCCAAAGAAATCTTACTTTATAATTTTATTTCAATGTAATTGGATTATTTAACTTGTGTCTTTTCCACGTTCCTTTTGTTTTCTTTTAATGTTAATCGTATATAGTATCTGGCAACACTGGTGGGGAGGGGGGGGGAGACGGACTGGGGCTTTTCTTTTTGTTCTTTTTTTTCTCTCTTCAAACATTTTTCCCCCTTTTTGTTATTAGTTCTTTTTTAAAAATTGCTATCTGGATTATAAATCATGGATATGTTTTACAAGTTATGTTTGTTTCTGATGACATTGTTCAAATATGTGTAACTATTCATATCATTTCATTTTATTGCATTATTATTATAGCAATAATCTTTTCATTAAAATTGATACAAATATTCTAATAAGAAATGACCTAGGTCCTAGGATGACAGATCATCAGTTCAGCTGAGTGGGAAAAAAAAAACCCAATATCCAGCACCAATGGGGATTGATAGATGACAAGTAAGTGAATTTTACTGTTGCTTGAGATTGTGTGTTGTGTGATTGGCGAACTAATGGCTAGTGGCGCCAATGTTAAACTTTCATATTTTTTTCCTGCCGGTTACTTAAATCCCAGATAAAAGGTCAGGCACCTGTAGAAAGTTGCACTTAACTGAGTTGTTGGTTGGTACATGTGCACTGGTGGGTTGTTCTGCTATTTTCAATAATAATTCAAGAATGAGGTATGTCAGTATTCATGACATTCTGCACCTAATTTCGCAAGCTCTTCAGAAGAAGGACATTCCTACCAGAAGGACCTTGCAGGAAGTGGGTTAAAAAAAAAATCTGACAGAAAGAACATGGGCCTGAACTGGAGCCGCTCGGTAGACTGTAAATGCTGGAAGCTGAAGCTGAAGCAATGGACTGGTGGAACTCAACGGGTCGAGAATCATCAACGGGAGCCAAAACCTTCCTCAGGACTGAAAATAAATAAAAGCAATGGTGATTTCAGTGTTGGAACCGTTATGAACAAATTCCTTGTTAATTTTGCAGAGTTCTAAGATATTTTGCTATTGTGGAAGGAGACTTAAATTCAACAGTTCTGATGTTTATTTCGTAAATTCAATTCATTTAACCATTAAATTGTTCCATTTTCATTTGTCATTTTAATTACACATGGAAAGAGGCAAAATTTACAGGCAGCTTTTTCTTTTTTATATACAAGGAGAAATTCTGCTCTCTGTAATACCAGAAAAGGATTGGCGAAATATTTAATTATGTGAATATTATAAACTACAGTAAAATAAAAGGATTGTGCATCACCTTAATCAGTTATCAAGTATCAATGGAAAATTTTGGCAAACAGTTGCAACGTTATGTTAATGACGAATACTGTCAGTCTGCCAAGTTTTTGCAGATGGTTCATATTTATTATTCTGCATTTCAAGGTTTTTGTGTGATCCGGACATACTTACTGCAGTTCGAGAGGACTGAATCATGTTTGTGTAAACAATGTAATGAAGTGTGAGGAATATACACCCTGTTAACCAAGTTGAATCGAGTAAAAGTATTTTTAACATATTCTTTCCAATTATGATGACCACAAATAAAATTATGGTTTTCCAATAATAATAATTATAAATAGAAGGATGATTGGAATCAAAGGAATGTAGTTTTTATTTTAAAAATGTTCAGAAAAAGGGTTGCAAGGTTTATTCTTGAACAACATAGACAGCATGGAAAGAAATTGCAGGAGCCCTGTCAGAAATAGTTGCATCTGTGGTGACTCACCACTAGGCAGGCGAACCAGCCCCGCTTGTAAGCCACGCGGCGGGGCAGCCGGACAAAATGGCGGCATCGGGGGTTTTCCCTTCCTTCCAGCACGGGACTCAAGCCCGCGCTGGGGGACCACGTGACGCCTGGGTGACGTCAGCACCCTCCAGTGCGGTTCTCAGCCAGGTCCGGGCTGGGAGTATAAATGCAGCCCAGTAGCCGGCAATAAACTAGTCTGTTCACTGAGGTTGTGTGTTCTTTAAGGAGCAGGTGTAGCTGCTGCTACAATTGGGACCCCGACTGGTTCAAACGTCTTTGAACCCATCATGAGCGAGCCTGGGATCAGCGCTATAGCTGTGAAACTGCCTGAATTCTGGGTTCAGGAGCCGGAGACCTGGTTCGGCCACGTGGAGGCTCAGTTTCACCTCCGCCAGATTTCGTCCAACACGACCAAATTCTACCATGTGGTCACTGCCCTGGACCAGGCCACTGCCAGACACATGCTGCACCTACTTCAGCACCCACCCGCCGAAGACAAATACGAGACCATCAAGCAAGTGCTTACCGGATCCCTCAGACTATCTAAACCCAGCGTGCCGCTCGGATGCTGTACCTTGACGCCCTGGGGCACAGGTCCCCGACGGAGCTGATGGACAAGATGCTCACACTCATGGGTGAGCACATCAACTGCCCACTCTTCGAGCCTATTTTCCTCGACCATATGCCCTGGGACATCCAGCCGCTGGTCCAGGAGAGCTTCACCGACCCAAGGAAAGTCGCCCAGAAGGCCAAAGAGCTATGGCTCACATGATTCCCGGAGGACTCAGAGGTCCAGCAGGACATGTCCACGCCAAGCCCGCACCTAGCGCTGCGGTAGAGCATCCGGCCCCTGCAGGGGCCCCCAAGAGCATAACCAAGGCCATAGCATCTGCTCCAGGCCTCTGCTTCTACCACCAGCGCTGGGGAGCCAAGGGAACTCTAGGCTCGTGAATTTAATGTCAGTTGTGGGTAAGTTACTAGAGGGGATTCTGAAAGGCAGGTTCCATTCGCGTTTGGAAAGACAAGGACTGATCGTCAACATTGGCAATAGTGTATTTGATTGAAGTGGCCAAGAAGATTGATGAGACCAGAACAGAGGAAGCTATTTACATGGACTTTACCAAGGCCTTTGACAATGTCCTGCTTGTCAGCGTTGTCAGGAGGTCAGGGAGTGAGCAGATCACATAGAAGCAAAATTGACTTGATGGTAGAAGAGAGAGGGGGTAGTGGTGGAGGGTTGTTATTCGGTTTGGAAGCTTGTGACCAGTGGAGTGCCATAAGGATCAATGTCGCACAAAGTAGTGGAGACCAGATCACTGGGAGTATTTCAACATTTAAGGGTATCAAGGGATATGGGGAAAAGGCTGGTAATTGGAATTAGGGGTGAGTTTAGTTTAGCTTAGTGCTCAGTCATGGAGCAGACCCGATGGGCCTAGTGGCCTGCTTCTGTTCCTTTATCTTGTGATCTTGTGACAATGGTTATTACATTTGTGGATGACATCATTATTGATGGTTTAGTGGACAGTGAAGAAGGTTATCTTAGATTACAACAGAATCTTGATGAACTGGGAAAGTGACCACTGAATTCAACTCAGACAAGCACTAGATGTGACTCTTTGCAAGTTTAAACCAGGGTACAACCTACACGGTGAGTTGTAGGGCCTGGGGAATGGCATGGAACAAAGAAACTACAGGTAGATTTGAGACAAGGCGATGAAGATGACGTTTTGTGCTTACCTTCTTTGGTCAGGGCATTGAGTCCAAGAGCAGGGACATCATGTTATAACTATAGAGGTGCTAATAAAACCTCACTTGGGGTATTGCATGCAGTTTTGGTCACACAAGCATAGGAAATGTTTCATTGAACAGGAAATGGTGCAGAAAAAATTCAGGAGAATGTTACAAGGAATGATGAGCTTGAATTACTGTACAAGAAGTGGCTGGATTGCTGAGGCTTTACTTGCTGGAGAATCTGAGCCTCGAGGGGTGAACCTTGTAGAGATTTATAAAATCACAAGGGGATGGATCAGCTAAATAGTCATAGCTTTTCCCTGAGTAGGGGAATCTAAAACCAGAGGATGTAGATTTAAAGGGAGAGGGGAAACGATTCAAAAGGGATCTGAGGGGCACAAGGTGGTGGGTATAGGGAATGAGCAACCAGAGGTGGAGACAATTTAGACAGGTACATGAATTGGAAAGGTTTACAGAGGTAATGAGTTTATTGTTATGTATATTACACAGTGTACATGTGCACCAAAATTAATGCTTGTTACAGCCAAACAGCTTCTTCATAAATAAAAACAATTACAACAGGATACATTAAATCAAATTGAAAAAGTGATAATAAATACAGAAAATCAATAACAAATATTAGGAAGAATATGGGCTGAACATGGGCAAAGGATTGGCATGGTGAAGTTGAACTGACTGGTTTGTTTCCATACTGTTGAGCTCTGTGACTTTAATATGACTTCTTGGATTCGAAAAGTGCAGGTAGTTGATTTTTTTTTCCCAATGTCTCTCAACAAGTTTCTCCTTTCTTTGATCTTTTTGTACAAGAAAATAATTATTTGCGCTTAAAGGAACCATATTAGAATAATGTATGTTAAGTCTTGCTTTACCAAGCCCAATGCAGAACCTACTTCATCTGGACAGGATAGCCCAAAATGTTCAACTCCTTTAATAAATGAAACAAGATTTCATATGGGAAGAGTTGAATTTCTCTTGATCTGTTGTATTCTGTCAATACACTCACAATAGGTTTGTAAAGGTGTCCAGGGATTGAGAGTGACTGGTACAATTGGTTGCGGACTACTTTCTATCGTCCTGTAATTATACACATAACCCTTACTATTTTTATTCCATGTGTAACTCGTGTGATTGATTTGCTGCCTGTGTGCCTCTTGGAGGAACTGATGTTTTTTTGTGTGATTTCTTGTGCACTGCTTTTGTTTCATCAGTTAATTTGAGCATCCTGGTAGTTACATACCGAATCACTTGATAAAGAGAAGGAAAATGTTTGATGCAGAACTCCTTTCAGTGTCCTCCAGTTTGACATTTCATTTCTTGTATGTTATCTCTTTCCATTTTTAATCACTCGTTTCCAGTTCCTCGTTCCACCTTATATTCTTAAAGTGATTAGTTGAATCTATCTTTCATACTAAATTTTTTCAGTAGATTTCAAAGTCAAAATTAAACAATCAGAAATTTTGCTACCTTATCTGCAGGGGGAAATTGAATTTTTGGGTAGATTCCAAAATGTTGTTACATACTAAAAGCACCAGTTATTAATAAGGTTGTTGAATATTTTTAACCTCCAAATATTAATACCATTTGACTAAAATTATTATTTCCAAAGAATTGCCCTCTTTCAGATTTGTTTAAATGATATAATAATAGAAAGGTAAGACATTTGTGGGTAGAAGAGTTTACAATATTATGCACAATTTAAAACTGTATGAATTCAACCTACCTTGTGGCTAAGTATGGCAGAACTACAAGATGGGAACTAAGGATAATTCCTGGGGTTTCACTTCAATGATAGAAAATTAATACAATAGAACTTGCAGGTGTCAAAGCAGAGAGAATCATAGCAGTGAAATATCCAGAGAGGATCCTGCCCTAAAGATCAACCAGAGAAATAACCAACTATTGTAAGGAAGTATGGAATGGGCCGAAGATGTCTTTTCTTACGCAAGATCTTTGCTCTCACAGATTGAGGGCATAGACTGTAATATTAGTGGGTCCTACTCATTGTTTCACTGGATCATTGCGGATTTTGATAACCAATTTATAGAAGCTTATGACTGCTCTAAGATGATGAAAGGGGGATGTAGAGTATGCATAACACTCTCCTCAGCCTTTTTGTCATCCTTCACTAGTAGTTCACAAAAAAGGTATCAGTCCAAACTGCCATCAGCTGTTTTAAAAGACACCTCTTCTAAAACCTGTTCACTTCTAAAGTTTTGCTTCAGTAGCATAAGTGTGCATAGAGACTAATTCAGGTTCACATTTATTTCTCATCCGATAGCTCGAGTCCAATCTGGCGAAAGCATACTTCGATCCTCAGTGCAAAACATGCAAACATACAACCAGATGTAACACACATACAGACAAGCAATGCATCTGCAGGACAAATATACCTATATAAAAATAAATAAATATTGTTTAATAAATAGTCGTCTGAGAGGGTTAGTATGAGCCGTTCATTTAGTCATTTAGCAGTCCCTCTGCACGTGGGAATAAGATGTTTCTCAGCCTGGTGGTTCTAGCTCTGATACTCCTGTATCTCTTTCTCGTCAGGACTAGCTGAAAGAACTGTGTTCAGGGTGATAGAGGATCCATCTTGATCCCAGTAGATCACATCGATTGAGTGTTTTTGAGGTGGGGGGGTGGTGGTGGCTCTGTTTTGGCAATGTTTTGTGGAAAAATGCACTTACAATATCTTTGTGCCTGGGTTTTAGGTATTCCTTTCAGGATGAAGAGGATATGTTCATGGTGGTCGACCTCCTATTAGGTGGAGATCTTCGCTATCACCTTCAACAAAATGTCCAATTTACAGAGGATGCAATGAAACTTTATATCTGTGAGATGGCCATGGCATTAGACTATTTACAGAGCCAGCATATTATCCACAGGTAATTGATGATAAAGGAGGAATTAATTTAGTTTGATTCTGAATATAGCAAAATGTTGGGTTCTCTTTAATTGCAGTATCAGCTGCTACAGGCTTTGGGATAGTAATTAACAGTGAAACAGTAATTATAATCATCATTTTCTTCTGTGCTTGCTGAATGTCTTTGATAGAGTGCTTCTGTATTAGCTTTGGCCTCGATCTGTCATAGTTATACATTGCTTGTTCATACTTTTAAAAAAAACATGGTGAGACCTTTTAGTGATTTAAGTTCCTGCAGATTGGACACTGTTTCTCCAAACATTAACAGAATGTATCATCACACAGTGAGTTTATTTCTTTGTACAAAACCTTTATAATGAAGTTTTATGATTGGTCAAGACTGAACAATATAGATTGTAAGTAAGCATTTAAAAACTGCCTGGAGTTTACTTGACTACATTTGAGAACTGGGAGATGTCTCTTTTAAGAAACTAAATAAGAGAGATAGAGTTTATTAAATATATTCACCGTTTGAGTATTTACCGTTCCTTCTTTTTCAGGGATGTCAAGCCTGACAACATTCTTCTTGATGAGCAAGGTTAGAAAATATGCAAATTTGCATTTACAACTAGTCTCCTTCCTAATGATCTTCTTAATTAATTTAAGATCTTGCTGAAGTGCCGGTTGATGAAGTTGACAAAGACGATGGGGTCAAACAATAATCATGGCTTTTATTAGCAGAAACTCATGGTACAATAATGAAAGACAATAGGTGCATATACAGTTATATCCAAGGGGAGTGTCCTTAACAGTAGAGATAATGCACAGCCAATGTTAGTACAGCAAGACTCGCCAGAGGAAAGACAGGCAGCTTGACAGACATTCACCACAGTCTACCCCCAGCAGAAGAAGGGATAAAATCAAAAGGACAGCTGCTAGGAAAGACTGAAGCAAGCAATACCACGTTTGGCCTTGAGAATACTCTAGCCAAAATGTGCCAGTATCTAGCAAGCAATCGAAATATAATGAGATCTTTTATGAATATGTCAGCCTCTCAGGTTGTTTACGAATTCTGGTGCTTCGTCTCAAAACAGGTGGCTCCTTTGCAATCTTGGGAACTGGTACAAGTCCTGTGTCTTTAGTGTGGGAAGGAGTGACTTCTGGACCCACTCCAGAATCACCAGCGTGAAGCAGTGGAGCCTCAGCATGGCCATCTGAAAGCTTACTAGGGGTCACAGGCTAGGGGGGGTGGGGATGGTGAGTCCAACCTCTCAGGGTCACTTTGAGTAGGGGTGAGAGGAAGGGGTGAACGAGGCGAGGCCAGATCTCTTAGGGGTACAGTGTCAGTACTCCCATATGGGAATTTAACATGAGTGTAGTTTGGGTTAGTCTTCAGTAGCTGAACTGGTTGGACTAGGGGGTCTGTTTTACACGCCCAAGCGTGGCTCTTCAGCAGCATGGTTCCAGGCTCAGATAGATAGGCTGGCCAGTCCATCACAGTTCCTGATTTCCTAGGAAAGGCAAACATACGTTCATGAGATGTTTGATTTGTTGCAGTACACAATAAAGACCGAATAGAATGTAGTGCCTCAGGCAGCACCTCCTGCCACTGGGTAACAGGGTAACCATGTGTTTTTAAAGCAAGAATAACAGTCTTCCAGACTGTCGCATTAGCCCTTTTGACCTGCCCATTGCCCTGCAGGTTGTAACTCGTGGTACAGCTGGTGGCAATCCCCTTTCGTAGCAGGGCTTGCCGCAATTCAGCGCTCATGAATACTGAGCCCCTATTGGTATGAATGTAATTGGGAAAACCAAAAATGCTGAAAATTCTGTCAAGTGACTTAATGACAGATGCTGACGAGACGTCAGGGCAGGGTATCGCAAGAGGAAACCTGGAATATTTGTCAATTACAGTAAGGAAATATACATTTTTGTTGTTGGAAGGTATCGGCCCTTTAAAATCTAAGCTCATCCTCTCAAAAGGTCAGGTTGCCTTGATGAGAGTGGCCTCTGGAGCTTTGAAGTGTTGTGCTTTCTGCACCAACAGGACAGCTTTTAGTCAGTTTCCTGACTTCTTCCAGAGAGTAAGGAAGGTTCTTCGCCCTTATGTAGTGGAAGAATCTCGTGACTCCTGGGTGGCCCAGTCTGCCATGGATCTCTTTTAGTCCCTCCAGCTGAGCACCGGCAGCAGATCGTGACCATGCGTCAGAGGGAACATTTAACCTGCCCGGTCTGTACTGGATCTCATAATTATAAGTTCAGAGTTCTATTCCCCAGCGTGCCATCTTATCATTCTTGATTTTACTTTTGTGTTTAGTACTGAATATGTTGGCTACAGATTTCTGATCAGTGACAAGAGTAAATTTTCTGCTGGCTAGAAAGTGTCTCCAGTAGCGAACAGCTTCAATAATAGCCTGGGCTTCTTTATCAATTGCAGGATGTTTAAGTTCAGGTCCACATTATGTGCAGGAGAAGAATGCCACAGGTCTGCCCTTTTGATTAAGGGTTCCTGCCAAGGCACAATCTGAAGCATCAGTTTCCACTTGGAATGGGACATCCTCGTCAATGGTTGAGAGTGCAGCTTTGGCAATATCAGCTTTAATTCTCTTGAAAGCCTTCAAGGCCATTGGAGAGAGAGGAAAAGATTTAATGTCAAACAGAGGGTGTGCCTTTTAAGGACTTTTGCTGAGTCTGGAGGTGGTAACTTCTTAAGGGGGGCCATTCTTTCCAGGTCAGGGCGGATTTCGCCCTTACGGACAATGTAGCCCAGAATGAGTAGCTCTGTCGCGTTGAATACACATTTGCCCTCATTAAATGTAAGGTTGAATTCTTTAGCTGTTGCTAAAAATTTCTTTAAGTTGTTGTCATGCTCAGCCTGTGTTTTCCCACAGATCGTGACATTATCCAGATAGGGAAACATACCCTGTAACTCATACGTCCTAACAATCTTACCCATTTCCCTCTGAAACACAGACACACAATTAGTGACCCCCAAAAGGTACCCTTTTTAACTGATATAACCCCGCCCCCCCATCAACCTCAAAAGCCGTATAGGGCTGTTCCCTTTTCTTAATGGGGATTTGGTGATAAGCTGCTTTGAGGTCGATAGTGGAGTACACTTTGTATTGCGTTATCTGATTAATCATTTCATTGATGCGTGGCAGGGGGTAGGCATCCAGGTTAGTGTAATGTTTGATTGTCTGGCTATAGTCAATAGCCAGTCGTCACGGACTCTTACTAGGTTCAATTACTCCCTCTTTAAGCAGTCTCTGGGTCACCGCTTTGATAAACTTACGATCCTCTTTGCTGTAAGAATGGCTCTTAGTGGCAATCGGGTGACACTCAGGGGATAAATCACTGAAAAGGGAAGGAGCTTTGATCTTTAATGGGGACAGACTGCTGTATCTAGCACGGAGGATGGTAAGTGTGGGTAGGGGCTCACTGAAATTTAGCACTAAACTGTTAATCTGAGATTGAATATCTAACCCCAGTACCACAAGGGCGCAGAGCTCCGGCATAATAAAGAGCCACACATCAGCAAGGCAATGTCCCTGCAAATTTAAAGTAACTTTACACTTGTCCCGTACAGTTTTTGTAAGTTCACGACAAGCCAACGATATTTTTCAGTTTGCTGGATATCTCCGCAAATTTAAGGCTCTGGCAATTTTCTTGTGGATGTAGCTGACAGTACTCCCTGAGTCTATTAGGCAATCAAGAGTCTCACCATTCACCTCCCCCTTCATAGTCGACCATTCAAGCTTTACAGTCAATTGAGCTATCACAGGGGATCTCACCTCGCCGTCACTTGAAGTCGATTTAGCCTGCTTGTCTGAAGATTCCCCCCTTTTCACGGTTGTCTTCCATTCCTGCAGCTCCAGGATGCATTTTCTTGGTGGTTCTCTTCTTCTTATCAGTGGGAGTACTTTTCACCTTACATGCTTTAGCAAAGTGGCCAAGTTTCCCACAATAGCTGCAGGTAGCAAATCAAGCCAGGCTCTTCTGTTTGGAGTGCCAGCTCTTATCACAGAAGTAGCATTTTTCAGGGGTTCGCCCTTTTCTTTCCTTCGGGGTTCCAGCACTCCTGGATGTTTCCTTTTCAGTTTCTCGCATATCACTGGACCGCATGGCACTTCTCAGTGTTTTGGCTAGAGTGACTGCCTGGTTATAGGTTAAGGGCTCCGTCTCCAGCAGCCTCTGTCAGATGTAACTGGAGTCAATCCCGTTGACGAAAGCATCCAGCTTCAAGGCATTGCGGTGTTGTTGCACATTGACTGCCCTGACATCACATTTGTTTGCCAGCGAGTCGAGGGCCAGTGCATAAGCAGCATCACTTTCTCCGGGTTTCTGGCATCTAGTCAGCAACTGGTGTCGAGCAAGCACCACGTTCCGTGGCTGCATAGTAAGCAGGCAGACGTTCCCGGGCTATAGCCAGAGTGGTAGTTCTTGCGTTACGGCGAAAGGGATCTCACCCAACGGAGAATTCAGGTGGCCCCACTGTATCGCTTCATCGACCACGTTGTTTCGAGCCATGTAGTAATCGAAACAAGCAATCCAGTGGTTGAAAATTTCTCTGGCCCTCTGGGCAGACTGGTCGATTATCAGCCACTCTGACTTGAGGGCTGCATCCATTTCTGCTAATAAAATTGAAGTGCCAGTTGATGAAGAATAATCATGGCTTTTATTAGCAGAAACTCATGGTCCAATAATGAAAGACAATAGGTGCATATACAGTCATATCCAAGGGGAGTGTCCTTAACAGTAGAGATAATGCATCAAGGCTCACCAGAGGGGAGACAGGCAGCTTGGCAGACATTCACCACACTTGCGTTTTGCACCTGACAGTAAATAATATGCAGAATTTAAGGGCTGTTCTTTTTGCTCAGGAATTTGTTATCTGAAGCCTCTGTTTTTAAACTAGCACATTTTTTCAGGTCATGCACATCTGACAGATTTCAACATTGCAACAATTATTAAAGATGGAGAACGAGCAACTGCTTTGGCTGGAACAAAGCCATACATGGGTAAGGGGCAATCGGATTTTGTAAATTAAAAGAGTTGATCATGTTTTAAATATATCTTCCATTTTTAATTGTATTGTCCTTTTGTGGATTCCCTCTACTCTACTCAAACCATGACTTTTCAAGAGAGAACAGTTCCCAGTGATAAACTGGAAATGCTAGACCAACCATTCTCACTGGGGACACAAACATATTTAAGAAAAAACCTTGTTTTCTTTTCAACTCGCGTAACATGAATATTTTAATGTTTTTCTTTTATGTAGTCTGTAGGAATGAAGTATGTAAGAAACCAAAACTTGTCTGCTTCACAGGGATGGGGGGCGCATAAACTTTGAGCAGAATCCTGGGGTGGGGGGGGGGTTAAGTAGCTGAAAAAAGTTTGATAATGCTCGTCTCAAGAAATGTCCCCTTTTCTACCCTGCTCTTTACAGATATTAGGAATAGAACATAAGAGTAAAAACATGTTTTTATAATAAATTTGAGACCATCAAACACAAGGTGGAGGCCATCTTTCCTGAATAGCTACCAGTTAGTTCCAGAACCTGTTTTTTTTTCCCTGAGGTACTATAGTTTCTTTTTTTTCACCTGTTCACCTAATTCCTGTTTGAGATGACAAATTACCTGGCTTCCAACATTGTTTTAGATCACTTCCATTTATTGATGTTTGCTTTCACTCAACAAAAACACACAAATGTTGTCTTTGCATGAGGGACTGAGATTCATTGGTGAATTGGGAAGGGAACAGCAGATTGCTGTTAGGCTGGAATAGCTAGAAAACTGGTGTTTGGAATCAAGAAACAGGACCTGGTTGATTACATTACCTTGCCATGCTTGTCAGGTAGAATGCTGGGTTGTCAGGTGGCTTGGCTGGGAACTACAGGGAAGAGTAGCATCAAAAAAGCTGAAATGTAGGTCATGGATAAAGATTGGGGCTCAAGATGCTTGGGGGCATTGGAAGAGAGAGGATTCCATGACAGGGAAATGGTGAAACAGATGAACTGGATCCTGCAGCTCAGTTGAAACTTTTAACAGATTCTACAAACCAAGAAAATTCAGCTGATTAGGTGAATTTAATCAAAAAGCAAATTGCTGGCAGATGTTGTGATGTGTGGGAAAACAGATTTGATGGGTCTCAAAAGCAAGGACTCTGAACATAGCCTGATAGTAAATTATTTTATTTACAAAAGACAACCATGGGTAAATGACAATGGGAATAACACACAAACACACACAGTTTATGGCGAATTTCAGTACCCTACCAGGTACGCTGTCAGGGCCTGACACCTTGTGAGGGTTCACCTTCTTGATTGATGATCTGATGTTGACCTCAGAGACACAGGGTCCTCATTTAAATCTGAAGATTAAATATGAGGTGCCAAGGCTCATTATAATTAAATTTCCTGCTCACTCCTGAAGCAGGTTGCTGGCAGACCACCTTTGTTAAATACATCAAAATTACAGGTGGGTATTTGAGGTCAAAAATCAAATACTTAGTCTTTCAACATTTTGCTGATCCAAATCTGTTTAATTTGACAGGATAAAACCATGTTTGATCTTATGAATTTACCGGCCCAAAGCATGTATTACAGGAAAGCTCAATTTTAATTATTTCTAACACAGGAGAGGTTATTGTTATTTTCTTTGCTGTGATCTTGTGAAGGTGAAGACACCACAAAGAGAATAATGGTAGAAATACTGCAATCACTTTGACAAGTTTGATTCACAATGGCTATGAATTTTACTTTGAAAGTGAACAATTACCATAACGTTTCAATTCAGTTCCTAATTTTACATTGTGATTTCAACTTTAGTAACGGACACTTCCAGGTCAGTTAAAGCAAGTGATAGATGAAGAGCAAATCTGGTGATTTCTTGATCATTACTCTTCAGGTTTTCTGGCAGGATTGCATGTTCCACCTGACCTTTCAACATTGTAAGGAAGCATTACTCATTTCTCATATTTTATATCACATTTAAAGTAATGATTAGGTAAGCACTTTCTGCAACTGTGCTTATTTCATAATTTAGCAATGAGCTATGCACCTGCCAGCTACAAATGCTATAACAAAAATTAAATGATTCAAGGTGTCAGAAATTCTGTTCCTGTTAGAATTGTGTGGCAAATAGTTCAATAACACTTTGTCCTTAAGATGTTGTCTTCTTGAAAAAGAAAGTCTCTTTAAAAGCTACCAATTTTATTCTACATAAATCTTCTATTTATTAAATAATCAATGCTTAGGATTGCAAGATTATTTTTTCCTAACTTTTATTCATTTCACAATTGTCTGTTTGTAGCTCCAGAAATCTTTCACTCCTTTGTCAACGGTGGGACCGGATACTCATTTGAGGTAGATTGGTGGTCACTGGGAGTCACAGCTTATGAACTTTTGCGAGGATGGGTAAATCTCTAACTTAAGCACTTTTAGTTGGATTTTATTGCTGATGACCATATTCTAGTTTGCTGATAATAGTTTGTTTTCTTTTTAGAGACCATATGATATCCATTCTAGTGTGACAGTTGAATCCCTCATTCAGTTATTCAGTACAGTCAGTGTACAATATTCCTGTGCTTGGACAAAGGAAGTTGTTACTTTGCTAAGAAAGGTAAGATTTGATTAGCTGATGTGAATTCCATGAATGTGATGCTGCTTCTCTGGAGAAGGTCCAAGTTTTGATGGTATTGTGGTGGAAAAGCAAACCAAATATGGTATTTTAGTATAGACAAGCATTGCATAAGGAAGCAAGGAAATTATCTTAATTCTCTGCAAAACATTATTAGATGCTAGTGAAACATTTGAGAGTAAAAGGACAAGAAGTGTATGCTGATTGTATTAGATAATGCAGTGTAAGACTTCCAGAAACTTAGGCTAGACAAAGTGGGCTGAAGGGCCTGTTTTTTTGTGCTGCATGTATTCTTCCTGTGCCCCCTGCACGGCAGTTCTGAATTTTATTTATGGGAATTGTATCCAGTGTGATGTTATTGAGTGATTAGATACATTTAAGTAAAGAAGTAGGAAAATTCACGAGTGGCACAATGACATTGGTTATCGTTTGAACAGTGATAGAAGGATCAAGTCAGCAAGAATCAGAATGTTCCTGACTCATCTGATTGATGCTTATTTAACTAGAGCAGCAAAGAACAAAGATGGATAGAATGAAACTGTCCCAAGTTGTAGTTTCTGAGTTTATAAAGCAGTAGCCTACATCTGGGGTTTATCTCTTGGATGGTGCAAACTGAGGCAAACAAAGCAACAGAACAGGAAACTCACTGAAATGCAGGAGGAACTCAGCTCGTCTTCTTAGCATCTATAGGAGACAAAGATATACTCCTGACGTTTTGGGCCTGAGCCCTTCTTCAATCAGAAAAGACCGAAGCAGGATATATCAGAAAGTCTCAGAATTCAAACAATGGGGGGGGGGAAATCCAGACCAAAAATGTCTACTTTGTTGCTTTGTTGCTACCTCATTTACCCATGATGAGCTCGTTGACTTAATCCACTTTGCTGCCAATTTCCACCCCGATCTCAAATTCACTTGGTCCATCTATAGCAACACTCTGCTTATCCTTGATCTCTCGGTCTCCATCTCAGAAGACAAGCTCTCGACAGATATCTTCTATAAACCCACCAAATCACAGCTATCTCAACTACACCTCTTCCCACCCTCTCCCCCATTAGGATTGCATTCCATTCTCTCAATTCCTCTGTTTCCGTTGCACCTGCACCCAGGATGAGGACTTTCATGCCAGATCATTAGAGATGTCCTCCTTCTTCAAACAACATGCTTTCCATCTACCACCATCCACTTGGCCCTTACCTGCACATCTGCCCAGGACTCCTTCACCCTCACGTGCAATGAGGACAGGATTCCCCTTATTCTCGCCTACTATCCCACCAGCCTCCCTTTCCAGCACACCCTCCTCCACCATTTCTGCCACCTTCTCCATGATTCCACCACTAGACACATATTTTCCTCTCCACCTTCCGTGGGGATGCTCCTCCATGATTCCCTTGTCCACTCCTCCCTCCCCACCAATCATTTCCTTGCAACCTACCCATATGACTGCAGAAGATGCCCCACTTGTGCCCACACCTCCTCCCTCAGCACCAAACAGTCCTTTCAAGTGAAGCAACACTTCACTTGTGAGTCTGTGGGGATAATTTATTCCATCCAGTGCTTCTGTTGTGGTCTCCTCTACATCGAAGAGACTGGACACAGACTGGGAGATCGCTTTGTTGAGCACCTCAGCTCCATCCGCTGCAATAGTGTGGATTTCCCAGTGGCCACCCATTTCAATTCTCCATCCCATTTCCTTGCCATCATGTCCATCCATGGCCTCATGCACTGCCAGACTGAGACCACCCGTAAATTAGAGGAGCAACACCTCATCTTCCATCTGGATGGCATTAATATCAACTTCTCCGGCTTTCATTAAAACCACCCCCCCCCCCCCCCCTTCCCCCGTCGTCTCTCTATTCCCTGTCTCCTTTTGCATAGACATGATAAATGTTACCTGGTCCCTTATCACATCCAATTAACACCTTTTGTTGGTCTGGATTTCTCCCCCATTGTTTGAATTCTGAGACTTTCTGACATAACCTGCTTCTGCCTTTTTTGAATTTTTTTTCCCTTGAAGAATGGCTCAAGCCCGAAACATCGGCAGCGTATCTTTGTCTCCTATAGACGCTGAAAAGACCGGCTGAGTTCCTCCAGCATTTTGGTGCTTTTACTACAATAACAGTGTCTACAGCCGATCGTGTTTCTCTAGCAACCAAGAACAACCAAGTCTGAGATACAATTCTACTATAAGTGGCTCTAGAAGATGGCTGGTCATCCTGTCTTTGATCTGCTCCAAAATCAATTTTAATCTGTGGAAATTAGATCAGTCAGTGGATATGTAAGATACATGTACTGAAAATCTAAAATAAAGACAGAAAATTCTGCAAATGCTCACACAAGTTAGACTACATCTATGGGAAAGGAAAAAGAGTCAATATTTCAGGTCAAAGACTCTTATCAGAACTGAAGAGAAGACAAAAAAAAGGAATGAAGTTGGAAGGGTGGCGGGAGAGGAAATATGTCTGACAGTGTTAACCAGGGTGAGCACGGTCATGAGCAATGAACGAGGCTATCTGGTCTTTGAGTGAATGGGAGCTGATTGCTATGATTGGACACATTTATAAATGCCATTACTGTATATTCATCCATCACACATTTAGCTGCAGTCAATATGACTGGTAATTGCAGTGAGCTTATTTCGGTATCAAAATTACACAGTTAAGAGAGAGAGCTTCATTTTGCAATTATTTCCATTTATTATTGAAATCTAGTATGTTTAAGGAGTGAATGTACACAATTGTTCTTGTCCACCTTGAGTGGAAAAAAGATGGTGGTTTTGAGACTGCAGGCGTGTGATGGCACTATCTAGGAATTATGCTGCAGCACAGGACAGTCTAAAGAGGAACGTGCAGGAATTTGGAGTCAATTCCTGCGCCATAATATCCTGCAGGACCCCGACAACTTTTGGGAGGAAGCCGGCAGTGTAAATCGCACCGGAAAAATTTGTTGACAATCATCCACTCCATTGCATGTCCAACCACCGGGACTGTTGCACTCAGGTATTTGCAGTCTAAAAAGGCACCCATTGTGAACAACCACACGGGCAGTAATTATGTCAATTTTTTTCAGTGATTTTTTTTTTCCTGACATTGCGAAAAACATTGTTGAAGTAATTTAAATGGAAAGGAAGCTCTTTTTGTGACAGACGTGAGAAAAGGATTCCTGGTCATGAAATGCATTGCTCGTTATTAATTTCACTCCATTTATTCAACAGAGGAACTTGATCAGCAAACTAGAGAACAGTGATTTTTGGATGTGTGCTGTTGTGCAACTATCTACTAGGAGTGCAATCTTGTTATTATGCAAATGTAGATAACATAATTAAAACAGCCTTGAAGTCCCTTAATCAATTATTATTAAGAATTAATTATGTTAGAAAATTGTTTTATAATACATCTTAATATATGCCCACATAGTGGCAAATATTAGCTGTTGTCTTTGCAGATTAATAGTGGATCATTGTGCCAAACCACATTGATTCCTGCCTCGATAAGACGAGAGATTCAGAACTAGGCTGGTCGTCTGCACCACTTCGCTGAAGAAGTATTGCTGTCATTTTTGTAGAACATGGATTGAAAACGAGAAGAGCCTGATAGTACCGATAATTGAACTGGATGCTTACTGGGACACATCAGTGGTTTATGAAATATGAAATCCATCTACACTGAAAATTTGTTCCAAGAAAGCTGTTTGAAGAAAGGGCAAAAATTACAAATTTAAATATTTGATCTGGAAGCATTAAAAGTGATATGAGTTTGTTGGATGCAAGACATGCTTTCATGTGACCCCCCCCGTAGTACAATATACAATTTCCTTCCTATCAAAGTACACATATTTTGGAGTCAGACACCATTGAAACAGGCCCATTAAGTTTGCACACATCTATTCTAATCCCATTAGATTAGAATTTCCCTAGATTCAACCACTTGGGTTCCTATTAATGACAATTTAGGGTGCCTAGTCAACTTACCACCTGCATGTCTCTGGGACGTGTGAAGAAACTGGAAGGAACATGGAGAGGAATGGCACAGTAGGGTCTGGCTGCTTCTCATTGCACTGGCCACTATTTAGTTATGATTGCCACCTAAATGCTGGAAGGCAGCCCCCTTTCCATTTAGTTAATTATTCTGAACACCCATGACGAACTCTGGCACCACCTCCTGCCCGGCACTCTAGTGCTCCAGTTAAGCTCGGACACACTGGCATAAGGGGCCAATCTTCTCTTGGTACACTTCATTTTAAATGCTGAAATCTCGATTTGGGAATTTTCTCCCCAACTTCACTCTCCCATTCTCATTGTTGCATGTGGTTGGGTTGGGCTGAGAGCAAATTTTCAAAGTGTCAACAATGACACAAAAATAATAGTGTATATTTTTTGTATTTGATTTCAATTTCCATATCAGGCAGCGTTTGGGGAATTAAAATACCACTATTTGCAATCAAAGATAACAGTCTTTCGCCAACTTTTAAAATCCACTGGTAAAAGTGTTTTAATGCATTAAATTTGGAGTCATTAAAAGCAATGCAAATATGCCTGATATTAGAAAAGGGACTTCAAATTGACTAAAAAAGGGTTTCAAATTGATCTTTAAAGCTGAGAATATTAATCTATTTAATGAATTTTACTTAACATTTTAATAAACTAGTCTAATTAAATGGTGGGTCCCTTTGGATAGAGGAGAAGTGTGGGTTAAAACTTACCAATTATGAAAACTCAATTATAATATTTTAATTATTTTAACCACTTTTAAAAAAATTGTATTGTAATTATAAATCATGTGAATTAGCTAGATCCAGAAGAAGATTATGCTTGCATGTCTTCAATTATTTACCTTGAAACGAGGAGGAAGAAAGGTCACCTTATAGATCTTTATAAAATTAAGGGGTAGAGATCGGGTAGAAAGTCACAGCCCTTGTTTCAGCATAGGGGAGCCCTAGTTTACTTGCTCAGTGCCAGTCGGATGCTCTCCCTTCAATTCCTCATCATTTTGGCACGCTGCCAGCAGTCTGGTGCAGGTGATGGGTTTGGGGCAATCTTAAAAGACAGAAATGTTGGAGGAACTCGGCTGGTCTCACAGTGTCTGTAGGAGGTAAAGATATATTATCGATGTTTCAGGCCTGAGCCCTACCTCAAGGTAAATCTGTTCCTCCTAATAGGATTGGTTGATGACTTATTCATTGAACAACTGTAAGTTGGGTTCCCTCTGCTGAAGACTAAAGTTAGTTTCAGACTCCTGCCGCTTCCAGTCCAATGATTGATAAATTATCGATGTAAACAAAAAGGGTAGCAATGTTACCTTACCCCAGCCTGTGTTATTGATCAGTGATTTCTGAAAGATCTGTGTAATACTGTGGTTCTCAACCTTTTTTGCCCAAGGTCCCTCTTTAATTTTTCAAAAAAACATGTGCCCCACCATTAGCAGAAAATAGTTATATATTCAAAAGAAGTTTTAATTAAATCACACTGCGTGTGTACTTCAATGCAATTAAGGTTAGGAATATACTGGAACACATTTTATATTCAACTACTACCTCAATACGTCAACCATCTCAGACACACATTCAACAGTTGTCGTTACTTCAGTGGGATCTTTGCCCCTGACGTTGGCTGCAGATTATTTTTTGATTCAAGGGACTAATTTTGTTGGTTTCGACCTTAAATCTCCAAGTTTTGGCATTTCCAGTTGGTTTCTTTTAGCTTGTAGCAAATCACTAACAACACTGAAGCCACATTTTACTAAATAAGACGATGGAAAATGTATCAATAGTTCCCTTTGTAAAGTAGTCGGGGTTGGGTCTAATTTTGCCATTAGAATTTGATTGCAATCTTAATAACATTAAAAATGTTACCTATAACACTTATGAGAAGGGTTCAAATGAAAAAAAAATAATCAACTAAATCCGTTTGGTACGAAAGTTAGGCAATCATGTATTCAGAAAATGCCTAATTTGGAAGTATCTAAAAAGATTTGACTTGGGCATATTATATTTATTAGATAATTGTTCAAAAGACATTAAACTACAATCTATAATAAAAACTGATTCCTTTAACTTTCCAAAAAGAGAAGGCTTAATCAATTATAGACAGTTAACAAAGATAATTAAGAGAAATGGTCCTAGGTCAAATAAAAATGTTCAAGTCAAAGAACTTCCAAAATTGAAACGAAATCCATAATATATGTTTTGTATTGGGTTGAAGGTATGTCTGCTAATCTTAGAAAGATTAGTAAAAGGAAGAGCTGCTCGCAGTAGAGAGGCTGAATCCCTCTGCACAGAATTCAATTCCAAATCTACCCAATAAGGGGGTTGAAATTAATCAGAATAGTAGATCCAGAAAATAATATATCGGATGTTAACCTGCCCAATAATAGAGTTCAAGATTAGGTAAGGCCAGACCACCATCTTTCTTTGAGTAAATCCCATTTGCAGAAGTAAATCTGGCATTCTTTTTATTCCAAATATAAGTAGATTGTTTTGAGTCAATATTATCAAAAAAGAATTTTGGAATAAAAACTGGGACTGCTTGAAATAATTACAAAAATTTAGGTATAAGATTATCATCTTAAAGCCAATGGAGACTATTTGGAAAGAGATTGTTTCACATAATCTATCAAAAGAAGCAAGTTAAATTTAGATAGATCTTTAGATGTTTTAGTGATTTTTAACCCCAAGATAGGTAAAATGGTCTTTAACCACTCTAAAAGGTGAATGATTATCTTTTTCTCCCCACCCCCTCATCTCTGCCTCTCCCTACCCATCACTCTCATTCCCTCCCCTCTCCTTAATGCCTCCTCCTGCATCCACTCTCACTCCCTCCCCGCCTCTCACTGATGCACCTCTCTCAAAGCCTGACACTCCTCTCACGTCCCCTTGCACCCACCCTCCCTCCGACACCCCCAACATCCACCACCCTCCGCCTCCCCGATGCCCCCAATGTCTGCCTTCCCCAACACATTCCCCCCCGGCTCTCCCTGATGCCCCCGCTGCCAATCCACCTCTCCCTATTGTTCTTGCTCCTTTCCCCATTCCACTCCACTGCCTCTCTTGAGAAGGACTAATGAGCCTAGCCTTGTATATTCTGCAGTCCTTCCAGGGCCTTTTCTCTTCCCTGAAGATATTTTGGGTCAATTTGATTCCACTCTTTTGTATGACTGGAGAAGTCTTCCTGTGTCAACTCTGAACAACATTGAGAATAACAGAAGGTTAAGTGCCATGCAAATAAGATTCAAAATCCCTCTATCCTTTTTTTTAACTTCTTGCTGCATGCAGACCTTGAAAGTCCAGTGGCAAAGTGTATGCCTGTAGCATTTTCCCCAGCATGAGGAATCTCTCTTAGCTTGCACCATTTTAACAGAGACAGGAAGAATGGAAGAGAGGAAAATTGTGAAACTAATGAAATCTTCCTAGTTAGGGAAATGGCAAGAACTTGACCTATGCTTCAAATTTATGGTAGACAGTTTGTAATATTAAATTGTAACAAATAAATGGTTAGTGCAAGTAAAGGGCTTAATTCTGACTTCAGGAACCTACTGCAATATTGGTTTGGTCTCATGTAGCCAACGTCGTCACGTTTGCTCTCAGGGAGACCAACCATCCTCTTGCAGTTGCCATTGAAATCTTTGTGACTTTGACTTATGTGCCAGGTCAGACCTGGTGTTGGATCTGAAGGCATTTCCCTCCTGGAGAATCATTCAGACAGATTTAGCCTTCCAAATCTGTCAATAAGTCCCAGACCGAAGAGATAAGAAATAACGCTGATGATGAAACAGCCTTTTGCAGAATGGTCTCATTGAATTCTCTGTGACAGTGTCAGAGAAAAATGCATTTTACCGCTAAATATTGTCATTGTTGGCTGAAGTGCATAGGTTTTCTGGGAATTCTAAATACTCTTTTAAAAACCATATACATTTGTGGTTCCCATTGTGACATGAGATTTTTATCACTATAATTAAGGGGGGAAAAAACTTTCTCAGCTTCACCCAAAGATATTGGCCATTTCAAGCCAGAATTTTCTGCAGGCATCAAAAGGAAATTTCCAATGAAGTGCTCGGTCTGAAATGTCGACTGCCCTTTGCTTGCCATGAATGCTGAGTGACCTGCAGTTTCTCCAGCACTTTTGTGCACCTTGTTGATCTCTACACCAATTCCTGCTTATCTTGTCCAATTAAGACCTAATTTCTCAGCAGCAGGACTTCAAGGCAGTAAGGTCAAATGAAGGCTTGGGAGTAAAATAACTATAAGTCAGGTCTTGCAAGTAAAAGAAACAATGCGACAGACCATTCTGCAAAAGGCTGTTTCATCATTTGGGTCACTACTTATCTCCTCACCCTACAATCACTGGCCTATTTACATATCTTTTATAAAGGCACGAGTTGACAGGGATGTAGCCTCATGGATGAAAGATCCTTTGACATTTCTGGAATGATGGTGGTGAAAATTATCGATGATCTTTACTCCAACGATAGGGCAGTAAATCTTTTGCTGCTTGCCTGTGATACACTGGTAGTGTGGGAAGGATGCAGGCTTACATTCAAGCTGTTAATATTGAATAAAATATCCTGTATGTATGCAGCATCTTATTTCATAGAGAAGTGGGGAGGGAATTTTTTGGAAATATAGCAACTCAAGATTATAGCTATGTTATTCTGCTGCTTTACATATTTGATACTGTCTAAAACTAATTTAAGGATGAATAATATAAAACTGTGCACTCACGGGGACCTTTCTTGGGGGAAACCCCCGTAATGATCCTTAGGTTTTCCTTTCTCAAAATGAAATTGCTTTTGTGACGACAAAATTGGATGATTCTACTTCAATAAGACTAATGTGACCTGAAATAAACCGCTGTAAAACCTAATTTGCACAAATAAATACAGACGTGACAAATTCTCTCTTCAAATAATGGGCAATGACCAACAAAAACTGAAAATGCTCGAAGTGGAACACTGTTGACCAAAAATGATATTGCGATTCTCACTGAAGCAAGAACATTGAAGGGATGAGTTCTCAAAAAGAGCTTTAATCTTTTATCAAAGGTGAAAATCATTCTCAATAAAGATCAGATCTTTGTCTGCGCACATGCTTGAAGGGGGTATGAACAATTCTGATGGACAGTCATGTATTTACCTTTTGGTAATGGCTTGTTTGGTAGAAAACTGTCCCTGAAGTGGCTCTTGCTATGCTGCGTCTCCAACTTGTGGCCTAGTGCATTTGAGAATGGAAGTCAGAGATGAGTTGGAGGTCAGCGCCTGATTGGACCACCATCTCTTCTCTGATTTTAACACTGCAGTGTGCAAGGACATAATTTGCATCTGGCTTCTCAATTATGTGCCAGGGATAGCTGGCAAATGTAGCAGAGCTCCATTAATAATGTTAATGTTTTTATTATTTAATATTTCACACCATTTGCACCATCAGTTGGAAGTTGTCAAAAAGCCATTGGGCAGCCCACTGCACTAGCTGAGGCTCAGCTGTCTGTCACAGGCTTTCATTTCCTGGAATGGCTCCAGCAGTGAGACCTGAAGGACTTTTGGCCACAAAGAGCAAGTCCAGGTGTGGAAATAGCACAAGGAGTGAGCCAAATAGTGTGTGATCTGACTCCATGCATTTTGAACCACACTCTGCAAATCATTTAGCTGTTCAGAATTTTAAAACAGACTTTTGGCCACTTTCCACTGCTGCTTCTCCCAGAAGGTGCTGGGCATAATTTTAGAGGTGCTGTCTCATACCAATGGCTTTTATCCACCACGGAGGGATAACTGGGGAACGTGAAAACTAACATGAACCAAAGTGAGAAAAAGCACACACTGGCAAAATGAAGAACGAACAAAGGCCTCACCATGTAAAACAAAAGATCGTTAAATTCCGTGTTACATAAACAATTAGTGATGTTTAAAATATTAATTGCTAAAGATTTTTTTAAAGTGTTGCGCTAATTGCATTATTAATTTGTTGTAGTTTGCACTGGGTAACCCCCGATGTGTCCGTGTCACAGCTCAGCAAAAGGAGCTCCTTCCGCCAATAGCCGATGGGCCTCCCTTGGGCAAGGTGTGGTACCTGTTTAGCCTCACAATCATGGTCACGTGAAACCATGGATTGTGGATGGTTTTTACAAGCAGATTCTACAGAGTGGAATTTATGGTTGTAAAACTAAAAACGATGGACAGATGAATCTGCTGATCAATGGCCAGGGTTTCCCATCCAGTACGGACAATGCAACTGAAGAAAGCAATGGGAAACCATTTCAATGTTTTTCCCTTGTGTAATCCTGAACTCAACATCGACTATGGTCTCAGTTCAAAGATGGATCCTTCACTGTAGGTGAACAGGGAGACAACAACTGCAATTCAGAGGGTCAGAGATTGCGATGGATGGAGAGACATGTTTGCCCACACTGAATGCCAAGGTACCTGAATGAAGCCCCTATATGGTTTTGAGGCTAGACATGTCCAACTAATATTCAAGCTTGCTTTCCCATTTCATATATTTGCTCATTACATATTGGCTTGGATTTCTCCTCCTCCAAAATAATTTGGAATCATGGGTCAACAGGCATTCAATGCTGCATAGGCAAACTTTGTTCTCCTTTTACACCAGGATGACATGATTAGCATAGCGGTTTGTGTAGCACTTACCGCACCAATGATTAGGACCAGAGTTTGTATCCCGCACTGTCTGTAAGGAGTTTATTCATTCTCCCCGTGTCTGCATGGGTCCCCCAGGGACTCCAGTTTCCTCCCACCCTTCAAAACATACCAGGGATTGTAGGTTAATTGGGTGTAATTGGGCGCATGGATCGAAATGGCTTGTTACTGCGCTGTAAGTCTAAATTAAAAATAAAAATCAAATTTAAATGACTACAAGAGTGGTGCTGCTCTGCCTGCGAAGCGAACCGTCGTGTTCCTCTCGCAGATCCGTTCGTCAGGTTGAATGAATGAAAGTTTGTCAAATTTATTAGTGCAAAGTACACTAATGTAATGAAAGTTGCTGCTTCAGCCGCCCAGTTAATACAAAGCACAACTTCACAATCTGAGTATAATTCAGCTGCCAGAAAGAGAGAGAAAAAAGGTAGTAAATGTAAAAGCATGAGAAAAGAAAATAAACAACGTCTTCACAGTTAATGGTGGGGGGGGGGGGGGGGGGGTGGTGGAAGGATGTTCTGACACTGGTACAGATCTTTTGTAGTCTTGTAGTAATGTTATGGTTCAGATGATATGGAGAGATTTTAGACCCTGGTAGTAGCTTTTTAGAAAGAAACTGTTCTTGAATCTAGACGTCTGAGATCTGTGCCTTCTGCCTGAAGGCAGCGGCAAGGCCAGGTTGATGGGGCGCCCGTTTCAGATAGGGTCATAAATTTTGCAACCATTATAAAAGTAGGTGCTAAAATATTATCATGCTGTCACAGGGCATTGCATTCTCCACAAGTCAAATTGCTTTTAGCAGTCATTGTTATAATATTTGAAGAAAGAGGCTTCAGGAGGAGCATTAATATAACTTGGAAATTAATCTCATATCTGATGTTTTATTTTTGTGACCTCCTCGGTCCAATATTTTTAGTCAGTAGCTTTGCAGTAAGCCTGTTTCATAGTTATCAGGCAATAATCTTGGTTATTGCTTTCAGTTTTTATACTCCATTGGTGTACAAATTCTATTATAGCTATAAGCTCTAAAGGAACAACTGCATCTATTATTCCCTTCCTTCAATTATACTGAATGTTGGCTGAGGACCAGAGGCATGTTTCAAATGCAGATTCCATTTATTTTGTAGCGTGTAAATCCTGTGGTGGGTCCAGACTGTTACCATAGCATCAGATTTTGTTATTTTGGAGAAGGTAATGTAATAAAGGTAAAAAACAGGTCTTGAGACTCATGATTTGTTCATGAAAAATTATTAATTTGCAAGTGCATGGTGTTAATAAATCCTAAAGGACACGTGCTATGATTGCTTCCAGTTGCTTACTGTCAAGCCGGAACATCGGCTCTCTAGCCTTTCGGATATTCAGAGTTGCTCTTACTTGGCTGAAGTCAGCTGGGATTCTGTCTACCAGAAGAAGATGGATCCTGGCTTCATTCCAAACGTAAGCAAAGGAAACGGCAAGAAAACTTGAAACTCTGGTATTAGAATTAAGTCATTAAAATATATCCGGTATGATGCTAATCTTCTTGCATGGGAGATTAGCGTTTCTAAAGTGTGTTCTAAAGAATGGGGAGGGGGAGGTACTAATCTAAATGGTTTGGGAAGTGATTTGGACACAATCAATAACATTCTGCCATTTAAACAGAAAGGTCGGCTGCACTGTGACCCCACGTTTGAATTGGAAGAGATGATTTTAGAATCCAGGCCACTGCACAAGAAGAAGAAAAGGCTGGCGAAAAACAAGTCGAGAGACAACAGCAAGGATAGCTCACAGTCAGTAAGTCAGCATGTGGTGGGGGAAGGTGCAATTAAATGGCCCAGTGATGCTGACTGACACTTTCATTATATTATCCACTAACTTGCGCTAAGACATGCGTATTGATGAATATTGCATTAAATATAATGATAAAAAATCTGTCTGTGGAACTAAGGTGCTGAGGGGATTTGTACAAATCTAGAATTAGATAACAGAATGTGGGTGGTAGATAACATGCTTGCAATTGTGATTGTTGCAACTGAGTATTTTTGCCTGCACTTATTGCTTGGAGATAGACACATTAATATATATATGAGAATGGTCTGGGCCACTGTGTAGAAGGGCTGCACACCTTTAGAATTCTTTTGGCCTATGCAATTTGTAAGGTTTCTAGTAATTGTTATTTTTCTTTCTTTGGAAGGATAATGAGTATTTGCAGGAGTGTCTGGAAGTAGTGAGACAAGAGTTCATGATCTTCAACAGAGAAAAGTAAGTATGGTAAGAGCATTTTGTCATTAATCATTAAATTACATAGTATATTCAGTGGCCAACCACTTCACTCCCGCACTCACCCGCCTGTCCGTGGCCTTATATCCTGTCATACCCTGACCACCGGTAGATTGGAGGAACAGCACCTTATTTTCCGTCGGGGCACCCTCCAGCCAGATGGCATGAACATTGACTTCATTGTTTCCCATTAAACCTGCTGCCTTTTCTTCCCCGCCCCCATTTCCTGTCCTTCCAGTTCTTTCACCTATACAGCCCTGCCTTTCCACACCACCCCCCCCCCACTCTTTTATTCTGACGCTCACCGGCATTTTCTCATACTTTGATGAAGGCTCAAGCTCGAAACGTTGGTTCTGTGTCTCTGCCTTTGCTACATAAAGAACACTGTTTGACCTGCTGAGTTTCTCCACAGATTCTGTGTTCTATCCCTAGTATTATCAGTTGAATCATGAGAAAATGGCAGTAGTCTGAACTATCATCAAAACGCCCACCCAATTTGCAATTTTATTTAATACCACAGAGAAGACGTTTACTTTGTAAAACATTAAGATTTTATTTAAATGGGACTTCTTTTCAATTTGACACATTTGTAAGGACAAGAACAGGCTTTAATAATGGAGTGTGATTTAATTTATAATAGATGAATTGAGTTCACATCCGATGAATCAGATAAAAGCCAGTGATTTGCTTTGTCTTATAATGTTTCTATGATAAATTTTGTGATGTTTATCATATTACAGGGGCTTGTATAAATGTAAGTAATTGTTCTGTCCACCAGGGTTAAATGTGCCAAATTGGGTTTTCGGGATTGTTGTAGTCATTTAATTTAGGCGCATTCTGAAGGTGTTGAAGAAATTTGAACAAATCTAGAATTAGTCACAAAGTGAATTTTACTTTACGTGGTTTTCACCTTGCCTCGCTTTCACAATGTGCTTGGAGACCGGTACTAGGGAGTCTTTGTTATTCTCATGGTAAAAAGAATTTTGGGTGACTTATCTATTCTGGTAGGGGCTAAAACTCTCCCAAACTAGGCCCGTGCTTATATTCACAAAGAGGACAGTCAAATGAAAGATGGAATTGCTTCACCATTCTGTTCTGCCATTGGTGGCTAAAAGAAATAAAATTGAGCATCAGGTGTAAGATATCTCAGCATTACTGACAGATCAAAAATCAAGTCACCAATGGTGTTGGTATGGCCCCTGGTCACTAGAAATATAAGGTATCAGTGGTACAGCCCCTTCTCTTCATGGTGTGAAACAAATTTGGTTTATTTTTCATCTTGTGTTGAAACATCGCCAAAATGTTGATCAAACTAACCCCGAGAGGTTTTTTTTATAAATTGAAACTGGATCTTTAATATCAGCAATATTCTTTGTGTGAATCCACCTTCCGATTTATTTCACTATAAATATTTTTAAATGCCTAGGGAGAAAAATCAGTGCAAGGTTTTACCAAGATCAAAACCAACAGTTTGGACTGGGAGCTGTCTTCCTTTTAGAAAATGGTAATGACCGGGCTTAATCTTTGGAAAAAGACCAACGATCTTTCTGTTTGTCAGTCTTTGCTACTTCTAATTTACTCCTGCATATGTTTTGAATAAGCTGAACAAGATATCCCTATGCAATCTGGAAAGAGGTACTACCCTTGAAATGCTAAGGTAGAATGAAACTCTGAATAACCATTTTGGTTATTTTGGTACATCTTGGAATATATTACAGTTTAATTCTGATCATTTAATAGTAATAAAATAAAGATCAAGAGAAACTAATTTTGATGCTAAAACTAAATTTGTATGTCCTTGTGTTTATGTAAGCATAGCAGCAATTAACAAAAGCATTACATTAGCTTTGTGTCCAACTTCCTTCCTGGTTCGTTTCAGACACAAGTGCTATTTTGGAGTCATATTTAAGATTGAGTTTATTGTCATATTGCACCCAGTATGGTTGAGAGAGGTTCTTCTGCCAGCAGACAGCCACTCACAATCACACAGCTGTATCTAGAGCACAATTTACCATGTATAGCAGCCATTCTCAAAGGGGGACCACAATCTGAAATCAAAATATTTTTTGTTTGTTATGTAGTAGGTAGGAGAGGTATGGACGAAACCAACTAAACTTGACTGCTTCACAAGGAAGGGGGCCCATAAACTTTGAGGAGAGCTCTCAAAGGTTTAATAGCCAAACAAAGGTTGAGAATGGCTGGTGTGTAGGATTGCCAGGAAAAGAAAGATCAATTATCTCCCAGCAAGCACAGCATGACAGCACTGTTGGGATTCATTTAGGGGCTTGATAGCTGTCGGGAAGAAACTGTCTAAGCCTGTAGGTGTATGTTTTCTCTGTTGGTGTATGTTTCTGATGGGAGAAGAGAGCGTGTCTGGTGCGTGATGTTGGCTACATTTCCTGGACAGCAGGAGATGTAGATAGAGTCCATGGAGAGGAGGGAAGTTTGTGAGCTGCATTCACTATCTTCTCAAACTCTTCTGATCTTGAGCAGAGCAGCTCCCATACCACGTAGTCATGTACCCAGCAAGTATGCCTTCAAAAGTGTGTCAGCAGAGATCGTGTAGATGGTGGGTTTATGAAGATCTCTTCCTTTGATGGGAATTGATCCTTGTTTCATCCCAGATTCTTCCTGACTCACAAAGGGCTGCTGTGACTGCCTTTGGTCAGCAAGTCTGTGCAGTTTGAGACATTCTTTCCATACTTGGAAGAGAGAACCTGCCCTTGTGTCAGTGTTTCGGGTTAAGGAAATGGTCTTGTAAGTGGCTCATCTTACGCTTTCCCTCTCTAGGTGCTCATGTTGTGTTTCACCTGGACAATCTTGGTTTTGTATTTATTTAATACACCCAGTTACTTGGGTGTACTGTACTTATAAAATGAATACACTCTATATCTTGGAGCAGTCTATTTACCTGTTATGATATCAAAGTCTTTCGCTATCCAATTCAAGTGAGAAGATTCTGAACGGTAAATCTTCCTTTTTGGATTTTAGGGACTGTGTTTCACTTATCAATTGAACTGGCCCTTTATTTAATTGATTGTAAATTTATCCCAGATACATCACTTTCCATTTTAGACCATTTGGTATACATCAAACAGCTTAATGTGCTGTTTGCATCATGCCGGAAGAAAATTAGGTGAAACCAAACAAGATTGAAAATTAAGGGATTTATGCTACGTTGATAATATTCACCCATAGTTATTATCCAAAATTGAGGAGGTTTTAGTTTTCCATATAATTTATTTCACAGATGCTCCCTGACCATCTATTCTCCATTCACAGACCAAATAATTTAAAAAAAAACTTGAAATCCCATCTGCTGAAGGAATAATGAACCTTTCATCACTAGTTTAATAATTGCAGCAGGTCTTCTCGTTGTCAGCTCCTTTCTCTCTCCATACCAGAATTTTTTCATAAAATGTCCAAAAAAATCACAAACAATTTAAGATATACAAGGCTTTACATACATACACTTGAAAGACATTTAAAAATGACAAATGATTTCAGAAGCTTCACCAACTTTTCACATGGAAAGTAATTTTGGTTATTGATCCATTCAGAAGTTGGGAGCACATTAGCTTGAATCACAATTGATGCAACTATTTGCTCTGGTAAATTTAAGTTCTTTATATTGCAGGATAAATGTAATGACATTAAGAAACTCCAAACATTCATTTCTCAAATCTCAGGCTTTTTTTTCAGATGTCTGCAGTTAAAATCTTACATACACATTATGTAAAGCCTTGATCTTAACCTACTTGGGTACCTCAAAGCTTCAGTAACATACAAAGATTATTACAGTACAGGTTGGCTGAGAGACGATAGGTGCCTAACACAGCCCATGTTGGAGATCATTTTTGCCTGGCTGTGACAGACCTGATTGGAAATAACAGGCAGTATCTCAACAACACCTTCCCTCTTGCCAGAGTTACCTTGAAATCAAGGCTACTGAAAGTGCAGGATTAGTTTTACAGCAGAATGATTGCCTTGTGCAATAATGACTGATGAAGGCACTCGATAATGTATAGGAGATTTCATTGTATTGATTCCACTTTATAAAGAACTGAATTGACCCCATGGAAAAGTATTTCAATAAAATTATCCAGGAATTGTTGCAAATTTGAAGTGTTCGTACATGCCACTCATTATATCTGCACAGCCGTAGATTACTTTCTCCTTTGACTCAATCAAACTTAAAGTTGGTGTTTCCAAAAAGTTTACTTAAGTAGTTAATTTTAATATATTACCAAAATAATGTTAAAATGTCCCTCTAATCTTATTTATTGTTCTAATGTAATAGTAAAGATGATCTCTTTCTTCATTCTGTGGCTTGAATTAAATTGTTGATTCCGAATACTAGAGCTAAATTTTAAATGATGTCTGAAGAAAGGCAACATTCGAACCAAATTAAAACCCAATTCATCATGAGGAACTGAAGTACTGCTTTACATAAAGTCTAATTGAAACACTCTGCTCATGGTTCATATATCTTCTCAACATCTGCTTAAATAAACCTAGATTAATAAAACAATTTTTTTTAAATTAAGAAAATATTATTTAAATTAGTAAAGTTACAGCTTTTTCTGGGGCAAGAGACTTCTCTGTTGAGGAATTTATCGTGATGTAATTTTGTTTAAAATATCAAGAAGCAATTGTTTGGAGTTCGTTGTTAACACAACTTTATTAAACAGGAACTACTTAGGTCATTGCAAGTCATTGTAGCTTGAAATATACAGCAACCAGTCACTGTTTCTTAACGGACGAGGTGTAGATGTTCTCAGATTAGTTATAGTCCAGTAAATATCACTGAATGTTATCTCATTGCTCTTTGTGGAAAATTATTGTTGTCTGTGAAATTTCTTATAGTATATACACTTCAAAAATATTTCATTTACTTTAAATTGTCTTGAAATGTCCTGATAATCTTTGAATTAAAAAAAAATTATGCTCCTTACTTTTTATTCACGAGAATATATCGAGCACATTGGGCCAATAGTAAAATGTCACCTTTATAACCATCAAATTCAATCCCATTTGAACATCACAAGGGATCATCTGAATATTTGTAGTTGACTATTCTTTAGTTAAAGATATTTCTGATGTTTTAAGTATTTTGGCAGAGGGAGTGGATGAGTTTGATTTATTGGGATTTAAGATGGGTTAATTTTATTACTGAATGTATTTGAAATGTTTAAGCTACACAAAGTACTCATGTTAGATTAGTTATAATTAATAAACTTGATTTTTTACTTGTATTTTTTCACAACAAAATATCTATTGAAGCGCAGTGTTACCACTTAGCAAAATTGCCTAGATCAGACATTTTCATATCCCTCCAGATAGAGGAAGTAATCTGCAACCATTAGCAATGCCATTAAAACAGAGTTTATGCTTCCCTTTGTTGCACTGACATGATGCTAAACTTCCAAGTAACATACAAGCAAATTACATAATTCTAGTAGATTCATAAAATTACTAATTTTCTGTGACAAAATTTATTCAGATATTTTTTCTTGTTAGTCAAATAGAATACAGAAACTCATTTTATAGTTTAATTGCGTAACTAAAAACTCTCCAGGTTTCCAGGCCAGAACAGAATGGCCTCTGAGAAATCTTTCAGCAGATAAGATTTTGTGGCCAGCCTGGTTGTCTATAAATGAGCCAGCCATAGAAAAGCAATTAAAATATTTAAAAAAACAAAGGGAACTAACAGTAATTTAGGGCAAAAGGAATTCTATCTATTTTGACTCAACCTTGGAAACAAAAATGGCTACAGAAGTTAAACAGGACAAAGCTTATTCTTTCATGGGTCACTCAGCATTTTTAGGTTGTTGATGTTATTGATTTTTTTTAAATCACTGTTGTTAATTGATCAAACTGCATCTCATACTTGTAATGCTACACAAGATTGACATTTTACCATTCCAACATCAGTAGCAAAATATTGTGTTCCAGACTGACTATGGTAAATATTTCCATTATCTCCCACATTTTAAAACTATGCATAGGTTGAAAAAGAGGCCAGAGGAATCAACAAAATCCATATCAAAGACTGAGGAAAAGCCAGAAGCAATTGCTGAAGATGAAAGTGGAAACCTACACATGTGTAGTTCAGTGTGTTCCTCAACAAGCAGTGGCTAGGACTAAGTGGTCAGACTGCTCGTTCCATCTGTCTTAATGTTTCTCAGGCTGCTTCACTGGGCTAATAAGCTAACCAGCTTTCAACAGCATTTGTGGGTGGGTGGGGGGAGGGGAAAGAAACTCATCCATGGAATATCCAGTGAACTACAACTCAACAAAACACATTGCCTAGTGAATTTACTTCATGTACTAAAAAAAAACAAAAAAGCACTGGAAAATAGAGAGGTTGGTTCTCTTAAGAATGGAATGGTAGGTATTCTCTATGCAACCATATAATGGCACATTATGTCATCAATTTAATAGGATGTTGAATGTCTAAAACAAGTTAAATCTGTATTTCTTATTTAGTTTTTATGTGCTTTGTTAATGTCTTGCTTTAGGACGTGAGAATCTTTACATGGAATGGTCCTTAGTAATCAAACATAGACAGTTGGCATAAAATCAGTTTAATTTACAATCATTTTATTAGATTTAAAAATTGTAAAATAGTGTAGGATTGCTTTATCGTACAATAGGAAAATTTCATTTGTTTCTCTAGCTTCAGGATCTTTCATACAGGGTGGGAGGGAAATCATGGACTGAAAAATTTTATGTGTAAATAGTGAGTGTTGTTGTGTTTCCACAGTTTTATGTGGAGAGCTTTGATAGGAGAAAAAAGTATTATTAAACCAAATTTTCATACGAAAGCTTACATTATTTCCAAAAATGTTTCAAATGTGCAGGCACAAATAATGGGCAAGGAGGCCAAAGCTTTTATAGCACTGACATTTTCATTTTCAACATGCAATTAGCTATGTCTTTAACGTATTATGAAATGATATTAATATACGATTTGTTGTATCTTGTTGTTATATCTTGTGTACACTATCATTTTAAATAACATGCAACTTAATGAGCTACAAAATCTGTCTGCAAAGTAGGAAAAAATACAATACGCGTAACTGATATTTGATATCAAGCTGCTTTCACTGTAGGTATAAGTAGTAAAACAGAGAACCTCAGACCTGAAGGACAGCTAGAAATTTCTGTCATTGAAGTTTGCAAAGCACTTGATGCATTTGTACTGTACTACATTTTTGTACACTCTCGTTTTACATTAATTCTTTTTAAGATAACAGGTCAACGCAGAGTGATTAAAAATAGCCGACACAGGAATGTAGTACATGAATGCTGGTGATCATGTACAAACTTTGCTGATCGCAATGTCTGCCTTGGAATGTCAGTAATCACATGGCTCAGTTTACTTGAAGATACATGTCAGAATTGCAAATGGTAAACAACATTTTAAAAAAACTATATCTATTCAAATGTTATTTATGTATTTTTGTTGCATGAACAATACATTGTTTCGGACTGAATCATGGTTCTTGAAAATGTGCAATGTGAAGGAACTTTTCAAGAAAAGGTTGTATCTCTGTAGTACTGAGATGTTGAATTTTTAATATTTAAGGACATGGCGCATGATCCAGTTTCTTGCTGTATTGGGGAATAAAAACTTGAAAATAAATTTCTTCTTGTACATAACAGTAATTCAACTTTACCTGTTTATTTTAAATAATTCCAAGCAGGAAGTAAAAATGTAATTGAATAGCTGAGCTATATCTGTATCTACTTTGAACCAAATGCAATTGAGATGATTTCTGATCAGCAAAAACTGAAATCTTCCTTAAAACAATACTACAGTAAAACCCCTGGAATCTGGCACCTCTGGGGATTGGTAGATGATTTATAAATGAATTTTCCGTTTGCTTGAGATTGCGTGTTATATGATTGGCAATCTAACGGCGAAGCATGCCATTTTTAAACTTGTATTTTTTACCTATTTATTTTCCGCAATTTTTTTGCAGGTTGCTTGAGGCTGTCGGTTACTTGAATTCTGGATAACAGAGGTTTTATTGCATACCAATTTCCACATTTAGTTGAAGATTAATATAAATCTGTCTCTTTTCTCAACATAGCCATTCAGTGGGCCAATACTTTTGAAACATAATTTTCAAAAAAATGAGAATCGGAAAGACACAAGTCACAGATTATTCAAATATCTGTCTTCCATCCTTAAGTAACATACCAAATGTATTTGGGAAGATCTAAAAGTCTTTAAGACTTTTAGAAAAAGCTATATTGCAGTTTCTTGTAGCAATAAGTCAATGTTCTTTGCCATCTTAATGAATGGACTCATCCTTTGCGTGTTGCCAGACCTGCAGCAAATTTTTAAATGAACTTTAATGTAACGTGCATTAAAGGGATCAGGAAGCTGTATAGTCAAGGCAGTTTTGAGACTTTCACGCACAAATATGAGCCAAGTCACAGCACACTTTGGGGAGCCATCAGAAATTTCCAATTGTAGCGAGATACCATCTCACCAAGGTTCTTTACGAATTCAGATGGAGGTTGTAGTAGGAGAAAGACACTATACCCAAATCGCTCTTTATAATATTTATTTTTTATTTTAAGTTCACACCTTTCCCACTTCCATCAACTGATTCAAGCCCTGTGTTCAGCCACTGAGGAAACTGGATCGACCATGCAGCGATTTCTCCTCGGAGCTGGCACTGGTCTTGAGTGAAGTCCAGGGCTGGGAAGCCCTCGACACCCTTAAATAATGTCTTCCTTTATTCTTCAAACAGAATGGTATCAATCCTATCCTGCACCTGGAGTTCCGAGCCATCAGGTTTGTTTTGTCAACCCCTGAATCACATCTTTTACATTGTACATGCAATCAGAGTCTTCATCTGTATAAAAAAAAACTGCTCAAGTCATGAACATCCAGAAAATATATAGGCGTGGATATGATTTACCTGATCTTTCAAATACATTTGTCAAGGAATTGATCTCAATCATTGGGTCACTCCAGAATGTCCTAAGTATTGAATTACAGGCCGTTAATGAAATTTGCAAATTAGTACACAGGTAGCAACCATGACAGAATTTGCATTTGTCCCCAAAGCTTTTGCAAATGTCACTCAAACCCATTCAAAATGTTGACAAATTCCAACTTATCGCTGTGTTTTCTGAAAAAGAATCCAGTGCTTGGACAATAAGTGGGAGTCCATAGATTGGGTGCATAATTATCCATGACATCTTTATTAATAGTACATTTGGAATGGTGGTGATATTGGCCTCGCGACTACCAACACAATTGCAAGTATAAATGTTGTAGTGAGCTAATACATTAATAACTTGTTGGAAAATTGTTTTAAAAGTGGAAATTTGTAGTCACTGGCAATTGGATATGAGCCTGATGTAAGACACAAAACAATGTAATGATAGCTACTGTATCAAAACCAAAAGAAGTGAACAAGATGAGAAGAGTGAATTGGTTTTGAAACCTGTCACTCTTATAATCTGTTGTCAAAGCATTCACATGCTCTGAATCATATTCAGCAAAAGAAAATGATTATTCTCTGAATCCTTGTCAAAGTAATTATGTAGGAGACTGAGGATTTACCTGCTTATTCAATTTGGTTTCGTCGTTAAATGAACAGATGTATATAGAGTTAGTATGTAAGTTGGTGCTTAAGAATTTGCAATGCTCTTAAATTATTTGGAACTAGGTTGAAAATTTTATTGTTTAAATTGTGCTTTATAATGTTTGCACAAAGAAATAAATCAACATTAGGCTGGATTCTGTGGAGAAAAGCTAGAGTTGCATATGGATGTGTCAGCATTTATGCTTGCACAGAAAACCTGATGTTCCAGACTTGTTGGCAACTGTTCAGTGGCAATTTCCTGGCTTCTCCCATCTTGGATAGTCAGACGTTTCAGGGAATAGAATTAAGTACAGTCAGGATTACTAGGGAGATGGTGCTTAGTAAGCTGAATGAACTAAAGATCGATAAATCTCCCAGACCAGATGAGGAGACTCATGGGTTCCGAAGGAGGTGGCTTTGGAGATTGTGAAGGCATTAGAAATGATTTTCCAGAAATCAATAAGCTCTAGCATGGTTCCGGAGGATTGGAAGGTCACAAATGTAGTTTCGCTGTTTAAGAAGGAGGAGAGGCAGGAAAAAGGAAATAATAGGCCTATTAGTCTGATGTCAGTAGTTGGAAAGTTATTGGAGTCAATCCTCAAAGATGAGGTTATGAAATACCTCGAGGTGCATTGCATGATAAGTCCAAGCCAGCATGGGTTCATGAAGAGAAGATCCTGCCTGACCAACCTATTGGAATATTTTGAGTAAATCTCAAAGGGAGAGGCTGTGAATGTTGTGTATTTGGATTTTCAAAACGCTTTTGATAAGGTGCCAAATAAGAGGCTGCTAAATAAGATGAGAGCCCATGGGGCAGATAGGCAGAAAGAAAATAGTGCAAATAAAGGGATCCTGTTGTGGTTGGTTGCCGGTTACTAGTGGTGTTCCACAGGGGTCGGTTTTGGGGCCACTTTTTACAATATATATTGATGACTTAGATTATGGATTGAATGGTTTTGTGGTGAAGTTTGCGGATGACACCAAGATAGGTGGTGGAGTAGAAAGAGTTGAAGAAACCAAAAGGTTGGAGAGAGACTTGGACGGTTTAGGAGGGCAAAGAAATGGAAGGTCAGGTACAATGTTGAGAAATGTATGGTTGGACATTTTGGAAGGGGAAATAAACAGATTATAATTTGAATGGGGATAAAATTAAAAATTTGGAAGTGCAAAGGGACTTGGGGGTCCTCGTGCAGGATAACCTAAAGGTTAACCACCAGATTGGATCGGCAGTAAAGAAAGCAAATGCTATGTTGGCATTCATTTCAAGAGAAATAGTGTGTAAGAGTAAGGAGGTGTTGATGAGGCTCTATGGGGAACTGGTGAGACCTCATTTGGAGTACAGTGTGCGGTTTTTGGCCCTTAGAAGGGATGTAATAATATTGGAGAGAAGATTTACCAGGATGATTTCTGAAATCCAAGGGCTAACATATGAGGAATGTTTATCGGTTCTTGGACTCTATTCATTGGAGGATAGAAGAATGAGAGGGGATCGCATAGACATTTTGATCGCTGAAAGGATTGGACAAAGTAGATGTGAATGTTTTCCTTGGTGGATGAATCCAGGACAAGAGGGCATAGTCTTAGAATTAGAAGGTACCCATTTAAAACAGAGATGAGGAGAAATTTCTTTAGCTAGAGTGTCATGGATTTGTGGAATTCGTTACCACATACAGCTGTGCAGGCCCGATCATTGGGGGAAATTGATAGGTATCTAATTAGTCAGGGAATCAAGGGATATGAGGAAAAGGCCAGAACATGGAACAGTTTCACTTAGGGTGGATTTACAGAGCAGACTCAATAGGCCGAATGCCCTAATTCTGTTCCTTTATCTTGTAATTCCTCATGGAGCCCTGAAGTGGAGCATGAAGCGACAGCAATTGGCCAGAACTTGTACTGGGACATCTGTTGGAAGAACCTGTTCCAAGTTCAATATGGTGCAAGGAATACTTCTCCATTGATTTTCAAATGTGAGAAAAATTCAGAGTTAAAACTTCCCCATCTGCTTTAACAACATGGCTGCCTCTATCATGATTTTGTCATTCTTTTAATTGGGGTTACATGGAGAGGGAGGTATCTTGTCCTGTTCATCCATGACCTTCTCCCCAAAAAGACTCAAAAGATAAACACAAATCAGCACAATATCTGAACAAGTAAAATCTTGGTTGCTTTAAGTTTATTGATTTGGTTTTTTTCAATTTTGTCTCAGTGACCTTTTGACACATCAGAGCCCTTCCTTGGTGTGATTTTATTCCTAGAATTCCAGTCACCTTCCAGTTTTTCCTCAATCGATACGGCAATAGTGCAGAGTAAAGTTATGATAATTCACCATCCTCAGGTTATTGCTTGTGCCAAGTTTACTGATTTTTCCATATCTGCAACCACACACCTCAACATTTTTAATATGTTTACTATTTTGCAATGAACCCAGTGGATTTATTGGGACTTGGGAAAATGGGTTGGTAAGTTTAAAAGGAGCCCATCAAGCCAAAGCAGGTGTACTTAAAGAGAGCTCGAGAAATGGGGTCCAAGTGTGTTGAATATCGGGGCCCTGGTATGTTGAAAGGTAATATAGGAAATGGTCCTTGTCGATGTAAAGGGAGCAGTAGAAATGGGACCCCAATGCATTTAATGGTAATAAGGGAATGCTAAGATATTGGAAAGCAGGGGGAAGGTGATTTTAAAGGGAACAAGGAAAATGGAGGACCATTGTATTTAAAGGCAGGTGGAAGCAAGACTAAAGTATGATTATAGTGAGTTTGGGAGCCTTTGCTTGTATGTATGTATCTTGTATGTTTGGAGCAGTTTAGAAAATGTGGCACTAATGAGTTGAAAGGGAGCACAGAATTTTAAGGAAGCACAGGGGATGGAGCCTTGGTGTTTTAAAGGGAGCTTAGGAAATGGAACCTGAGTGTGTTTGAAGCAAGCCTGGAAAATGGGGCCCTGGTCTGTTTGGAGGAAGTTGAAAGCATGAGAAGTGGGGCCCTGCCCTAGTACGTTTAAAGGAGACACTGGAAATACAACCCAATGGGGGAAACCAGGCCCTTGTCAATTTGAAGGCAGAATGGGAAATGTGGCTTCTGAGTGTTCAAAACGATGGTGGGAAGTGGGGGGTTTGATGTATTTAAAGAAAACCCTAAAAGAGCTCCAAGGAATTTAAAGGTTGTGCAGAAATAGTGACCAGAGTTTTTAAAGAAAGCACAGGAATTGAGGCTCATTGAGATAGTGGGAATCGCTGAGATTTCTGAATAGTAAAGATAGAAGATTACCCAAATTATACTGTATTTTGGTAAAATCTGCTATTCTCAGGAGTCATCGCAAGCAAGTCTGGCCGTCCTGACATCAGAATCAGATGGATTTTCACTTCATTAGCATGGGCTAGTAGTTATAGCTTTTATAGATCTGTGCAGTGAAATGGGTGAATTGGGCAGAGAACTGAACTGAAGCCAAAGCTTTCATGACATTTTCATCTGGTTACTCAATCTAGAAGTTTTACTGACATCTCACAATAGGGCATCTTTACAACTAGAATTATGTCACTTTCACACATTTGTTAATGTTCTGGCATATTATGCAAAAATCTTTTGAGGTGGAATTAACTTGGCCAGCTGTCTGCCACTTTAATTGATTGCTAATACCAAAGTAACATTTCTATTCAGATGGTCCCAGAATTAAATAAATGTAGCTGATGAAGCAATGAAAGATGGGTATGGAAACATTAATTAGTTGAGTGACTTCCATGCAAACATAAGCGGCTACATTGCATATTGGGTGTTAATTACAGCATTAGACATAATATGATCTGTTAAGTTGTTATTCTGTACTTCTCCAAGCAAAGATCTGGAAGAAAAGCTTCATTTGCTGGATACACTCAGCTGGTCAGACAGCATCTGCAGAGAGAAAAACAAAGTTAACGTTTAGAGAATCAGCACGGTAACAAGCCCTTCTGGCCCACCAGCCTGTGCCTGGGTTAATTGAGCTCAAGTGATCAATTAACCCACAAACTCCTCTCGTCTTTGATGCTTGAGAGAAAACCCACGGGATCGCGGTGAGTACGTACAAACTCCTGACAGACAGTGCCGGATTAGTGTAATAGTGTTGTGTTAACTGTGACGTTCACCATGTTGTGAAAGACCTATAATCAGAAGCAGGTCCACTGCAAATTTCCAGCACTTACTGTTTATTATTTTCCTTTTAAGGCTTTGATAAAACACTTGTGATTCACATCGCAATTTCTAGCAGTAAATAATTATTAGTTTTATCATTTGTGTGAGTAATAAGGCTCATGAAATGTAGGATAATAGTATCTTTACAGCTCAGTTGGTGTCTCTTTGGCGCAAGATTCCAGGATAACCCGTATGAGATAGTCAAACCTTTCTGCGGTCTATCCATTTCCTACCTTTTCTTTCTGGCTCCAGATTGTGTGTCGAGGTCTTTCTGCCTCCTTCCTGGGTTCTTCCCTTTCTGGTTTTTCCACCAAGACTTCTCATTTATTGCTTAGAAACTTTGAGGTTGGCCCTGACATATCCTCATGCAAAGAATAGCAGGAATTTCAGGTTCAAATTCATCTCTGACTTAAACCTTTTTTCCTCACTTTTCCATTGAACCTATTGCCCAAAATTTTAAATCTGTGCCCCTGGATTTGAACAATCTGAGCTTTCCTCCATTAGAATATCTGCACTGCCCCTGATGTATGCCATCAAATCTTTTCTCAAACTTCTTTACTCAAAGGAGAGCATATTGGGTGTTAATTACAGCATTAGACATAATATACCACTTCTTGGTAAACACTTTCTGCACCATGTGGGTCCCCACATCCTTCTGAAAATTGGATGAGGAGACCACATCTGATATATTCAGTGCCAATTCTAAGCAATGTTTAGTTAAGATTTCACTTATTACACCTCTACTGAGATATCCATTTGCTTTGCTAACCACTTTTTCAACTGGACTTACGACATTCAAAGATCTCTGCACATTTACATCCAGGTTCAGTGTTCTATGCACCCCATGGAATCATCTATATTTATCAAAACTTATTATTTTAGAAATTGAATACTTCATTTACACTTTAATTATGTGGGATAGTGGTGGAACTTTATCGGAAGTAACTTGAATCATATTGAAGGAAGGATAGAAATATAAAGCAATTAGTGCAGAAGCAATCCATCATGTCAGAGCCCACCATGTAGTTAGTCAATTGAACTAATCCCATCTGCCTGCACATGGTTCATGTCCTTTGATATCTTTGAGAAACACAAAAGTTGCAGATGCTGGTATCTTGAGAAACAAAGTATTGCTTGGGACTCTCAGCAGGTCAGACAGCATCCAGGAGTAGAAGTGGTCAGTCAATATTTTGGGTCTGATCCCTTTATCAAGACTCAGATAGAATGGGTGAAATTACACACACACACACACACACACACACACGTATATGGGGAAAAAAAGCTGGGCAGAGTATAGGCCAAAAGGTGTGGCAGGTTGAGGAAGAAAGAAAGAAGGGTGGGAAAAGTTGGAAAGAAAAATATAACTATGGGAGTAAGTAAAGAAGAGATGGAAACTGGAATCAGATGGGACTCAGGATTACCTAAAATTAGAAAAGTAATTAATCTTCATGCAGTTAGATTTCAGGCAGTCCAGGTGGAATACAATGTCTTGTTCCTCAAATTGAAGTTTAGCCTCACTCTGCCAAAGGAGGAGGCCAAGGACTGAACCCTCACTGTGGAAATGGTTGGGAGAGTTAAGATAGATGGCTACAGGAAGTGTCAGTTTACACCCCCAAACAAATGATGGGTGTTTGCTCTACACCATGCTTGTTTGTGTTTGTCTAAATGCCTCTAAAACATTCTTATTGTATCAGCTTTATTACATTTCAAACCAGCAACGACATAAGACATAATTCAAAAGGGTTAAAATTTAATTATTTATTAATGACTATTAACAATATAATGTCTTAACATGATTAACCCACTATAAATATCTACAGCAAATATACAGATATATATTTATAAACAGGGTGTACAGGTTAGCTTTGACTTCTGAGCTATGCAAGTTAACATCCACCTGCAAATATAACCAAATTAAAAAAAAAATCTTTATTAAAACTCTGTATAAGTACATGTTTTATATTAAAGTCCTGTATAGAGTGATCCCTCTCCCGGCGGCAGCCTGGTCCCCATTCCCTGACTTACAACCAACCTGAGTTACAACCAATCCTTCGGTTCCCATTGTGGTTATAAGTTGGGGACTGCCTGTCTAGGAAAACCCCAGACCATTACAGACTGTGCTCAATATTCAAAAGAGAAAAAAATCCCCAAAACCCCAGGTCAGTCCATCAAGTCAGTTGGTCCAAAAAACACAGTCCACAGAATTCAATCTCAAAGTTCAATGTCCAAGTTCATTTTTTTAACTGATAACAAAGAATGTTGGAGAGAGAAATGACTGTTGCATCGCAGTAAACTTGCGAATCCTCACTAATGAGGCATGTGCATTTCACACTGCTCTCCAGCTGGCCTCTGCTTCACAGCTGGATTCTCCCTTTGTTCTTGAAAGTTCCAAGTAATTGGCAAGTCAGCACTCAGCTGTACCACAAGTTGCACAGAGTTCTTAGCAGAAATCCATCCTTTATAATGACCACAGTCCAAAAGTGTTACAGAGTCCAGAGGACCCCAAAAACCAGCAGCAAAATGCACCACAACACAAAGGGTTACTTAAACAGTAATTTTTAATTATACTTGAACAAGAAAACAGAATTAAACTTTAACTTATTACTTAACCTACTTATTCCACCCCCCCCCCCCCCCCCACTGTAATACTAAGCGCAGGTGTGTGTAATGTGTATTTAAGATTAGAAAAGTTATTTGGATCACAGTTCAATCTCACTGGTTGCAGGCAATTCTTGCATTGTGCACAGAAGTTAGTATTAACAAAGTTCACCAGTCTTTGATGTTTATTAGGCAATTGGTTACCACTCAGGAGGATTCTTGTTGGTCTTCAGAGAGAGATCCCTTTTCCAGGACATCTGCACCTGATTCCTTTCGAATCAGTCTTGCTGACAAAGCTTGCCCTCTTCAGGGTTCTCCAGATGATCTTCCTCCTTTCAGGTCATCTTTCAGACAGCTAATCTTCTCCTTTGATCAGACAGCCTTCCAAAAGTTTGCCAGCTTTGTCCTTCTGGAACTGATTTCTATCTCCTCTCTCTCTCTGTTTTCACACCCTCCCTCTCTCAGAGGAAAACTCTCTGACTGCCTGCAAAAATCACATGCTCTCCCAGGCAAGCTGTATGCTGATACTTTGTTGCTCTTTTGCAAAAAGAACTCTGGAAAAGTCCTGCAAAACTTTTGTTTTAGAATGTGTGTGTGTGTGTGTGTGTGCACAAGCTGCTCTTACAATTCCTCTCAAACCATCTCTAAATACTCTGTCACAATGGTCCATAACAGCTTCTCGCACATCCACTGGCAGTGTGTTCCAAGTACATACCTCATCATGATTGAAAAAAAGTCTTTAAAAATGTCCCCTTTCACTTTAAATCTTTGTCCATGAGTATTAGACAATTCCATCCTGGAAAAAGACTCCAACAATCAACCTTATCTGTGCTCATCATCATTTATTTACTTGGATCAGGTCACCCCTCAGCATCCAGCTCTCCAGAAAAACCAAGTCAAGTTTCTCCACAACTATGTCCAGCTAATACACTCTAATCCTGGCTACATCCTGATGACCCTCTTCTGAGCCATGTCCAGAATGACACGCAACTCCACAGCATTTTGTGCAGCTGAAACTTTGCGTAGTGCAACTTTAGCACTCAATGCGTCGACCAATGAAGACAGACATGCTGTATACCTTTTTTGCCCTTCCATTTAGCTTGTTGCTTTCGGGGAGGTATAGAGTTGTACTCTCGAGATCACCCTGTGTCCTGCAATTTACTGTATACTTTCCTATTGTTGTACTCAAAGCAGTTCGTTGAAAGTTTACTTGATTAATACTTAAAATGGACAGGTTCTCATATGAAGGCCATGCTGGATTTGTATCCACTGGATAAACACAAGAACCACAGATGCTGGAATCTTGAGCAAACAACAAGAAGGTGGGAGGACTCAGCGAACTAGGCAGCAGCCATGAAGAGCAATGATCAGTCAACATTTTGAGACAGGATCTTTTATCATGTTGTATCCACCAGAGTTTAGAAAAGTGAGAGGACATTTGATAGAAACTGAGGGTCCTTGACATGCTGGACGAAGAGATAATGTTTCCTCTTGTGAGAAAAATTAGATAATTTTGTTGAAGAGTGGAGGGCCCGTGGAACTCTTTCTCAAAGCAGTCTATGAATATTTTTACGCAGGCTTAGGTATAAGTTGAGCATGAAAGATTACCGTGGTTACATGGGAATGCAGAATCGATGTTACAATCAGATCAGCCATGTACTTATTAAAGACTGAGCAGGCACAAGGGGTGTATGGCTGAAATTCCTATTCCCAGCGGCAGCCTGAAGTCCCTCCTGACCCCTCCTCTACTTTGTATTTATGCCAAAGATTAGCATCTCACATAATCTCTGTATCGGATTTTCAAGGTGAATAAATTGACCTTCATTTGTATGACTAGACTCAAGCATTCACCCCTTAAATCTCCTCACAACAACGAGAGTTGATGGTCTTCCAGTCCTGAAATTCATGTATTATCTTTCCCTCACTCAACATTGCAAGCCTTGGGCACGTAATCCAATACTCGCCCCAAGGTAGAAACATTAACCGTCTGGACAGTTGTATGTAAGGAAAAGTGATACATAGCAACAGGAATGAACTGCAGGTGGACATGAATTCTTGCTTACTTTAGTCTGCTTTGTAGAGTCCTACAGCAGAAACTGTCCCTCCAACACCCAGAAACCAAATTCCTCCAACACCCAGAAACCAAATTCCTCCAACATCTCGCACCATCTACACCAATCCCACGTGCCAGCACTCTCTCTAACCTTATGTCTTTGCTGATCTAGAAATTTCTTAAATGCCTCTGAAAGGGCTTCACTGATTAGTTGGGGGTGACTATTCCCAATGTTCTTCCTCTGACCCCATTTTCCCATATTACTCACTTCTTGATTTTGAAGATGTAATTGGTGTATAAACACTCAGCTTTTGCTTTTTTTCTCCTCTTCCCTTAATCTATTCCAGTTCCTTCTTTTAGTTCAAACACTAAACAGAGACTTGCTGGATATTGATGGAAGAGGAAAAAGACCGTGAAAATGAAGGGGCATAGTCACTCTGTTCACTTAGACAATGCATGTTTTGGAGTCTTGAATAGTAAAAGAATCTACAAATATGCAGTTCCAGGTTCAGTGTACAGGGTGGGGAACAGGATACCAAGGGGGCTTCTTTCAGAAAATCAAACACCAATTCAGCTACAAAGAAGAGGACTCCAATGGATGAGACTACAGAAGAAAGTGATGAGTCCACATTAGCAATTGCCTGGTGCACCAGGAATTTAGCACAGAGGTTGGAATCTGAATATTATGATGTGAGGAACAACATCCTATGTCCCACCTGATGGTCCACACCCAATGCCATAAAACTGAATTTTCAAATTTCAGGTAACCTTTACCTCCTGTATTCCCCACCCCCCTCCACTCTGTCTCTCCTTCAACCCATCTCTGGTCCATACCCACTTTCCAGCCCCATCATCCATACTCATCCCTCTCTGATCTTGTGGTCTCCCCATTTCCAATTACTACCCACTCACTGGATCTCTTCCCCCATCTGATTCCACATGTTCTTCACCTGCTCCCAGTGGTTCCAATTATCACCTTTGTTACTGATCAGATTCCTGCTCTTGTCATCTTTAACTTCATGCAAATAGACTCTGCTTTAACCCGACCACCACCACTCCACCCCCCCCCCCCCCCCCGCCCCACCACGCACCTGGCACTATTTGGTTTTTTTTTTAACTTCTTCGTATGTTTCCATCTATCATCTCCCCAACACATCTGTCACCTCCTCCAAGCCTCTCTCCACCTCCTCCACTCCCCCCCCCCCCCCGCCAAACCTGGCTTGTCTTCACATCTTCAACAATTTCTCCCATCCCTGCACCCACCCACCACCAAGATACTGCTTAACTCACTGAGTTCCTCTGGAAGGTTTTGTTTTTGCACAAGCAAACTGCTAATTTGATAGAGTTTCTCATAAATGCACCAATTTATTTTTCTTTCCAATTAAATAAAATGTTGCTTGATTTCAATGTTTTTATGAAAATATTTGCCAAATCAAGGTACTGCTTACCTTCCATCAGAAGAAATATTACCCAGAATAACGTATATAATGTTATGGTGGGCTTTGGGAGGGTAGACAATCAGCACCTTATCCTGGTGGTGACAATAACAAATACCAGACGATCTTTGTTTCAGGTGACCAGAGGAAAGTTTAGGCGAGAAGCCAGAGGTATGTGTTTTACTCCAAGAGTGGTGAGTGCCCGAAATGCATTGCCAGAGATGGTGGTGGAGGCTGGAACAATGGGGCATTCAAAAGACTCTTTGATAGGCACATGGATGTAAGAAAAAATAGAGGGTTATGGGTGTGAGGTAGGGAAATTTAGATTGTTTATACAGGTTGGCACAACATTGTGGGCAGAAGGGCCTGTTCCGTGCTGTAATGTTCTATGTTTTACACTTGAGAATCATTACCGGAAGAATCACAGCAGCAGAAGCCTGCGAGTGTCTAAAAGACACATTCCTTTGGACTTGTTTTGGTGTCATAGCAAAAGCTAGCTTTATGCAGAGGTCAAATATCATTCTGTATGATGACTCTCTTTCTGTTCATCAATGGAACGTTACCCAATTAGTCACAATGCCAAATTTTCTGCAGCTCCATGACAAATTTTAAAACATTAGTGGTTCTAGAATTACGATGATTAATTGTTAGGACTGATACCAGAGTGGGAGCATGAACTAATTAAAACACTGAAATAGATTAAAGTGCATTGACTAATGAAATGTGTCCAGCCATTCAGTCCTGGATTGGAGTGGATGTAATTTTTTTTTAACATGCAGCAATTTTTTTTCAGTGAGGCGCAAGGACTGCAGATATTAGAATCTTGAGCAAACAAACTGTTCAAAACGTACAGGGGATTTAGGTTAATTGGGTGTAAATTGGGCGGCACTGACTCATGGGCTGATATAGCCTGTTACTGTGCTGTATATCTAAAAAATATGAGAAGGTGGAAGGACTCAATGTGTCAGGCAGCATCTACAGAGGGAAATGATTTTCAGGACAGAAGGTGGGAGGTGGAGACACAGATGGGGGAGGAGGCAACTCTTCTATGTTTGCATTCTCTCCTTCCCACTTTGGTTTTGATGAAGGGTGCTGTACCAAAATGTTAACTGGCCATGGGTGCTGCCTGTTTCACCAGTGTTTGCTCAGTAATTTTTCAGTGTACATTATTTTATGAATGGTGCAGCAAAATCCGGAATTCAAGAAACCAGCAAAAGTAATTGCAGAAAATAAATAGGTAAAAAATGTGGTCTAAAATTGGCGCGCCTCGCCATTAGTTTGCCAATCACTCAAAACACAATCTCAAGCACCTGGAAAATTCACTTATCCACCAATCCCCATATGTGTCGGAGACCAGGATTTTAGTTTCTCAATAAACTGAACTTTGTTTATTTTGTCCTTTTAAGTCCCCTGGTCTTTGTAATACAGATAAAGAACAATATCAACACTTGCCAAATTATTAGCATGAAAACCAATTCCATTCTTTTGGCCACATACATCAACAAGGTTACACCGAAACAGTTAAGATGCGGCATAACCACATTATCCTAATTATATACAAAATGTATTCCTTTGTTCATTAAAATTAGCAATCTATTGATGAAAACCATGCATTGCCAGAATTGTTTTTGATGAGTCACCATCTTGCCATCATAAAGTCGTGGGGTCATGGAAGGAGGTCCATCAGTCCAACTTGTGCATGCTGACCAGGATCTCCATCTAAACTAATCCCATTTGCCTGTAATTTGTGCATATCATTCCAACCCTTTACTAACCTTAACTGAACGGCTCCCGAATGCCTCCCAAAGAGCCTCGGGTGCTGAAACTTTCCTGATCTTGTTGGAGGTTTGGATGTGGAGCTCAGGTTGCCAATAGTTTGAACTGGAGACTGTGTGGTTCCAGAGGCCTGCAGGAGCACTGGAGGTGAATCCACAGCCACTGGGATTCTGTTATGGGCACCAGGCAATGCTGATGGCAACTCTTTGTTTTCCTTGCAGCAGACAAAGTTCAAGTATATCATTTTTAATGTATGACAATAAAAGTAACCTTTGAAGATTTTTCCAAATACCTGCCCAAATATCCTTCAAATGTCATGAATGTACTTGCCTCCGCCACTCGCTCTGGCAGCTCATTCCCAGCACCCTCTGTGTGAACAGATTTCACCTCAGGTCTCTTTTAAATCTTTCTAGTCTCACTGTAAACCTATTCCCCTAATTTTGCACTTCCCTACTCTGGGGGAAAAATCCTGAGACCATTCACCTTGTCAATGCCTTCATGAAATTGTAAATAACTAAGAGGTCATCCTTCGGTCTCCTCTGCTCCAGTGGGGAGTGGGGGGGGGGGGGGTGGAGAAACAGCCCATCTATCTTCTCTTTGTAACTCAAAGACCTGTACTCCTGGTAAGAACCCTGTGAATCCTTTCTGCACCTTTTCTAGTTGAATGATGTCCTTCCTGTAGTTGGCCAATCAGAACTGCCTACCATAGTAGTAGAACTACTGCCTCACAGCTCCAGTCACTCCTGGCTTTGTGGTGTTTGCATGGGTATCCTTCCAGAGCTCAGTTTCCTCTCATATCCCACAGACATGCTGGTTGTTAGGGTCATTGGTTACTGAAAATTTCTCTCTGTGTAGGTGAGTGGTGGAATCCGGAAGTTGACAAAGTTACAGAGGAAAATGTAATTACAAAATGAACCGAAATAGATTAAATGGTTTGAACTGACCTCCTGTTACAATGAAATATGGAAGTTATCAATAAACCACAAAGAGAAATACTTCCTCTTTGTTAATTCTCCTGGCACATACCTTGTATCAACAAATACTGAATGTAGTTTTACTGAAAATAGCATTGAGAGAGTTCTGCAGACATAGAATATTGAAGGAAATCAAAGGTACCTATCTAATAAGATAAATTCATCTTTGGCAGATTTCTTTACCAAGTGATCAAATGATATTCTAATCTACTCCAATCTGATTTTACCTGAGGATTCTGCGATATTTCAGTGCTGTATTATCGCCACCTACTGGTGACTTTATGACAGGTTATCATTCATTTAGCCAAATTAATTGATTGTGGAAAGTCAATCTGCTATTACTTTGTTCAGATCTTGCCCATAAAATGCAGATATAATATGGACTGAACACTATGGTCCCAAGAGAACGTCATGAGGGAAAGTGAAATTTGTGAACCTTGATATCAAGGCTCAGGCCTGAAAGGTTGGTGGTTATGTATCTTTGCCTCCCATGGAGTTACGGGACCTGCTGAGTTTCTTTGGCACTTTTGTGTATTAAGTAATTGACTAAGTATGGTGCTAAAAACATTGAGCAAAATTAACCCCAAACAGGTTCAAGAAATTATATTTTAACAGAAGGTGGCATCTGAATTTGATCCTTTTGACTGTTTCACTTCATGTTTTTCAAGCCAGTTAAGCTCAGATGCATCTGTGAACCACAACCATGATGGAAAAGTGGCATCTACCGACGAATGGGAAGTAACCCCCCCGCCCCCACCACCACTCCCGACCCCTTCCCCACCCTGTTGCTTGCAGGAAAATCAGTGGCATTCTGAAAAAAAGGTACATATTATGATTTTCCATAATGTGAAACTTAAGTTGAAAGAAAACATTTGTGCTTATTTTTTTAACAAATTCCGAAGAGTGACTTTTATTTTTGGGTAGTGATTTGTGAATTCTGTAAGGGCAAATTTCCATGATCTGAATGGTCTGAAGCCAGAGGTCAGCCTTACTCAGTTTCCCCACCCCTTTAAGTTCACTCACCATCAACTAATCCTGAAATTTAAGATAATAATAAAATGCTGGAGAAACTCAGCAAGTCAGTGTAATATATATAGCAAAGATAAAGATACACTAACACACGTTTTGGGATGAGCCCTTCGTCAAGGTACCCTGACTCGTTGTGGGCCTCAGGGATTGGTGCTGGGGTCATTGTTTGTCATCTATATCAATGATCTGGATGATAATGTGGTCAATTGGTTCAGTAAGTTTGTAGATGTCACAAAGATTGGAGGTGTTGTGGTCAGTGAAGGTTTTCAAAGCTTGCAGAAGGGATCTGGACCAGCTGGAAAAGTGGGCTGAAAAATGACAGATGGAATTTAATGCAGACAAATGTGAGATGTTGCATTTTGGAAGGACCAACCAAGAAATTACATGCATGGAAAAATATTAGAGCACTGAGGAGTGTGGTAGAACAGAAGGATCTGGGAACAGAGATACAGATACATGGCTTCACAGGTAGACAAGTTTGTAAAGAGAGCTTTTGGCATATTGGCCTTCATAAATCAAATTATTGACTTGGGATGTCAAGGTAAGGTTGTATAAGACATTGGTGAGGCCAAATTTGGAGTATCGTGTGCATTTTTTGGCCACCAAACTACAGGAAATATTTCAATAAGATAGAAGAGTGCAGAAAAGATTTACCAGGATGTTACCTGTACTTCAGGAACTGAGTTACAGTGAAAGGTTAAACAGGTTAAGACTTTATTCCCTGTATAGTAGAAAAATGAGGGGAGATTTGATAGAGCTATTTAAAATGATCAGAATTTATTGTGGTGAAATTCAGTATTTTGCAACAGTTCCATAGTAGAAATATTTGTATTATAATCATCTTACAACATTACTATAAAAAATTAAAAATACTAGTGCACGAAAAGTAAAGCACTGTCTTTGGTTCATTGATTATTCAGGAATCTGATGGCAGCGGGAAGAAACTGTCCTTGTGCCGTTGAGTGCTCGTCTTTAGGCTCCTTTACCTTTTCTCCGATGGTAGCAGAGTGAAGAGGGCATGGCTTGGGTGGTGGGGGTGTTTGAGGATAGAGGCTGCTTTCTTAAGACACCGCCTCATGTAGGTGTCCTAGATGGAGTGAAGTCTGGGGCCTGTGATGTCGCAGGCCGAGTTAACAAACCTCTGAAGTTTATTCTTGTCCTGAGAATGATGCAACCAGCCAGAATGATCTCCACGGTAAACCTGTAGAAGTTTCCGAGAGGTTTTGTTGACCTACTGAACCTCCTCAGACACCTCACGAAGTATAACCGGTGGTGAACCTTCTTTGTGATTACATCAAAGTGGAAGCTCCAGGACAGATCCTCAGAGATGTTGACACCCAGAAATTTGAAGTTCTTGACCCTCTCTGCCACTGAGCCCTCGATGAGGACTGGGTTGGTTTCCCCATCTCCTTGGTTTTGCTAACGTTGAGCACAAGGTTGTTGTCATTATGCAGGATATAGACAGTCGGCTCTAAAAGTTGCCGTAGCCGAAGGGTGGCCATGGGGATGAGCTCCCACTGCTGCACAAATGCTCTTCATGGTGTGTGACTCAAACAGCCTCTGACAACGAAGTCCAACTCCTAGCCTTCACGTGTGGCATAGTTCTTAAGTCTGGTGGAGCTGTTCTCACGGACAGGAGAAGGGACAAAGGCAGATCACTGGCACCTTGAAGCCAATTGCTCTAGGCAAATGGGGCTCATTAACCACGGATGGTAACTCATCTAAGAGAGTGAAAACCCTAATTTCAAACCTTCGCTGCTTTGTGGCTATACTCACTCACGGGAAGGACTTTAGGAGTGAACCCCAAGGAAAAATCCGGAGTCAGAGTCCTGAAGGCAGCTGACTGCTGTACCCAGCATCGGTTCGGTAACTCGTTCGATGCTGCTACCACCTTTGCCATTCCTTTGGTCCTGTCATTAGCATGGAGGGAGGGGAGGGGGTACTACTGCCTGGGCAATAGATGGACCTCCATATCAACTCTGCCCTGGCTTGTGCCCTAGAGAGGCCACTTCACAGTGATGACCAGAGGCGCAGTACCTATGGTGGACCATGACCGACGGAGGCCAAAGAAGACAGAGTAAATGTAGATAGGCTTTTTCCACTGAGGGTAAATGGTTTAAGGATGAAAGGGGGAAGGTTTAGGGGAAACATTAGAGGGAACCTCTTCACATAGAGAGTGATGCATGTGGAACAAGCTGCCAGCTGAAGTGGTAAATGCAGGCTCAATTTCAATATTTAAGAAGAATTTGGACAGGTACATGGACAGGATGGGTATGGAGGGCTATGGACTGGGTGCAGGTCAATGAAGGGGTGAAGAACCTGTTTCTGTACTGTAAAGTTCTATTTTTAACTGACCTAAAAATGTTTTGCCACTGATTTTCATTGGTACTCAGCATCTGATGCCTCTCGTGTCAATGTCCTACAATAGTTGGGCAACATTAATGGATTCCATTTGCTCTGAAACCACTTTTCTTTCCATGGTTGCAATGTCCTGATGAAACCTTTCACCATGTTTATCACTGACTGCAGGGAAGACATCCACGTGTGGATGGAGAAAACAAATTTTCAATGACATGTTGCATTTCATGGTTTTGTATGTTTGAAATACTCTAAATATGACAGGAAATCACAAAAAGAGGTTATATCTAAAATATGGTACATGATAAGAAATATTCAATATGATTTTTGTGATCAGCAGACCAAAAATGTTCAGGAAACAAAATCTTTGTTGTCTAGTTTAGTGTAATTGGTTTATTGGACCCTCCTGGTTGACTACAGAACTCACTGCTGAGATCAGTGGTGGAGCTGAACTGGGGACCAAATGTACCTCAAACGTTTGGTTTTCATAGCTGACATTGATTTGAATGAAGTGACTGTCTTGGATTGACAAGATACTTGCAGGTTTTTTTGTTTAAACTTAATGTTCATAATTTATGTTCCATTGGTTACTTTTGATGTAAATTGACGTTTTATTAAATCGTTTGTATTATTTAAGTATTTAAAACCATTTGAGCTCTTGATAGGACTTGTCAAAAAGCCATTGGGCAGCCCAGTTTGGACCTAAGTGTGCCCCCACTGAGGCCCAGCTGCCTGTCACAGGTGTTCATTTCCTGGAATGGCTCCAGCAGTGACACCTGAAGGACTTTTGGCCACAAAAACTAAGTTCAGGTGTGGGAATAGCACAGGTACAGTGCATGAGGAGTGAGCCAAATTGTGTGTGATCTGACTTGCAGAGTGTGGTTCAAAACGCATCATTTATCCATTCAGATTTAGAACCTTTTGGCCTATTTACAGCACTGCTTCCCCCAGAAGTGCTGGCATCAGATGTTGTTTCTCATCACTGATCTTTATCCACTGTTGAGGGATGACTGAAAGTAAAGACAGGGGCCTCTATTGTCATGTATATGGATGTTAAGCCTGTAATGTTAATTTCTCATGACTGGAATTATACCCAAACTCCTTGTGGCCATTTTCAATTAGCTGCTGTGTGAAGAGGATTGACAGCTGGGTTTTATTTCAAGATTTACATTTGAATAGCCATTAGCATTTGGATCAGTTGGTAGTAGTTGGCAGAAATCTTATTACTGAGATACTAGAAATCAGTAAATTAGACAGATCCACTATTGCCATCATCTAATTTTGCACTTCAGGCAATAATGAACAGTGCAGTTTGAGATATCCTGGTCTACCAATTCTATTGTTTGACAAGAGGTTAATGTATGCTCGTGCAATATAATTTCAATAAGATGACTTTTAAAGAGGGGAAAAAAAAGATTTACTTCAAAATCTATGAGTTTCTAAAAACACTGGAGAGCTGCCAGGAGCAGTGAGAATGAAACCTGATGAATATTTAAAGTTTCTCAGCGTCAATGGGTTTGGGCCACTTCCAAAGCACCAAGGAATTGGAAGTTTCACCTGTTTAGAACTTGGACACAAGTTTTGTTGTTAAGATTCCACCTGGCATTGCTCATGCATTATCTTCTCATGCACTTACAAGGCAGAACCATGAACACATTCGTTTCCCATAACAATTTTATTTCAACAAAATTGATTAAAACACTGCCACTTTGCATGTCTAAAATTCATTAGTAACTGACTGATTTTTTTTTCCTGGAAGCTATGCCCAACTTGTAGAATCAAGATAAACTACAGATGGACATCAAAACAAAAATCCAATTTGAAGCAGGTTGGCTGGATTATTAGATTGAGCTAGAATACTTAGAAATAAAAGTCATTTGTGTGAATTCACTATATATGTGATTATGTTTTCCATAATCAGATTAAATATGACTAGCATTTGAGAAGATTTTGTAAAGCCTTTTATGTTATTTACATGCTCATTCCGTCAACATGGTGTTCAAAGTTAATACTGTATCCTCAAGCTGCCCAAATAGAATTTCCTTGCTTCTGTTCCAGGCTATTTTGTACCACAGACTAGTCAAATCACAATTATAAAATTATACAACAGTTGACCTCCTCAAGTTACAGATTAACTAAAGTCAAATGAGAAACAATTAAAAATGAAGCCTACACAACACATTTCAATTACTCAAGCCTTCCAAAAAAAAATGTAATCTAGTTTAGTGGAATTAGAATTTGCTTTGTACAGTGACCAATATTTTGAAGTTTCTGGATCTCTGTTTGAAATCCAACTTATTAAGGCTATCTTAAGATCCAGCCAGACTTTTCCATTTAGTAAATCAATACTACTCGCACAAGGATTAATTGGAGTTGTACTTCTAGCTAGTTCAATAAAGGGACATTTTTTACTTGAATACACTTAACCAAGTCAACTGTGCACCTGGGAAGCAATGGAATGGGATGGCGAGCAAGAGGAATTGAGATAAAGTAATAATGTAAAAAGAGTCCCAACTGTAACAAGATTGAACATTAACACAGTACACCTTTGATTTTCATTGCCAATATTGACAAAGGAATGAAAATAGTCAGGGATCTAGACAGCTGGCTGATTGGATCTGGTTAAGTCACTCCAAAAAGTAATGGGGTGAAAAAAATGTTCCAGCGTCTCTTCTCAAATGCTGTGTTTCCAACTTTCACTAGGTCACAACAACATTTAATACATTTTCACTGTTAAAAGTCAAATATAAAACTGTAACTCTACATCACATGTCAGGAAAATGATACTTTTTCTGATTCACTAAAATGTACGTCTTACTAATTGTTAAAAACGTTGAAAGATTACCCTGCAAAAGGTGCATACGTAACAAATACCAGCCTATACCACTGCAGTTTGGACAACTCTGGGCATCCCGGCTGCTGAAAGTTAATTAAATATTTTGAAACCTTTCCAACCTATGTGTGCGTTACATTGTTTTAGACTGTCATATTCCTGTGGGAACACAGTAAATTACACATCACCTTCAATAACACTATCATGCTTTCAAATGAACACAAATACAACTTGACACAGTCACAACGGTGAAACAACAGTTGCCTCAATCTTGGTTACATACTTCCCAATTAAATCAAATATTAATATAAATTAATGTTTTTTTTACAATACAAAAAAGGTACCTCTTGAATTATTTGGCAGATCAAAAAGTTTTCAAATGCATCATTTATCAGCTAAAGGCGGTGACGCCGAGACCATCTTTTGCAGAAAATACTGTACTGCACTCAGCTGCTTGTTAGAATATATCTGGAGCCTCAGATGACAAACCTGCAGCAATATTAGGGCTCTGAGATTATCACTTCATTGGGTTCGGCAGGAGGAGATTCAGCCCAGAGTTGTTATGTTTGAACGGCCACCAGGGGGTGCACTGATACGCTGCGTGGGACGACGAGGAATGTGATCATCGGCCTGGGAACCTCGAGGAAAAGAAGCCAAGTCAGTCTGTGCTGTAAAGTTACGACCATTCAGAACGAATGGATTCATCGTTTTAAAGTAATTTTTAACTAAAGCATTGGCAAAAGCTGCAACACCCACCCTTTCACCTCTTCCCTTTCAATAATCCAGTAAATGCAACAATCTTTTCAAATGAAACAAGGTTTACATTTATTGTCAGAGTACGTACACAACATCATAAACAACGCTGACATTCTTTATCCTGAGGGTAAGGCAGAATTACCACTTATTGGAAATGAAAAAAAACTGTACTCAAGAAGATGCATATACATGTAAACAAAGATGTACAATACAGAGAGAAAAAAAATCAATAAAGTGCAAGGTAACAGGACTTAAATGAGTCTGAGTTTGCAGTTGAGGAATCTGATGGTGGAGGGGTTCATTTGCAATTCTAATCTATGTACTGCATTTGGTGTTAACAATGTGGCCACAAAGGAGAAACTGAACACGAATTGGATGACTGTGTTGCCCAGCACATTTTGAGTCTGTAAAGCCAACCCTGACCTTTTAGTTCCCACAACTCTAATCCACCATTCCTTTCAACTCTCTGCCCTCCTGAACCCAGTGCAAGCCCGAGGAACAACATTTCATCTTCAACGCTGCAGCCTCCTGGACAATATCATGGGATCACAGTGTTATACAGCATGGAAACAGGCCATTAGCTCAACCTGTTCATGTCAACTGAGGTGTCTTCCTGGGCTTGTTCTATTTGTATCACTCCAAATCTTTCCAATTTGTGTACCTGTCCAAATGCTTTCATAGTTTGTAATTGTACCTGCCTCTACCACTGCCTCGACTAGCTCGTTCCACCACTCCAAACCTCCTGTGGGATGTGAACAATATATGGCCTCATCATTGTCGTGTACAGTTGTAAGGTAATGTCCCAATTTTTGTTCTCAGAGTCCTGTATGGTGAAGGAAATTTTGCCACATGCCTTCTAACTACTTTGTCCTCCTGTGTCTCCATTTTTAGGGAAATATACATTTGTTTTCCAAGGCTTCTCTTTTCTACAACCCTCCCCAGAGCTCTGCCATTCACTGAGCATGTCCTGCCCTGCTTTAAATTCCCCAAATGCACCATTTCATACTTATCACAGTTTCATTCCATCAGCCATTCCTTTGTCCATTTTCCTGTTTTGATATACAGCAGAGCTATTGTAACCGCAGAGAACCTTCTCATTGTCCAATACACTACCAATCTTAGTGTCATCCGTTAGCCTACTAATCATGAACCTACATTCTCATTCAAATGGTTAATACATATGATAAATAAATGGGTGAATCAATTCCTATCCTTGCTACACAACACTGGTCACAGGCCTCCAATCAGAAAAGCAACCCTCTGGCTCCTTCCACTCGCAAGCCAATTCTGTGACCAATTGGGCAACTCACTCTGAATACCATGTGATCTAACCTTCTGGACCAGCCTATCATGCAGGACTTCAAAAGCCTTGCTAAGGTCCTTATCTACAAAATCTAGCACCTGCCCATGCCAATCTTACCTTGCTGTATGTCTAAATCCTCTTCAAACACCTCAAATTTGTGAGAGGAAATTTTCCACTCACAAAGCTGTGCTGACTAGACTGAATGAGTCCTTGCCTTTCAAATACAGATCTATCTTGTCTCAATCCCCTGCAACTACTTTCCCTTTCAAGACCTGTAGCTGTAAAAGTCCCACTATGGCCATATCAGAACTGGCCACTGCTCCTATAATAATTTATCCATCTGGGGCTCAATTCTACTCTGTTTATCCTTCCTCTCACTTTCTCTAACTTAAATGGTCTTTTCTCTCTTTCCCAATTCTAATGAAGGATCTTTGACATCAACCAATAATTCTCCCACGTCAGAGTTTTTTAAAAATACAGAAAATCCCGTTATCTATAATTCAAGCCACTGACAGCCTCAAGCAATGGGCAAAACAATTACAGAAAATAAATAGGTAAAAATATGCAAGGTTAAATTGGCACTCTTCACCTTTAGTTTGCCAATGTCGCCACACACAATCTCAAGCAACTGGAAAATACACATTCCCCATAAGTGCCTGATACCAAGGATTTTAATGTAGTTAATTTCCATTTGCCACTCCTTGGCCCACCTTCTAACTGATCTAGATTCTGTTGTAAACTTAGAAATCCTTCCTTGCTGTTCACTGCATCACTGGCTTTAGTGTCATCTACAAATTTACTGTGAACTACATTGCCATCCAAATTGTTAATGTAGATGATAAACAATAGTGGATCCAGCACTGAACCCTGACACTTCACTGGCCATTGGCCTCCTTTCACTGAGCTAGCTTGGAATCCAATTGGCCGGTTCACCTTGAATCCCTTAATTTTTCAGACTTACCACACATGTGGGGCCCTGTGAAAAGCTTTGTATAGTTAATATATATGTCCACCACCCTGCCCTCATCGATCCCCATGGACACCTCTTCAAAACTCTGCTAGATTTGTGAGGCATGATCTTGCACACACAGAGCCTTGCTGACTATCTCTAACCCGAACTCTGTTCATCCAAATGCTGATGGCACCATTTGTGTAGTGGTTAGCACAATGCTATTAAAGTGCCAGTGATCTGGGTTCAAATCTGGCACTGTTTATAAGGAATTTATACATTCTCCCTGTGTCTGCGTGTTTTCCATGGGTGCTCCGATTTCCTCCCATCTTTCAAAACGTTTGGAGGGGTTGGGCTCATTGGACTCATAGACCAGAAGAGCTTTATGTCTAAATTCCATCCCTCAGAATCCCTTCCAGCAAGTTTCCCTCAACTGATGTCAGGCTCACTGGCCTATCCTTGCTGCACTTTTTCAATAACAGCACAGCTTGAGCCACCCACCAATCCTCTGGAACTTCACCCAATGCCAAAGATGATGCAAAAATATCTCTGCAATTACTCTTGAATTCCCCCCCCCCCCCAATTTCCAACAAGGTCCTGGGAATTCGTTCTCCTTGCGTCAGGGTTAGCTACATTCCATCATCCTCCAAGAAATGTTTTTTAATGCTGAACTTTGGGATTTTTATTTCAGGTGCCATTCATAAAGAAAAAAAATTGCACAAACCATTAAAGTACAAAGATTAGTCCATCTCAAGATTAATACGAAGATTTAAATCATATGGTATTATTTAGTCAAACACTTTTTTTACCAGCCAGTGTGAATCCAGATTGGTGAAGGTTTCGTGGAGGCTGAACTGGCTGTTTAGCTGGAGACATCCGAGCAGATGGAATGGGTGTCATAGCTCTGGGAACCACAGTGACATCTTGGACAGGACCATCATAAATCCCTCTTGGAACACCTCGAATTTCAGCCAGCTGTAATAAATAACTAAGCTTTAATACCGTTCCATAACTCTGCGAGTAATAATGTGGCCTTATCCAAATGCAACTTATTCTGGAGCAATTTTTACAAGCAAAATCTTAATGTTTCCAGTACAAAGCATCATTTGATTTTCTTTCAGGAATCTAAGTTTCTACCATTGAAGACAAAGTATTTTTCAGTTTTAAGGTACATGTGCTCGAGATCTGTGTGCGACCTCGTGTGAGAGAATGGACGGGATCTTCTGATGACTGGCAAGTTTTCCGACCTAACTGTGAGGACGCTGTCACTGGGGGGAGTGATCTTCTGCATGTGATCGTATGATATTGCTCCACAAGACACCTCATGGTACATGGCCTCACCAACCATGGCTGATCCCCTTCCCAAATTTCACTAAACAGTGTAGCCGGGCCTACAGCAGTTCAAATGATGCAAATTTGCCATTATAGAATTCACAAATCCCTCCCAAAAAATTAAGCTATAGAATAAAATTTCACTCAAATGGAATTTGAGAAAAAAAACAACAAATACAAAATATGAAAGAAATAATTTTTTTCTATTTTTGTTGAGAAATCTTGTTATAAGAAATTGCAATATGAACGATTTCCAAGGAATGCAGCTTCCCACTAATGTGGGGGCTTACTGTAGTCCCACCACAGTTGGATAAAGGCTATATATTAAGAGGCTGGAGAGAAGCTACAGATCCAGGTCAGGAAACTGGAGACTGGGAAGGCAATTCAGACCAGGAGAATGGACGAGAAATGCGATTGAGAAGGCTATTACGACTGGAGATAGGCTGGAGAGAGCCTGCAGATGCAGAGGCTGGGGAGGGTTGAGATTGGGAGGGCTGTCGAGACTCACGGAGATGGGCTGGAGATCAGGAGGGGTGGGAAGATTGGCAGTGGTGGGATGGAGACACTAGATCAGGAAGGCTAGAGAGACTGGATATCAGGAGAACTGGTAATCAAGATGCAGCAGATCCAGAGGAGGGATGTGGAACTTTCCTTGACTTCACAAGGCACTGATGTAATTCCTCCCATTGAGCAGGTCTGATTTATCAACTCATACAATCCCTGAACCACTTGTCAAGGGAGGTTTCCGCCAATGGAAGGTTATGAAATTAGAAATGTTAAACATTAACATCGTCACAGAATCTATTACTGGTATCCATTTGCAACATTTCTGCAGCAATTCCCTATGTCCTTGGCGTAGTGAAAGTGGACCGAAGATTTGAAAACTGACAGCGTCAAACGGAAATGTGGCTGAAATGTGACTAAAGCATGGACTCAGGACAATACTATGCTCCATAAACATTGGGATATAAGCACCAACTTTCAGCTCAAAGAACTGCTGGTGTGAATTGAGTTTTGCCAAGGCTTGAAATGAAGCAGTCTGTCTAACCCAAAACAAGATAAATGGAAGTTTTAAGTAATAAAATAACTGCTTTATCTGCACAATAATTGCATCCATTTCATATAATGGTGCCCATGGTCGATACGCTGTAAAATAATTGTACTGTTAGGCATTTTCAGGCTTCAAGCAGAAGTGAGTGAATTTATCTCCAGTCTTCAAAATGTTAACAATTCTGATGAATGGAAATGAATTCTCATGTTATATCGATATTAATCATACCCTTCATATTTCTACACCAGCAACATAACCAGCGTACTGATGTACACCAAAGTCTTCCTTTATTTTACCAATTGCAGAGATTTCAATTGGATCCACCCCCTTGCCATTAATTGCCCATTTTATGTGATGGAGCTGCAGAAAGATCAAACACTTTACCTTGCTTCTTGCTTTTATTCTTTTGTAAACATAGTCTGGGAAAGTCTTTTTGGGAATGAAGCGTCCACTTCCCTCCGTGGCATGAATCGTCCCATATTCAAAGACAATTTTACCTTGACTTACAACCACTGAAGGAGCACCATGGCATTCCATCCCTTCAAATATGTTGTACTCAATTGCCTAGGAAACATAACACAGCAAAGTCATCACTTTTCATTTCCGACCACCTCGTGTGCATGTGGCCAGTTCACGTTGGTATAAAGTTCATTGTTTGACCTACTGAGTTTCTCCAGCATTGTGTTTTTACTTAGGCAATTTTACCTATTTGACGTTTGGTAAGCCATGCTGTAAATAGCCCATATTCTCACTTAAAAAGGACAATTAAAATGAATGTCTAATGATTGTATTTCACCTGCATCACCAAGGCAGTTCAGTGGTGCCCCAGAGCTCCAGCAACCAAAGTTCAATCCTGACCTCACATATTGTCTGCATGCAGTTCGCATGTTCTCCCTGTGATTTCCCCTGGATCCTCTGGTTTCCTGCTCTCTATCAAAGATGTACAGGAATGCTGATTGGCTACTGTAAAATGCCCTCAGTATTGGTGATTGCTGGAAGGATCAGAGGGATTAATGGACAGATGTGAGAGGTCATAGGGCAAAGGGAATGATGGGATTGCTCTGAAAATGAGCATAAACTCATCGAGCTGAATGATCTCATAATGACAGATGCAAGAACTGGTATAACCCCACTTTATGAATACTCGAAGGAAGTGGTATTCACTTTTACAAAGGATTTCAATGGGTTTTCACTTTTACGAAAATAGCTTTCAATAGTAGTGTCTGGGTCTTCACTTCATGTCCATACGGCTTACCAAAGGTTTCATAGGAACGCTCTAGTTTCGTAAAGCGGGGTATACCTGTATTATTTAGAGGACTAAGGCATTATTTTGTTTAACATTAAATCTACCCCCCCTCAAAATGATGTTTGAAGTTTCTTTAGGGTGACTAATGCCCAGAAAATGTGAAAAAAGGCACATATCCAGTTTGCAGGCGAAATTGAATACTGCTGTCAGCCCTTTGCAGTGCAGCAATTACAGAAGGGTGCCAATCCTTAAAGAAATATTCCCTACAACAGCTAAATAGATGGAACACACATTATAGCAGTCGTGCAGCAGTGAGAGGCTTCTGCAGAGGGAGGGAGCCTTTCAGAAAAACACTTCAAAATTCTGTTGGGAGATCGACATGCAGGAAGGAGGCTGTGCACACAGAGAGAGGACAGAGCCAGGGGTGGGGTTGGAGTCCTACCAAAGCCAACATTATTTAAACACAGACACGCACGCACGCAAACATCCATGCCCATGACACACAATCACATTATGAGACACATACACATGCATATGTAACCACTCAAACAAGCATTCCTACACACACACACACACTGATTTTAATAGAAGGGAACAACAGCATAAACTAAAGTAAAATTAGTTCATTTCGATAATTTAATAATTACATGAGGGAAATTAAATGTGTTGGCATCATTGAGTGTTTTAGATTATTTTTAATTTAAAATTATATTTTGGATATCTATGAAAGTTTCTTAATATTTTTGCATGGCAGAAACATCCAGAAAATGTTGCCAGCTAAGGAGGAACATGGCTTAGTAATAACATTTGTTCAACCTTTTTTTGTGAGCAGGAATTTTTCTCTTCCCACCTCCAGAACCCATTGCATGTTGCTGAGGAGGTCCTCATCAGAAAGGATTGAGTCAGCATAGAGAAGTTTCACTGAAATCGGAGCTTGATTTTGTAATTTCCCACCAATAGTAAGTGGTAGAAACATTGTTGAAACAGTGCAAAGGAAGATCTCTGCTAAGCTGGAAGTGTTTGATATAATGGGAACATTTATCAACCAGGCAACAATTGCCTTGAGCAAAACATGGTGATGTTTCAGGTTGAGGGCCTTTTAATTGACAGGCAGTTGATGAGAGCAATGATTTGAAATTTCATTTCAAGTCCTGTTCTCCACAAGCGCTGTAATCAGTGAAATTCTATTTAAGATTTCCATTAGCTGGGATACTTTTCTCTTTTGACCAATAATATTACAGTCTTTAGATCTGACAAAATGCTACCTTCTGTGAAAAATTCTGGAGCTGCATATTAGCTTCATCTGCCATCAATTATTATGACAAGCTCTGTCTTCAAGCATTCCGAGGAAATCAGTGCTCTGTCTTCAAGGACCAGGATGGAAAGAACGGGTGATGTAAGCAGAATGCTAATTAAGGGAATTGATTCTTATCTTGTATACGGCATTAATTTCTAGTTTCTCAGGACAAAACATAGAAAATGAAGGCAAGTGTATTAGACAGGTCTATTGGAACATGACCTTGTGAGAGTGGATTGGTTCATCTCTAAATGCACATCAATCACGCTGACAGAGGGCCTGCCTTCCTATTGGCTTTCGTTTTTATTTGGACCATGTAAGTGACTCTGAGGGAGTGCAGGTACTGTTGGTGTGTGAGAAGATGCAACCACAATGAGCAAACAATACCTTTGTCAGTGATGTTATATGACTCTGAGATTTTAGAGTTGCACATACAATCTCAGCCAAGAATGTGCAGCCCGCTACTTAGATGGGAGATGTTATCACTTCAATTGAAATGTCAAGTACAGAACAACTTCAATTATCCAAAATCAGATTCTCCGAATCCTCATTTATCCTTGTTTCATATAACTCACTCCCTGCTCTTGTTCCAGCTCTTCTTTACCTTCCCCTATTGACTTTTCTCTCCAACTCTCCCTCTCAAACTGTACATCGCTGTCTCTCAGCCGCAAGCAGGCAGAAGAATCTCTTGTCCCAGCAGGAGCGAGGCCTCGGTAGGGAGGTGTCGGCCAGCATTTTTTTTGGTGAGAATTAAACATGATTTTAATGGTTAAAAAGGCTTCCCTTGTTGTTTGTTGTTGTTTAAACATTGTTACAAGTGATTTGCTGTTGCTACTGGGCTGTTATAAAAAAATGACCGGCTATCCAAAAAAAAAGGATTATCTGACACAGGCCTGGTCCTGACCATGCAAAGCTCATCTGAGGGCATATGAAGACAATGAAACCAAGTTGGCCAAAGAATGACCACCATTGTGTCTTCCTGACATCCTTATTTATTGGGAGCCCCTCATTTAATCCTTTAGACATCACAGAACACCCCCTTCCCTATGGCAAATGACCACTTGTGAATTGCTCTTCTGTGAAGCATAGACCCCACCATCCTTTACTTAATCCTTTACACCATCCTTTATGTGTTCAGGGTGAGATGCAAGAGATTTAAGAGAGTCCTGAGGGGTACCTTTTTTCACTCATAGCGTAGTTTGCATCTCCAGTGAGCTGCTGAAGGAAGCTATGGAAATCTCTTCAACTGCAATGATCATGACATTTGAATAGACATATGGATAGGAAGGATATTGACCAAATGCAGGCAAATGGAACCCACCCATAATGCCAATCTGGTTGGCAGGGACACACTGTGCCGAAGGTCATGTTCTGTGCTGTAGAACTTGATGAACCTCACATTCTGTCCAGGAACCAATCTGTTCTGGTCAGTGCTCCTGACCCACGCCATTAATGAAGGGCTGGATCTCCATCACCTATGTAACCCTCACCAATACAACAGCCATTTACTGACCAGGCCTTGGTTCTCGATCTCAAGCCCCTGTGGTATTTGGTTACTTGCTGCCCCAACGAATTCTCCCACTACCCCAACCACTTGCCTCATCTCCACCAAACCCCATTCCCTCCACCCACCATCAGCCACTAACCTGATTTCCACCACAGTCCTGCCCTCATTCCTGTTCCTAATCTCATTCCCGCTCCTAATCTCATCCCCTTACCACAGTTCTGATCTCCCCTGCGGAGCTGCATCCCAGATTTACCCTGCTAACTGTCCATCCTGATCCCTTATTCTCAGCCTATGGCTACACAAGACTCCCTCATCCCCAGAATCTAATTTCTGCTCTGCTAACAGCATGAAGCTGTTCGTTGGCACTGGTGAGAAGTAAAATTACTTCACATCGACAAAAATAAATCAATAAATGGACTTTGAACAGTAACAAACAAAGCAGTACAATAGTTTGTTCATGTCCTCATCAAATGGTACCTTACCTTTGATGGGTAGAAATACAGCTCAAAGATGTGTGAGCATAAATCACCCAACCCTAATAGTAATCAAGTAATGGCCCATCAAATGCAGCCAAATTCAAATTTCTGTGTAAATTCTTCTGGTTATGCCAAACATTCTAGTACAGTAAAACCCCACCTATCCAACACCTACTAGGATAGAAGATGCTGGATAAGTAAATTTTCCAGTTCCTTGGGGCTGTGTGTTGTGTGATTGGTGAACTAACAGTGAGGAGCACCAATTTTAAACCAGTATATTTTACATATTTATTTTCTGTGATTTTTTTTTTGCCAGTTGCTTAAATAACATGGGCTTTACTGTATGCGTATCTTGCTTCCAAACTTTTACAATGGACTTTCAAAAGTAGAGGATAATGGACAAACAATACTACATATGTACATTTAATGACATAGGACAAATTTCTACCTCCAGGGGGTCTTTTGATGAACATCCCTGATCAACACTGGATTTTGAATATTGGATTTGTTCAAGAACTGAATCCCTAACAAGAGCAAGTTACCTGACTTCTGTTTTTGAGGCAGCTTTAGCCGTTTAGCTGAACAATTATTTACATTACCAGATTATGTGTCTTTGCCGAAATGATTTTGACAGCTTCCGGATCCCAGATGACCAAATCAGCATCGGAACCAACAGCAATCCGTCCCTTTCTGGGGTAAAGACTGAAGATCTTTGCAGCATTTGTGCTTGTAACAGCTACAAATTCATTCTCATTCATCTTGCCTGTGGTCTACAATGTACAAATTAAAAATGGTTACAGTAGCTATTTTACATGTGGATTCACAAAAAGTCGATGGCTTTCTGATAATGTTGTTCTTCACTTATACTTCCTGTTAAAATGAGACCCAAACCCCCATTGTACAGGCTGTGCAATTTAAAATCTCCCTTTGTAGCACTGAATCCAGTAAAATGTGTTACCTTAATTGAGTTATTGTCTTCATTCTCTATCATGAGTTTCAATCTTCACACTTCATTTCTCTGAGTTATAGACAGTCTAGCAACTCCTAGACAGTCTAGCAACTCCTAGACAGTCTAGCAACTCCTAGACAGCCTAGCAACTCCTAGACAGCCTAGCAACTCCTAGACAGCCTAGCAACTCCTAGACAGCCTAGCAACTCCTAGACAGCCTAGCAACTCCTAGACAGCCTCGCAACTCCTAGACAGCCTCGCAACTCCTAGACAGCCTAGCAACTCCTAGACAGTCTAGCAACTCCTAGACAGCCTAGCAACTCCTAGACAGCCTAGCAACTCCTAGACAGTCTAGCAACTCCTAGACAGCCTAGCAATTGTCTATGACTGAACTATTTACTCACAACTGGTGAAATGAAATTCTGACCACATTGCTACTGCTTCATGTCTAACATTTCAGGAACAATGTCTGCTTCACAAAGCCTCAGCATAACTGCTACTCAAATCCTCAAACTTGTCTTCGTTGTCTTACATTTTGCTGTTTCAATGTGTTCCCAACTAATCTTCCTGCCTTTTGCACCAATTCTATTCATATTTTCACCCCAGTGCTTGCCAATCAATATAACAGCATCTAAACTCAAAATTCTCTATTTTCACATACTTTTGCCTATCTTTAACCTCATAACTGACACTATAATTATTTCTAAGCCTGCATCTCTCCAAGATCTCTGCACTTCTTCAACACTAGAATCGTGCGCATCACCCTTGTTAATTTCTCCACCAATGCCTCTCATCTCTTCTCTCGCCTTTTTCCTAACTGTGGAATTCCTGCCCTGAACTTTTTCACCTCTTCTATCTCTTTTGCTCTTGAAGATGCACCTTAACACTCACCTCTTTGCCCAAGCTATTGGTTCTTTGCCCTAACATCTTGCCTGAAAATTTATATTTTATAATAGATCCCATCGTGACACATTTTACCATGTCAGAAGTACAATATGAATGTAACACTATTAATGTCATTTGCAGGTTCAACTGATGAAAGACCTGCTTCACCAAAGTGTATCGAAACTTTCTAGAGTCATTGCACTCTGTAAATTACGTAATAAGGTAAAAAATTGGATTAGGACTAGGTGATCTAATCCTTCAGGCCTGCTTTGGCATTCATTAAGATCCTTTGGTGCCATTTTCCATCATAACCCTCGATCCCCTCAATATCCAGAAGTTTCCACAATGAATGAAGATCACAGCCTATGGGAATAGAGAATTCTAATGGTCCATCATCCTCTGAGAAAATAATTTTCTCCTCACTTTACTCCTTAATCTGAAATTGTACGCCTCTGGTAAGGGAAGTACCCTCCCTAGACCTCACTTCTTAAACACCTTGAGAGGTCTGTGTTTGAATTATCATTGTAATGGATAGAGAATTCTTCTGCAGGCTCAAATAAGCCAAATTAAAAATACCTCTTTGATTCTTGTGCAACTGCTTCAATTCTACAATATCCCCTGAGATCAATTACCCAATTCTAGTAAACATTTAATGATGCCTTAACCTTTCTAATTCTTGGTCTCAAATGCATCACGTCAGAGGCCATTCAAGTGTGTAAAGGAAGGAACCTTTCTAGATGACTCCTGACACTAAGACAGAGACCCTAAGTGTGCGGTATGCTTGTGACAGTCCATCAACCATTGCTAGTATTCTAAGGTGAAGTCCCAAGGGAAAAATGCGAGAACAGTAAATGGAAATGGCCTTCTCTCTGACCCCAGGAACTTCAGACAAGCTGTCAGTCTTTTTAGACATTTGGTATCCATTTACGTTTGTTCGATTCTATTCATCTACAGTTAAGCTGCAATCATTAACTTTAGAAATATTTATTAAGTGCATTTAATGCCATACAGATAGTCCTCAACTTACAACCTACACAAGTTACGTCCACCCACACGTACGAGCGAAATTTAAAGAAAAAATACTGTTCATATGCTGAGATTATTCATTAAAGGTTCGTCTGTTGAAAATTTTTTTTTTGAAAAATTGCTTTAGTACATCGTTAAGATATGCAAATCTGAATTGTGACCAATCCAAGTTATGACCAGTCCTTCGGTCCCAATTACGGTCATAAGTTGAGGACTCCCTGTATGTTTCTACTGCACCTTATTTTATAAAGTTTACATACCACAGCCTTATCCCAAATAATGGTCATCCTCTCTTCAATACCATTCACTCCTTCAGGGATCAGTCTGAAATCATCTTTTCCAATGGCTTTCTGTGCAGTGGTGAAAGCACAGTGTGCACTGCCAGTCACCTGCAAATCGCCGCTACATTCGGAAGCAAATTATCATGTGTTAGATCTGAATAGTGGCCAGCTCTGCATGAGAGTTCCAAGGGAACAGGCTTTCTTTGTATAATCTGTGCAAATGAACTGCTGTTACTCCATAAAGAATAGGTTTCTAACTATTCGAAGACCAAAGCTTGGTGTTTGAACCATTTATCCAATAAATCCATTGATCAATTGTATGGTTTGATTTTACCTTATCCTGCATATTTTCAGTAGTCACTATTTTCTTCCATTACATGTTTTGCATTCCAAAATAATACTTTGAATGGTGAGTCAACTTACCAGGAGAGGAGAGAATTTAAGTAATCAGGGGTAGTCGTGTCAGTGCTGAGTGGAGGGGAAGTGACAAAGGCTGCAGCTTTAGCCCAGTTCTTACTCCAATAGTGGGATCCATCAGTCCCCAGACTTGCTGTGACAGGCTCTCCATATACAACTGAACCTATTAAACCACATGGTAAAATGATGGTACACTCTCAAAAAAACTCGAAGCACCTTTAAAGTTTTCTTTTACTTATTGATAAGATGCTTTGCACACAAACACAATGTTAATAACGAATTAATTTGTAAACTAGCCCCCTGCAAATTACAGACAAATTCCCAGATGCCAGAACTGATTCTCAAACTTATCAGTTTGGTATAGCTTTAATTTTTCTTGTAAGCACATGTTTAGATGAATCCTGAAGGTGATTGCCCAAATCATTGTTTCCAATGCAAAACTAGCTGGCAGTGGAGGAAGGATCTTTGGAGGTACTCTTGCAATTTCCATGAATGATGTGTTCTATGGCATGGTGAACTGGATAAACTGTTCCTGGAAAGCAGATGACTTAATATGACCTGTTATTGGAAATCTCCAGCACACATTCAGCTATTTTTGAAATATTGCAGTTGCTTTCCTCTCAAATTTACAAAACATCTAATCCTCAAACTCTTCATTCCTTGTGAGGTGTTTGAGGAGATTCGATAGGTTACCAAAGTCTCTTGCAAACCTACAGCTGGACCGTGGAGAGCATTCTGACTGGTTGCATCACTGTCTGGTACAGAAGGGTAACTGCACAGGTCAGGAAAGGACTACAGAGGGTTATGAACTTGGCCAATGCCATGGTGGGTATCTGGCTTCACTCCATCGAGGACATCTACAAGAGGCAGTGTCTTAACAAAGCAGGCTCCATCCCCAAGGACCCCCACCACCCAGGCCATGACCTCTTCTCACTGCTACCATTGGAAGGAGGTATAGGAGCCTGAAGGCAAATACCCAGTGGCACAAGAATAGCTTCTTCCCCTCTGCCAACAGATTTCTGAATTGTCAATGAATCATAGCTACTACCACACTTTCTCTTCTTTTGTACTCATTTATTTTTAAATGTAATTTATGGCAATTTTTGTACCTGTGACGCTGCGCTGCGAAACAACAAATTTTGTGACACGTTCATGACAATAAATTCTGATTCTGAGAATACTGAAAATGTTAAATCTCATTTATTCTAAGAATAGTAACCAGTGGACAGGGGTATGTCTATGATCTTCCAGGAGATATTTAATAAAGATGCATATCGGACATGTACAAATTAAATAAAGCTCGTGAAAATGAAGACAAATTATTGATATGCCAACATAATTAGTTGAATGCCAGAACCTTGTAAGGATAGTTGGCAAAAACTTTAATTTGTATTGACGAGCATCCTGGATCATAGGAGAGAGAGAGACACATAGACTGGAAGAAGATATTATACATGGATAAAGATCTGGCAGAGGGAATTCAATGTAACAAAATGTGAAGGGCATCCACTTTGGATCTAAATAAAATAAGCTTTGCAAATGCTGTGGTTGTAAGGAGTAGAGAGATCTTTGAATTCATGCCCAATCAACTATAAAATGTTAGGGACATGCTCAGAAAAATATCAAAAATGTCTAATAAAAGCCCAGAGTTCAAGTTTACACCGAGACCAAAGCTAATCAAAGGTGCAGCAAGATCATGTTCATTCTGTATCTATGGAGTAAACTTGATTGGCGATTGTATAAATCAAGCTTATATTTGCTGAATTTTTGAATACTGTTAATCACAATTTTAGATACTATCTGGAACAAGAAAACAGAGAAACTCTCAACTGCTTAGAGAGTGCAGAGCTAGGGGTTGAAAATCAGACTGGTTTTCAAGATGTGACAAAATTTTAGAATGATCTTCTGCATCACCAGAATTGCTGACTTTAAAACTGAGAAAAGGATTTTGATAACCAGTGTTACCAGGAAATATGGGAATGGAGTTAGGCATACGGAAATGGGGCACAGGTTAGTTATGAGCTCATTAAGTGTTTTGAAGTACTCAAGGGGTTCACCAGCCTACTTCTATATTCTTTCCCATAGCTCAGTGACAGTTTCACCCAGCTATGTTCATATTAATTCCTGAAACTTGCAATTAAATTAATAAAATGTATTATTTTAGAAAATCAAAACATTGGGGAATATTAAATTGCCTTCAAATGTACTCATTTCTTACAGAGCTCCATAGATCAGAAGGTAGAGGACGAAGGTGGAATAAAATAAATGGAACATTTAGGCCCTGTACAAGAGTGTTCTGTTGGGGTATAGTTTGGGTTGAGGTCAAGATCAAAGTGGAACTCTGTTTACTTCCCGGGAGAATGACATCGTGTAAAGGAGGAGGTGCTAGTTGATCAAAGATTATTGGCAGATTCCCTGAATGAATTCTGGCAAAATGTTTCCATTTCTTTATGAGAATAACATTAATCCAACCTGAAGGGTTATTTCAGGCCAAGGTTGTGAAGGCCAAAGATTTTTATTAAGAGAAATTATTTCAAAATTATTTGAACATTTAGCCCCTTATCTTTATTAAAACTTTGGTTTTAAACTTCTTCCTTGGCTTTTCTCCAGCAAATAGGGCACGATAAGGGTTTTGTAGCAATAGGCACAAGGTTTAAATCTGCAGGCTCTATGTGATCAGGCTATCTGGTGAGATGTGACTGTTGGTCTAGAATTATGGTGCACTCATCGAGCATTTGATCAAGAAAATGTGAAGGGACCAGTCTGATTGAATAGAGAGAGAGAAATATCTACATTCAGGTCCATCGTAATTTGTATCACAATCGAGTTTACCTTTCTTCCGAGCTTGTGCAATTACATCTGCAGCACTTTTGCTCATTACTTTGGTGACGTACAGGGGGCAGTTGGCTTGGCTTGCGATGGTGATTGCACGATACACTGCTTCCGCTTCAACCTGGAAGGAACAGATTGATCATGGTGTTTGCTTAAAAAACCACTATTTCACCTAACTCTCTACCTACCCCCTGATGAAAAGCCTCCAACCTTTTCTTTCCATTTTCCTCCCATGGTTTTGTTCTCAGGAAAGAGTAAAATCCATTTTCCATAATTGTGCAATTTTACATGATAAACATGCTACATTTATGGTATTAAAGCTGGTGATTTCACAGCCATTAAATGTATAATCATCAGATTTCAAATCCAGCTCAATCAGGATTTTGTGATAAGATGATGGCCAAACCATTTCCATCATAACACCACCCAACTGACAGCTCTGGGCTTTCCTTGTCAGGACAGATTGAGAAAGAAAATCCGATGGTAGCTGCCAGTAATTTACCACTCCTCTAGAATCTGCAACAATATGTAGACTCCTCCACTCTAATCAAACAAACTCAGTGAACTGATGTAAAATGGAAGCACTTACAAATAAATCTTCTCTTGTATTTCATGTGATGTTGCCTGCAGTGGTTTAATGCAGGAGTATGCTATAATTGCTGCTAGCAAACCATCCCATCGTAACATCTAATTTTATGAGTGGGATGTGATTTTCTCAAGTAAATATTTCAAAACACAATGGATTTAAAATAACCTTTTTTGAAAGTTTACAATAATATTTCTGTTCCGATTTTTAAAAAGATATTCGCCATCTTCTGGCAACTCATGGTATTGAAAGCATTGGACAAGAAGTGCTGCCAAGACAGGACAGACATTTTCATTCTGCAATGAGCTTCGAAATAAACATACAATGTGACTCACTAACAACCCACAGAATATGACAACAAATACATTATTTAATGGCAGCTTCTGGAGAAACTGCAGTATAATATGCTGCCAAAAAATGGTGTGAGCATGTTATATCATTGTTAAATGTATTTTTGCTTGAAGCATTGATTTGCCATTGAGAACAACCTTGCAGATTGTTGTGGGAGGATGTTGTACAGTGAAGTTTGAAGGAGGTGGATTTTGAAGTGTCAATCATCATGTAACCAAACTTAACTCTGTTGAGCCCAGCATATTGTGGACAGATTGCACGGAAAAGCCAGGCAGATACCTTCTATTAATCCATAAGCAAAACAGTTTAGATGAGAAACTAGAGGAGAGGGAAAAGAAGGTGGGATGGAAATTCCAGGAGACACGTGGAGATCAATTTAACTGAAAGAGTTACAGGCATTCAGGCCCGCAATGCCAATAGCCTTTTCTTTTCAATGGATGCTGTGTGACCTGCTGAGTTTCTCCAGCACTTGACCCCAGCATATGCAGATTTTCTCGTTTACTACTATGTGTGGATGAAGTTAGTAGGAAGAGAAACATAAAATTTGAAAGAGTTAAAAAAATAATTTTGGAAATGTGAAATACACTTTTGTAACAAAGGTAAAACTTCCATGATTGTCACATAATACTACATTCAGAATGTAACAGACATGAAATTCTTCGACTTTTGTCCACCGTAAGGCAGACAGAGTCCTCACTTTGTCCAGTGTCCCTGCAGAAACCTACAGCATCTGGTGTTCCTTGTCTGTCTCCCCTTCAAGTCCTGAGCCTGCTTAGCTTCCGCGATCAGACCATCCCAGGCATATTCAGATTATTATCTGGATACGTTAACCAAAATCATCAAATTCAAAGTTGAATCCTGAAGGCTTTAATATAGTAAGACGTTAGATGCGATTCTGTTTCTTCGAGCTTACCTTGGGCCAAAGACAACAAAGTTGGATTGAATTGAACAGAAAATGAATGAGATGGGAAGCTTGAGTGTCAGTATTGTCATTTGAAGGCTGAATGAAGAGATGATGAAAAACAATCACCTACTTTTTAACTGCTCTTTTCCTGTTGTTTTTGGTCCCACACACTATATCTGGTACTCCCAATACAGTCCTTCAGTAGCTGGAAAAGGCTAATAAATTTAAGAAGGTCAAAGCAAAGACGCTGTTGTATTTGGTTCATCAGTATGGAACAAATAAGCCTGTCCAAGTCTTTGAGAATTATAACCTTCTTGGCATAGAGGTAGCAGAAGGATTTTAACTTTTTCAGATGCTGACAGATGAATATGGAGGCTATTGACACATAGTTGATGGCACTGAAACTGTTGCCTGCAAAATGTTGGTAATCTATCTGTTTGTTGATCTAAGATAGGAATGCATGCAGAATTCAAGATAAAGGATTCTCTGGGTGCTCGCTGAGAGAATAGGATTAGATGCCGTAAAGTTTGTCCCTGAACTGTGTAAATCCAGAGTTGATGAGCTGAGAGCTATAGCATGGAATAAGAATGGTATTGTAAGCTTTGAAAATGTTATAGATTCAGCGTGAATGGCAGGAAAAATGCCAAAATTATACGAGGAATGCTGAAAACACAAAAGGACTCTTCAGCTCAGTCTGAAGAGAGGAACATTACTGGCAAGCAGAGGAGTACAGCACTAGCTAAGACAGGGCCAGTTCCACTAGGACAGGGCCAGTTACACAAGCTCACACAAGTTTGTCCACAGTTGTCTGAGAGCTGAGAGGTGGTATGAAAAACTGAAAGCTATTTTGGTGCATCAGAGCAGACAGGAAATAAAGCAAGTAAACAGACTGGAAGAGGCCAAACAGCCAAACAGATATTTGCTACCATGGAAACAGAAGGAAGGTTTGATGTGTACGGGGCTGCGATATGTTATATGAGGTTTGCAGGGAAGCTTGAAGTGTCAAATGCAAATAATATACAATAAGAAACATTTGTCAAACAGTTTTATACTTTAATCAAATTTTAAGTCCTAATCTTTATTTTACATTATGTATTTTTCAATAAGTTTGTGTTTTATTTCTTCCATATTTACTGCCTTTGGGATTACTTCAAAGTGTTTAGGTGTTCAGTTAACTTGTCGATATCACCAGAGACAGGCCTGCCAAAAGATTCATGGCAGACAAGATTTCCTGTATCTGTCATCAAAGTTGTCTGATGTGTTTGATATTAACAAAGCCCAACAAATTTTCATTTAATCTAACAGATATTGTGGGGTGGAACTGAGAATCTCCAGGACAGCCACCATCCCTTATCCCTTAACACGAGCAGCCAGTGATACCTTCACCCTGAGGGCCTTAAGCAGAGTGCAAGTTGTAGCTGTAGTTGAGGTAAGGATTGTACTCCTCCAGATGATGCCGTGCCTGGGTCCTTGCTGCAGATCTCGAGTTGATAATTACTTCAATTTCTAAGTGTTACCTTCATTAGCTGTGACTGGCATTTGGATTACTATTCCTACCTTGGCTTGCCTCCCAGATTCTACATTTATTTGAATCCGACATTGTGATGGAGTGGTTTTTAGTGGTAGTCAGGGAGGAAACATGCCCAGTTTCCTGACAGTGTTTATCCAATGAACAGCTAGCTTTTGAAAAATACCTCACTTTTATGTATTTTTTTAAGTGTATATACAACACCCACAGTTACAGGAGACAATTTGGTCCAGTGAGCTTGTCCTGTTCCTGGGATTTTCTGAGGCTTGCTTTGTCTTTCCCTACCACATCCCCACTCCAAATAAGCCAGACTCTGTTCCTTAATTTTAGGCCAGGACAGTGGTTTTCAACCTTTTTTTTTTAAAGTGCCATATGTCAGGGGTGGCCAAACTGTAGCTCGTAAGCCACATGCAGCTCTTTGACATGTAATGTGCAGCTGACTGGCTGGGACAGGAATTGTACGAGTCAGTGCTCACAATGACAGTGTGAGTGGGCGTGGATTGCAATCACGTGATTGGGGCATGTGTGGGCTGTATTGGAGCCAGTGGAATCCTTACAAATCAACACCTGACAGAATTATTCGGACAGTCTTGACAACAACCAGCTGGATTTTCAACGGCTCACAGCCAAGGTGGAGGCACAAATAATCAGTCAGGATCTCAAAAATATTTGGTACGTAAATTTTGGTACCCAAATGCAGTTTAAAAGCTACATAATGAATAAATATTGTTATGTATTTCTTAATATTTATGTAAAATGTTTGCAACAAAATATGCAAGTAAAGAGTAAAAATGTGAATGCAATATTTTTTCATCTCTTGCGGCTCTGAAGTTTATTGAATGTGGCTCTTGTGTTAAGCAGGTATGGCAGCCCCTGCAGAGGTTCTCAGTGTTTGTAAGGGATTACTTCAAGTGCTAGGTGAGTGGGAAAAAAATGGTTGTGAACCACTGGGCGAGGATGTTAGAAACCCTGAACAACGATCCCTGTGAAAAGGCACCTCAGAGGATCCAGCTCCTGAATTAGGGAAGTGCACATCGGGGAGATCCCTGGAAATCTGTAGGCATTTCAAGTTTATCAGTGAAGACAATTTCTTCTCAACTGCCCACAAAGTTCAGGTCCTTAAAAAAAACATAAAGCTAAGAACACAGGTGTATAAATATGTAAAAGTGATCCTAATCTCGGTGACCAAGAAGAGTAATGTGAGCTGCCACGATGGCTACCGCCCAGAAGCACTAACTTCTACTGTGATGAAATGCTTTGAGAGGCTGGACATGGTCAGAGTTAACATGGACCTAAGCAAAGATCTGAACCCACTGCCATTCACCTGTCGTCACAATTACTCCACAGCAGATGCAATATTGCTGGTTCTTCACTCAGCTCTGGGTCACCTCAAAAACAGTGCTGGTCAAGAAGCTACAAACTCTAGGCCTCTGTGCCCCACACTGCAACTGGATCCTTGACTTTCTCATCTGAAGACTACAGTCAGTACGGATTGGAAACAATGTCTCCTCCTCACTAACCATCAACAGGCGCACCCCAAGGATACGTGCTTAGCCCACTGCTCTACCCATTATACACCTATCACCATGGGCCCAGCCACGATTCCAAAGCTAATTACAAGTTTGCTGATGACACCACAGTTGTTGGCAGAAACACAAATGGCAAACGTACAGGATGGACTTAAATCAGCTCGTTGAATGATGTAATGGCAATAACCTTGCGATCAACGTCAGCAAAACCAAGGTGATGATTGTGGGGAACACAACCCAGTCCTCATCGAGGACTCAGTAGCAGAGAGGGTCAAGAATTTCAAATTCCTGGGTGTTAACATCTCTGAGGATCTGTCCTGAAGCCTCCACGTTGATGCAATCACAAAGAAGGTTTACTGCCAGTGGTTATACATTATGAGATGTCTGAGAAGATTCGGTATGTCAACGAAGACTCGTGTAAGCTTCTGCAGGTATCTTTTCTTCTTTGGCTTGGCTTCGCAGATGAAGATTTATGGAGGGGTATGTCCACGTCTGCTGCAGGATCGTTGGTAACTGACAAGTCCGATGCGGGACAGGCAGGCACGGTTGCAGAGTTTGCAAGGGAAAATTGGTGGGTTGGGGTTGTGTTGGGTTTTTCCTCTTTTGTCTTTTGTCAGTGAGGTGGGCTATGCGGTCTTCTTCAAAGGAGGTTGCTGCCCGCCGAACTGTGAGGCGCCAAGATGCACGCTTGGAGGCGAGATTAGCCCACTGGCGGTGGTCAATGGGGCAGGCACCAAGAGATTTCTTTAAGCCGTCCTTGTACCTCTTCTTTGGTGCACCTCTGTCTCGGTGGCCAGTGGAGAGCTCGCCATATAACACGATCTTGGGAAGGCGATGGTCCTCCATTCTGGAGACGTGACCCACCCAGCGCAGTTGGGTCTTCAGCAGCGTGGATTCGATGCTTGCGGACTCTGCCAGCTCGAGTACTTCGCTGTTGGTGATGAAGTCACTCCAATGAATGTTGAGGATGGAGTGGAGACAGCACTGATGGAAGCGTTCTAGGAGCCGTAGGTGATGCCAGTAGAGGACCCATGATTCGGAGCCGAACAGGAGCGTGGTATACTATGGAGAGTATTCTGGCTGGTTGCATCACAGGGGTGGTTGCATCACAGTCTGGTATGGAGGTGCCAATTCTCAGAACAAGAATAAACTCCAGAGGGTTGTTAACTCAGCCTGCAACGTCACAGGCACCAGACCTCACTCCATCTACAAGAGAGGTGTCTTAAGACACTGCCTTACTTTTTGTGGACTATTATTTTTATTTTTTTTATATTTATTGTTGTAAGATGGTTTATAATGTGAACGTTTACACTCTGACGCTGCTGGAAAACAACGAATTTCTTGACAATAAATTCTGGATTCTGATTCTGAACTTCTTGGGATATGGCATTGCTTTGAGATGTTGATCCATCTCACGTTCTTCATAATAGAGCACAGGAATGGATTGTTTCAGGTGTGAAGTCTTTTGGACACTGTGTGGACATATTGTATTGATATCCCAATTAATAATGTTCATTTGCATGCATGAGAATTGAAAAACTGAAGAGCCAATGAATTTGGCATCATTGTTCAGGTCAGAGACTCATTTGAGGACTCTTCCTTTTGCACTTCATTGATTTTTTTTTTCCTCTTTGTATTGCATAGCCAGTTTGTTTACATTTCTTTATTTGTTTAGATGTGAACATTGTGCACAGTTTTTTTGCACTACCAATAAGTGATTGTATGTGATGTCATGTATGTACTCTGACAATAAATCTGAAATCTAATCAATCAAATAGACATGTGATTGTACCCGGGGACTCCAATTAAAAATTTGGACTTAAATGTACAAAGGTAGAGGCCTTTTGACCCACAATGCCATGCCGATCCCTATAAATTTAAAAAGGAAATTAGGAGGCCAAAAAGGGGATACGAGATACCTCTGGCAGACAAAGAAGAATCCTGGAAGATGTTGGAAATAAAATAAAAATTGACAGGGTGGCTAGAGAGTGTAGGTCACTTACTCAGTGTGGTAATCTCAGTGTAGATGGGTGAGGTCTTACAATGATGGGTGGGATTAGGGTGAAGAGGGTGTAGAGATGATTCACAAAGATCTTGCAGGGACTGAAGAGTTGAAGGAGAGATTAGATCGTCTTGGTCTGTTTTCCCTGGAACAAAGGTGGCTCAGAGGTGACATGATTGGTATTTAAATTCAGCACATTGATGGAATATTGTGTCAATCCATTTGTTGCATCTCTCTCTATGTTCATTGAAATACATTTTCTCTTAATTTTTATAGCTAGCTATAAATTTTCAACTGTGACCAACTAAGCAATGACTTTATGTAAAAAAAATTACAAGAAATGCAAAACAAGGACCATATATTTATTTAAATTTTAGCCATACAGCACAGTAACAGGCCCTTCTGGCCCATGTCGCCCAAATACCCCAATTGACCTACAACCCCCGTACGCTTTGAAGGGTGGGAGGAAACTGGAGTCCCTGAAGGAAACCCACACAGACATGGAGAAAATGTACAAACTCCTTACATAAAGCACAGGTTCCAAATCTGGGTCACTGGTGGTGTAATGACCTTACGTTAACCACTTAGTTTTAAGGGACCTCAATATGAAAAGTTAATTCTCTTTGTCAGATATCCAGAATTTTCAGCTTGATTGATTGATTTTTCAATTAATTTTAAAACTTCAATGCAATGTCTTAATGCTCTTGAACATATTGAGCAACCTACATTTTTTGACACCAATCCTTAACCCAGATGTTTTCAGTTTTTTTTTCCTTTACAGGTAACCCATTTTGAGTTTTCTTTACCTGCATCCCCTGTCTAAGCAACAGGTCACACCCTCTCAATCAATAATGAGTATTGAACAGTATAAATTTTAGAGCCAATGAACCCTTGAGCATCTCTCTTCCTATACAGAATATGGTCACCATGTTACTCCACACTATTAAAAATAAACTGACTTAAAAATAAACTGTAAGCCATTCAAAGCAAAAAAAACCCCAAAAAATCAGAAATTTTGGATGTTACTTTTCTCGTTATTAGTTCACACCCTTTTATTACTTGCCAAATGTTAATTTGGAAACATAGCTTCCTGATTCATTCCCTTCCAAATGATGCAAAACTTTGTTTTACCTCTTCTGGTCGACTAAGAACATGCCCCTCTGGTCCTGTAATTCCAAGGTCCAACATTCGCTTTTGCTCCTAAACACAGATGGATTCATTAAAAAGGCAAACAGTAGAGCTTTTTGTGCTGTTTTAAAAAAGTTATAACCATGTCTTACTGTGAATTATCAACAGTAAACTTCGGCTGTCCATTATCCTGAAATAGTCAATTGACAGTGACTGGCAAAGCAGTGGGAGAAAATTGCTTTTGTGCTTAGATCTTCAATGGAGGTACATTATTTTTCATCAAGGATTGTTCTGATCCATCTTGCTGATGGTGACATCATGGCATGACATAAAGCCACTTTGATTTTTCCGAGTACGTGTGGTGCAGTTCTAAAACCCAAACCATGTCAGAATGTGGTTTGATTGTTGGGAACAATATATATTTGAGGCTGGTGAACAAGGGAGAGGGATGGTGTAATTGAAACTAAGGCACAGTTATATTCCATCTATTTTGAAGTAAAATTTATTTCCTCAAGTTATGAAAACTGCATTTGTCACTTCTATTCAGATATCAAACCTTAATTTTACCTCCTGAATGATGTCGCCGTTCTCAGCATGCACCTGTGCGATGGCACCCAGGTCTCGGACAATGCTGAAGATTTCATATATCTGTCCGAAAAAAGGATATGTCATTTACATCTGTGCTTCAGGGAGTAGATGTCAATGAAGAGAAACAAATGTTACCAGTCCTAGTATCCTCGTGCATTACCTGGGCGTCAGTGCACTGATATTTATCCTTGTATGCCATGAACACCAGAAAGGAGTTCACACCTAGGGAATGAGACAATGAAAATGTTAATTATTATGCATGTGCTATAAGCACCAAGTGCTTTTTCTCTTCTGGAATTCAAAATGCAGATCAATGCTGATATTTCATTCTTAAATATTTTAAATACGTTTCAGCTATTTTCATGCTAAAAATGTGCACAGAAGCAAGAAGTGGGTTTTATCGGGAAGTCTCAACAACATTTTTGAAAGCATTTCTCGCAAATGTACTCAGGCACAGGACAATGAATAGCTATGTCCAAATAATCTCACAAAAAAGAATGCTTTCAAATAGTGCAACCCACTTCAGAAAGATCCCACCACAAGTTTTTTTTTTCCTTTCTTATTGGAAAGATACTGTTGTGATACCCATGATGCGGGCAACAATTGCTTAATATGTACGATGATCCAGTCTGCGATCGTGTCACTTTGTTCTTCAGTTACAGTTTGAAAATGTTAAAACAGCATCTCTATTGCAGTAACTAGGTTTAAATGGAGCCTAATTCTGCTTCCTATACTTTTATTGAAATGTTGTTCATATAGCAGATCAATGGAACATCTTTTTCTCTTTTTGCATAGTGTCAAAATGTGGGCTGGAAGGAAAGCAGCCCATTAGAGGGAGATGGACAGTAAATTGGCCTGTCCATTTCACACCTGACTGTTCATTTCTTTCTAGCAAACATTCACCACTTTGCAGAGTCTATTTTCAAGATAAGTCGGTCACAAGACACACAATGAAAAATCTCACTGTATTGCTTTGATTTAGCATCTCAACGACGACTATTTGTAATGAATAAGTATGTTTGTGCTCCCTAGACTATCAGAAAGATTTGAATGACGAATGGTGACTCACCTCACCTTGGAATTAAGAGGTGAAATGTTATGATCACCTTATGCCAAACAGATGGGTCTCCATTCTAGAAACCATGTAAAATATTTAGATTTACCTTTGTCTTTGACCAAAGTTTCCATTTCTTCACGCAGACCTTCATGCCAACGAGTAATATCAACATGTAAAGAGTAGTCACAACAGGACTTGCTGTCAGCCCATTCTCTCCACTGTTCAAAGGCAGAAATAAGGCTTGATCCAGGTTCAGGTTCAGAAAGGACATGATCCACTATTGATATACAACAAAGACAGATTAGATGTGCAGTTAACTTAGATTTACCCACTCTCTTCATTACAAAAACAGAACATTCACATTTGTAGTCTTTCCTCACATTTTATTTTGCTGGGAATGCTGTGCATCCCGACTTAAGAAGAGCATGACTGGCGTAGCAGTCAGCGTGATGCTGTTATAGTGCCAGCGACCAGGAACTGAATCCTGTGTCGGAAGGAGTTTGTACCTCGTCCCCGTGTCTGCGTGGCCTTCCCCCGGGCACTCTGGTTTCCTCCCACTGTTCAAAACGTAGCGGGGTTGGAGGTCAATTGGGTGTAATTGGGCAGCATGGGTTCATGAGCCGAAAGGGCCTGGTACCCTGGTGTATTTCTAAATTTAAATTCAAAACATTTATAAGACATGTTCCAGGAGTAAATCCCCATCTGTGGTTAACCTTTTGCTATCCAGCCCACATGTCCCAATGAGAGTTAATTAAAATTGAGGTATCCAAGTACACACTTCGACGAGGTCTCTCTTAAAATGATCCAAATAGCATGTGTAAAAGTGGCTCAGCTCCTGAGATAGGCAGATGTTCACTTGGTCTAAAACTGCCGGCTGCTGCAGCAGTAATGCACCTGCCTTGCTGACCTTGTGATTTGTACTGCCACCCTAATGTTGTCCTTGTCTGGGATGAGGAACAAGTGTGTGAGCAAGTCAATTCAACAAGGTATTCACGGGATCCAAGTTAGCTAGAGAGCACCTCATTAGTTCTCCACAAATGAACCATTCCATTTTAACAGCTGACATTTGTCTTTACTGGGCATTTCTTTCACCTTTTGTATCACTTGATTACCGTGAATGAACTGAATGATATAATTATGACATTAAACTATTTAAAAGTTCAATAAACTTCAATAAATTCATTAATTATTATTCCTGAATCTGAAAGGACTTGAGAGGAAAAGGGTAGGAATTCCTTACTGATCATTGTCGTTCCTCCTGCCAGTGCTGCTTTGGTTCCTTGATAGAAGTCATCCGCACTGCTCATACCCATACATGGCATCTGGAGATGAGTGTGGACATCTATACCACCAGGTATAACCATCTGTCCATTAGCTTCAATGATCTTTACACCTCCAGGAACAATGAGGTTATCACCAAGTTGTCTGAGAAGACATTCAGATTCAGATTTACTGTCAGAGTAAATACATGACATCACATGCAACCCTGAGATTCTTTTTCCCGCAGGCGAGGCTGAATTCTGTACTCAAGAAGACGTGTAAACAGATAAAGAAATGTAAACAAACTGACTGTACAATACAGAGAGAGAAAAAAAGAAACACCAATAAAGTGCAAAAGTAGGAGTCCTTAAATGGGTCATTAGAGAGTATTGGGCGGTTTTTCGGACACGGTAACACATGCTGCGAAGCATGCATTAGACAGAGATGCATTAGACGGAGATGCATTAGACGGAGATGCATTAGACGGAGATGCAACAAGAACTTGCTTTTCAGCAGTAGGTCCTTCATACTTTGATCTTTACTTTTAACTGAACATATAAATGCTGCTCTTGTGATTGAAGGATCACTTTTTATTTCTTTCTCCCTTTTATTTTTAGCTTTTTGTGATGTCCTTTGTTTCCTTCACTTTATCCTGCTTTCTTTGCAAAACTTCATTGCTGAAAATAGTAATAATTTGTATGAAGTTTTGCATGAAAGCATGGAGGAGTCCTTACAATGTTTCCATTTGTCCACTTGCACAGTGGAAGTGGACTTTGATGGGAAAAAGCCAAGGGATTCCTAAAGATAAAAGAACTTCTTTCTCATTAAATTATGCAACATGACAGTTGGCATTTGTCTGTGATTCATGAAAAACTGTTCAAGTACAGTAGATTACAGTCATGGAGTTGTACAGCACAGAAACATGCCCATCAGTCCACCATGTCTGCCAACAATCATTCCAATCAGTACTAATCTCACCTGGCCTGCATTAATCCTACTTCCTTTCATGCTTTGCTTCTTCCTAAAGATAGGATCTATGAGCATTTGGAAAAGTCCAGTCTTCTCAGGGATCGTCAGCATGGCTTCGTGAAGGGCACATTGTGCCATGAGCCTAATAAGAGTTTTTTGAGGAGGTAACAAAAGAAATTGATGAAGGTAGGGTGGTAGATGTGATCTACATGGATTTTAGTAAGGCATTTGACCAATTCCTCCATGAGATTCTTTCAGATAGTTAGGAGACATGAGATCCATGGATCTTTGGCTGTGTGGCTTGCCTGTCGAAAACAGAGAGTAGTTAGCAGACAGAAAGTATTCTGCCTGTTGGTCAGTGACGAGTGGTGTTCTACAAGGATCTGCTCTTGGGCCCCTGCTCTTTGTGAATTTTATAAATTACCTAAAGAAGTGGAAGAAATGGTCAGTAAGTTTGAAGATGAAAAGAACGTTGGAGGAGTTGTGGATGGTGCTGAAGGTTGTCGTAGGTTACAAAAGGATAAAGACAGGATCCAGAGTTGGGCAGAAAAGTGGCAAATGGAGGAGATCATCATATCTGTGAGGTGATGCATTTTGGAAGGTCCAATCTGAAGGCTCAGTACAGAGTTAGTTTGAATACTTAATGGAAATTGTAAGTGACTCTTCTCTAGTACAAAATATCTCATTCTGAGGTGCAAGCCTTTTAATTTCCAGTGCTGAAATGTGCCTGCCAAATATTCGGAAATCAAACTAAGCTGGGAGCATCATGGATACAATTTATCTGCAATATATCCAAAATAATCCTGTGGTTTCAAGGCTCTGGTGATGCTGGACTAATGGGTTAAATGTTATTCCTATTAATATTCAAATAAAATTTCATTTTACTTTCTTTCTATGATACACAGCACAGACTTGAAGGGCCAAAGGGGCTGTTTTCTGGGCTGTAATGTTCTATATTTCTAATGTTCTAGTAGAACAAATTTTCCAGTGAATCTGGTAACTTTCAAGTTCTATATTTCAGCTGATTAAGAGAAACTGAGACATACAGACACTGCAATCCGTGGCTCTGGTTGCAAATCTAACTGTGTGCCTGATCATAGGTGTGTCCGGGCTCCAGACACACATCCTGCCCACAGTCCAGATCCTCGCCACATTCCTGAGCAATGGTTCTGGCAGTCTAGACCTCTAGTTTACAATTTAAATGATAAAGAATTGTGATTTCAAAATAATCAAAAGCTAAGTTATTCGAGTTTTACTGTAGAATCCATTGGTGAAAAAACTTGTATGAAATGTGACGTTTCATGAAAATTGTTGCCAGCATTTATAAACTGGAAACAACAAGCACTCACAAAGCTATTTCAGATGATTTAAGAACCAGAAACTTCCTGTAATATAGAAGCTGCAGGGCAGATCCAAATTTATACAGAAGAGCACATTGTGTATTGCTGGAATCCAGTTCCGCAATTCCTGGCCCAAAGATACTCGGTGCCAAAAGCAAACAATGGAAGAAATTACAACTGTCGGAATTGTGAAAACCATCAGAATCTTCAAACTCTCATCCAAATTAAAGTCAATGCTGACAAACATTTCAGTAGAAACACCGAAGTTGCAGATCCTGGAATCTGAGCAAAGAACTGCTGGAGGAACTCATCAGGCCAGACACCATCCTAGGGTAGAAATGATCAGTCAGTTTCTTTGGTTCAGGGCCCTGATCAACATTTTGACCTTTGTTGGTGTTAGACTTCAAGAGAAGGATTCTTATCCTTCAAGCACACAACTGAAGAGAACTATTGTAGTTCCAAACTGTTTTGAGGCTTTGTTTTGTGGAACATCAATAAATGGGTGGAGAGTAGTGAGGATATTGAAAATATAGATCAAGACATCCTTGAGTTGACTGGGTAAAAGTTCATCATTCAGGATATCTCATTTGTACTGCTGCTAGCCATTTGTTTCCACATTTCCTGACTTTGTTCATTTATAATCTGTTTTCAAGCATCTCCAGCTGATGTGTGTAACAGCGTGTGAGAAAAAATATTGTGAGTGACCCAATTGGGACTATCCCATAGCAATACAATGGAGCTGAATTCACAAGCATGGGAGTGTAGTTATGAATTCTTTTCGTAGTGCTGTCAGCACAGTTTTGAATAACCAGTCATTTAAACACGACATTGCTTGTTAAATCTTTCCAGCTGCCGATGGCCTTTGTGATTCAACTGCTTGTTTCATGCTTCTGCTGCATTTATTTGACATGCAATGAAAACATCTGCTTTGTCTATAATGATTAGTAGGTTAAACACTAATTTGAGCCTATCAGCATCTATTTAAGGTTTTTTTCTGCTGGACTGCAGGGAAAATTGTGTTTTCTTGGGTAGTACTAATGATAATTTCCTATTCTCTGCAAAATGCTAATAGATTATTTATTTCAAATGCATCAGACAAGTTTCACTATTAACATTACAATTTCACTAAATTGAAAACCAAAAGACTACAGATGCTGAAAATCCAAAATAAAAACAGAAAACAAGGTAATTACTCAGCACATCAGAGGCGGCTTCGATGGGGAGATACAATTAGCATTTCAGGTCATCAGAACTGAGAGCATTTAGAAATCAAACGAGCTTCATGCTGCAGAAAAGGGGGCTGGTGAAGAAAGACAACAGCGTTTTTCTCTCTCTCCAGATGCTGGTTTACCAAATGAGTAGCTCCAATAAGTAGGATATTTTTGGATAGGTAATTATAGGTCAACGCAACATCGTGAGCCAAAGGGTCGGTACTGTACTGTAATGTTCTATGTAAATGATGCGTTTTATATCACAATTCTATGCACCCCAGCTCAAAATCCAACAGTCCTTAGTTCACCAATTCAATGAATTAACACGTTAGTTTTTCACAAATGGATTGTGATTGGCATTGTTCCCTTCTATTATCTTTTCTTTGGCTTGGCTTCGCGGACGAAGATTTGTGGAGGGGGTAAAAAGTCCACGTCAGCTGCAGGCTCGTTTGTGGCTGACCAGTCCGATGCGGGACAGGCAGACACGATTGCAGCGGTTGCAAGGGAAAATTGGTTGGTTGGGGTTGGGTGTTGGGTTTTTCCTCCTTTGCCTTTTGTCAGTGAGGTGGGCTCTGCGGTCTTCTTCAAAGGAGGCTGCTGCCCGCCAAACTGTGAGGCGCCAAGATGCACGGTTTGAGGCGTTATCAGCCCACTGGCGGTGGTCAATGTGGCAGGCACCAAGAGATTTCTTTAGGCAGTCCTTGTACCTTTTCTTTGGTGCACCTCTGTCACGGTGGCCAGTGGAGAGCTCGCCATATAATACGATCTTGGGAAGGCGATGGTCCTCCATTCTGGAGACGTGACCCATCCAGCGCAGCTGGATCTTCAGCAGCGTGGACTCGATGCTGTCGACCTCTGCCATCTCGAGTACCTCGACGTTAGGGGTGTGAGCGCTCCAATGGATGTTGAGGATGGAGCGGAGACAACGCTGGTGGAAGCGTTCTAGGAGCCGTAGGTGGTGCCGGTAGAGGACCCATGATTCGGAGCCGAACAGGAGTGTGGGTATGACAACGGCTCTGTATACGCTTATCTTTGTGAGGTTTTTCAGTTGGTTGTTTTTCCAGACTCTTTTGTGTAGTCTTCCAAAGGCGCTATTTGCCTTGGCGAGTCTGTTGTCTATCTCATTGTCGATCCTTGCATCTGATGAAATGGTGCAGCCGAGATAGGTAAACTGGTTGACCGTTTTGAGTTTTGTGTGCCCGATGGAGATGTGGGGGGGCTGGTAGTCATGGTGGGGAGCTGGCTGATGGAGGACCTCAGTTTTCTTCAGGCTGACTTCCAGGCCAAACATTTTGGCAGTTTCCGCAAAGTTTGCGGAAACTGCCTTCTATTATAAACAGAAAATATCTGTGTAAAACAGATCAGAGCCATGTCAATTCATTCTTGAATGAATTATGATGCAGAGCTGGAAACTACAGATATTTTGACACCATAGGACTCTCAATCTCCAAAGGAAAGTATGTCTGAAAAGTAAAAGACACTGATGTAGAGGCAATGGCATTTTTAAACATTACGAGCCAAGAGTATATTTGATTTGGCCATGGAACTCGGAGTGATTTATATTTACTGGATAATAAACACGAAAGACAATTTTACCTCATTGTATCATTTCTTGATACATCCTGTAATTTTGTTCTTCAAATTCAGGACACCACAATTTCCCCTGATTGTCTGCTGTACATCAATAGATAAAACCTGGGTGAACTTTACTTGTACTCACTTGATAATCCCATCTTCTAGGTAAATATCAGCGAAGAACGACTGGTCGTCATTGACCATCTTCCCTCCTTTAATGAGTAAGCGGTCACTCTGGAAGAAATAATTTTAAAACTGGATAATTAAAATGCGCTTACCGAATAGTAAAGGACGACGAAAGATTTCTGAAAACATTTAATATCAGACTGGAGAATCTGGGTTTTTTTCTCCAAGGAACAAAGATGGTTGTGAGAAGATTTGACACAGATGCACTAAACCATGGTGGGCTTGTAGCGTGACTGAGAGCACTCGAGACCAGAGTGAGTACAACCACCGTTTTATTCAGTAAGAATAACACACAATAGTCTTTGGACTGAACTGGGGTTTTGGCAGGGATCCAGGGTTTATATCAGGATATGCCGGGGCAGAGTTGGGGAGGAGCCAGTCCTTAGGACATCACATCAGTAGTGAATTCCCAGTTCACTACCCGGCTTACATTAGGTAAGCAGAGAGAAGCAGTCCCCCATGGAAAATGGCTCACAGGGCAAGTGACACAAGTAAAGATACAGGGTATGGTGTTAAAATATTTTTTTACAGAGAGAACGGTGAAGACCTGGAACCTCTACGTAGAGGCTGGTAGAAACTGGGTAGGCACTTGAAGACATTGAACTGTTCTATGGAGAATCAACAAAACAGTTAATGGCCCCGTGCACTGTATTGATTCCATTCTTTAATCCATGATTCATGTTCTTTATTGACAGCAGAAGTGAGCAGGGAAGATGTAGAACTTGCTGCATTTCTTCAAATTTAGTTCATGGGATCTACCCCAAGAAAAAGGGCTTTGATTCAAAATGTTATCATAATCTTGGCAATGGTGACAATGCACCTCTTTGTTACCTCTGAAGTGGTTCCTTCGAATTATCTGCTCTCTTCCCACAACATCGCAATTCAAAGGAGAGTGTACGACCAAATGAGCTAAGCTAATGCTTTAAACTTTTATGGATCATTGGTGGAGAGAACTGGACCAATAAACTTCAAAAATTATTTAACATAAGACTCAACAGTCATTTGCATATTCTTTTTTTTTTGAGCGCTGGGCTACAAAGCACTGATCTACTCTGTTCCTACGTGGAACAGAAACATAGGGGAGATAGCACAGACATCTGTACTTCCTGAAACCCAACCAGTCACCAGGAATTTCCATGTATGAAGTCATGGCACATGTTGTGACAGCTACAAAACTACAGGTGCAATTCCCACTGTTGATACAACACTCCTGGAGAGCAGGAATTTCTGGTGATTGATAGGTTGTCAATGTATCACTTCTGCATTTGAAAAGGCGTGGTACATCATTTTCTCGACTCTGTAGACTAAGGCCGCCACGCTTTGTCTGCAGTGTCCAAAATAAGGTGGAAGTTGACGTACGGGCGCTACTGCTGAAATGACACAGCTGTCATTCAAAATGCCATTTCCTCCAGACTCAGTCACAGTCCATTTGAATCCCTAAAAAGATATTAGAACATACGCAGGTCATGGCCAAGCCAAACTTCAGAATCAGGATTTATTGACATGAACAAGTCATGAAGTTCGGCGTTTTGTGGCAGCGTCACAGTACAAATGTTCATATTATAACCACCTTACAACATTACTATATATAAAAAAATGAAAATAATAGTACACAAAAGTAAGGCAGTGTCTTTGATGCCAATGGAGAAGAAATGCTGCAATAAGGATGTACCATGAGGCAAGTGTCACTTCAATGTCCAGAAGCTCTACAATTCCCAAACAGCTAGACTGCAAGATTTTAGCTCAAGAAGTAGGTTGGTACAATTTTCTATGAAGATTGAAGGAATTTATAGCTGAAATTATCTGTGCGAAGTCCGTTGGTATACCTGCAGAGGTCTGTTGACACAAGAGGTACTCTAGCAAAGGAATAGAATAGAGTTCTTGAGGAGCCAGCAAAAGGTTTCCTCCTGTCCTCTCTTCATATTGCTGAGAAGGTCCTTATAGTATACCTGTGATCTTATCACTTTAAATTTCAATAATGATGGCCCAATGCAGAGAAAGCTTGTGCAGCAAACAAACAGATTTAGAGAAATCAGAATTTATGATGGAGCATATTCAGCTGTTTGAAGCATTCCTTACCCATTACTCTCTTTCCTATTTAGGCAAAGGAATCATTCAGTGGAATATTCGGAAACCATGAAAACCTGTTATGTTCGTTAACTGATCAGCAGACCCCAAGAAACTTGCTTTTCATGGTATTCCTTATTGGAGAAGGACACAGCTTTAAAGTGAAAAGAGAATGATTAAAAGCTTTGTGGTATCGATAAGACCATAAGATACTGGAGCAGAAATAGGCCATTCAACCCATTGAGTCTGCCCCACCAGTTAATCATGGGTTGATCCATTTTCCCCACTCAGCCCCACTGCCGGCCCTCTCTCCATAACTTTTGATGCCCTAGCTAATCAAGAACCTTATCAATCTCTACCTTAAATACAACCAATGACCCGGCCTCCACAACCACTTCTGGCAACAAATTTCACAGATTCACCATCCTCTGGCTGAATAAATTTGTCTGCGTCTCCATTCTAAGCAGACGCCCTTCAATCCTGAAGTCGTACCCTCTTCTCCTAGTCAAAACAGAGAAATGCTGGAGGAACTCAGCCAGTCTCGCAGTGTCCAAAGGAGGGAAAAAATATCTTTACCTCCTATGGAAGGGTAATATTATCTTTACCTCCTATGGACACCGCAAGACTGGCTGAGTTCCTCCAGCATTTGTGTTTTGGCTACAATCACTGCATCTGCACTCCCCTGCTCTCCCACCTTGTCCTAGACTTTCCCTCCATGGTGAACAACTTTCAACATTCAAAATGTTTCAATGAAATTCCCCCCTCATTCTCCTAAATTCCAACAAATAGAGGCCAAAAGCTGTCAAACACTCCTCATATGATAACCCTTTTATTCCCGGAATCATCCTTGTGAACCTCCTCTGAATTCTCTCCAACATCAGTGCATCTTTTTTCAAAGAGGAGCCCAAAACTGCTCATAATCCTCCACGTGAGACCTCACCAGGGCCTTATAAAGCCTCAACATCACATCACTGCTCCTATAATTTATTCCTCTTGCCAGAATTGCATTTGCCTTCTTCACCACCGACTCAACCTGCGAGATTACCTTTAGGCCGTCCTGCCTGAGGACTCCCAGGTTCTTCTGCATCTGGTTATTTTCAATGTTCTCCCCATTTTAAAAAAGTCTGCTTGCTTATTTTTTTCTACATAATTGCATGACTGTCCACTTTCTGACATTATATTTCATTTGCCACTTCTCTATTTCTTCAACACTATTTGCTCCTCCATCTACCTTCGTATCAACTGCAAACAGCCACAAACCCATTCATTCTATAGTTCAAATAACTAATAGCCAACATAGCCCCCAACCCCTGTGGAAAACTATTAGCAGCGAACTAAAATATGATCCCTGTATTCCAACCCTCTGCTTCCTGCCCATCACCTAATAGTCCACCCACACTGGTACATTTCCTGTCGCACGGTGAGCTCTGCTCTGTTAAGTCGCCTCATGTGCGACACCTTGTCAAAGCCCTTCTGAAAATCCAAATGCACATCCACTGCATCTCCCTTAGCCAGCCTACTTATCACTTCTTCAGAGAATTCCAATAGGTTTGTCAAGCAAGGTTTTCCTTAAGGAAACCATGCTGGCTTTGGCCTATCTTGTCATGTGCCTCCAAGTACTCTATAACAACCTCATCCAGCATCTTCCCAGCTAACCAGTCTATAATAACATTTCTGCTGCCTCCCTCCCTTCTTGAATAGTGAGGTGATATTTGTGATTTTCCAGCCCTCTGGGACCATATTAGAAGCTATTGATTCCTGAAAGATCATGACCAATGCCTCCACAATCTCCACCACTACTTCTTTCAGAACCCAGTGGTCCGGGAGACGTATCCACCCTTAGACTACTCAGCTTTCTGTGCACCTTCTCCCTTGAAATATTAACTGCACTCACTTCCCTTGCCTGGCTAACATCTTTCATTACGCAAAATACTTATTTAGTTCCTCTGTCATCTTTTCTCCCATTATTATTTTTCATCTTCCGAAGAGTAGAGATACGCTGAAATCAACAATAGCAGAAAATGAATTACTTGGAACTCTTTCATATGGCAGCACTGTGCCATGGAGCATGAAAGACCATGTGGTCCTGACTGAGAAACTTTTATGTCAGCTGTGTCAATATAAAGAATTGTCACAATTAAATAAAGAAAACATCAATAAAATGCTTCATTCAGTTTTCATCCATGCACTGCTCATTATCTGGCATTAATCTTTTCACCAACGGCACCACACCTGAGCACATAAAGGGATAAAAAGATGCCTAACTTTGATGCCTTGCAGATTGAACCCTTGTGAGCACTGATCCTTAGATAAGGAAGTGCATGTGGTCTCTAACCTGTGGGAGGAAACCTGGGTGTAGATGTCAAACGTCCCTTCTGAAGGGGAGGTACATAGCGTCCCTTCACCATGAGCTTCTTCTACCACTCCAAATCACAGGCAGAGAAAAGCACAACCTTCACTCTGACTTACAATTAGGTAGCTCCACTTAATGTTCACGAGTTGACAGTTCCTTTTGTAAATGTTGTAGATTATATTATGGGAATAAATGACAATGCTTTTCTGTCTCAAAGTAAATTTGATGTTGATGCAGAGAATAATAAGCTACTTTTGACCAGTTTATGAATGTTTTCGGCGCTGTTTTTATTATACTAATGTAACAATTACATCTGCCAAAGCAGCAAGGAGACTACTTGCTCACAACAGCTAAGGTTGCTTGTGGGACTCTGCTATGTGCATTCTGGCAGCTGTATTTCATTATTTTAAAACAATGAAGTACTTAACTGCCTTTGAAGGATTTCCTGAAAGCATGCCCAATGCACTCTAAAAGCTCTCCTATGGAGCAAAGCAAGAGGGTAAGTTTGGATGTCCATTCCAGCTTAGCAATATAAAGCATTTAGTATCATCTTAAAGGATAGAAATTTGCTTTCTTTATCCATAATGATGTAAGTACGGCTGTAAGAGATTCTGATGAAAGGCCATTAAATGATATCTTTACTGTACAGTGTTTCTCCCTCAACAAACGCTACCTCACCCGCTGGGCATTTCAGATGTTTCTGTTCTTTAGTTACATTTTTCAGAATCTTTAGTTATTTCCCCCTGTGGTCATTTTATTTCTCTTTCCTAGCTTTTACCTCTACAACAAAGATAACCGACTCATAAATGGGATAAGTGAAACTGAGACCAGCAGAATTCCATCTTTTTACCCAAGAGATCTTTCATTAAAGAGTTCATTTCAACTTGAACTTGGGCAAATCGATCTCCAAAATAACTAAAGGGTTTGACATGGTAGTTTGGGGAAAGGACAGAAGAAGTAACGTGTCTGATTTTCTTTCCTCGCATAATTAGTTATGCACCAGATCAGAAATGCGAATATCAGTTACTTTTCATCCTCTGCCAAGACCATCCCTAATTCAAAACACCCATACCACAGGTTGTGCCTCATTACAATTGTGGGCAAGAAAAACATTTAATTTCAACAGTGCCTTCCTTTGTCGGAGGAAACCCATGGTGTTTCACAGCTAATGATTTGTTGTTTGACCTCTAGTCATATTTTAATATAGAGATATATTGCAGCCTGTGTGAACACAGCACTGCCCCAAATATCAATCGGGTCAAGAAGTGGATAAGAGGAGATACAGGAGGACAGCAGATAATGAAGAGAGAAACAAAGCAATCTGCTGGAGCAAATCAGTAGGTCATGCATGGGGAAAGAAGAAAATTTTGAGACAGAACCCTTTATCAAGAAGAAATTATATTTGTTGATGGATACATTCTTGCCAGGTCAGTTGATTCAGTGTTAACCATGGATGAAACCTGGCACTTTTCCAATCCATATTTGGAATTTAATTGGCGCACTCATCATTGAGGGGCTCAAAGTAGTTCAGCAATTGTATTGAATTATGATCAATGAAATTTTTACCAACTTTGCCATTATGCTGTATTCCTCTTCTTGCTATTCCTGGTTTTCTGAGTATATCAAAATGTTTTGCCATATGAATAAAGCTGTGAACAATTACTAATTCACAATATGCTGTGGAAATACATGTTTATAATATGTCTTAAAGAAGACAATGCATAAGTCGGGAGTCAGTTAAAACAGTAATTTGACCAACAATATAAATATAGTTAGACTCAATAAAAATCAAAAACGTAGAGCCAGTGAAATTTACAAGACAGAAAAGAGGAAATATTGGGACAGGAAAAATGTTAAAATTATGAATCTCACAGTTCCATAATCCTACTTCTGGTTTAAAAGGATGGGGTTTGAGAAACCAAACCACTCACAGGAAGCAGGTTGGCAACTTAAACACTGCATGAAGAATGCAAGCCTCCTATTTAATATGAGTCTTTGAATATTAAAACTATCCACAATGTTAATTCTCACTTGGGCCATTCTTCAGGGTCTTGAGTGAAGCTGGTGGCTGAAGGGAGCTGTTTGCTTTTTGGCTTACCTGCTGGATCCATTATACAGTAAAACTCCTAGTGTCCGGCACCTATGGGTATTGGTAGATACCAGATAAGTGAATTTCCAGTTGCTTGAGGTTGCATGACTGGTGAACTAACAGTGAAGCGCGGTATTGGTAGATACCAGATAAGTGAATTTCCAGTTGCTTGAGGTTGCATGACTGGTGAACTAACAGTGAAGCGCGCAATTTTGAACTTGTGTATTTTTTTACCTATTTATTTTCCGTGAATTTTTTTGGTCGGTTGCTTGAGGCTGCTGGTTGCTTAAATTTTGGATAACAGAGTTTTTTTTAAAACAGGGGTTTCACTGTATCTGCTTCACAATCTCAATAAGATGATGCAACCTATTTTTCTCCAAATCCCTTTGGTCCTTTCCTGACACTTCACATCGGTCCCCAATACCAGCCAAAACCTTATGATTTTACTTCTCTATTTCCATGTGGCTTGTTGTTCAAACTCCTCCCTCTCCCACTTCTAGATTCTTATCATTCCACCTACTATTTTTCATCTCTCCATGCCTTTTCCAAGATCCTCCTTGAATCTGCCCTGTAGCCCAACTCTTTTACTTCTCCTGAACTCAGTGCTCATTCTGGTCTTCGCTGTTCCTGGTGATTCCAATGGCTTTCGTCATAGGACCTCCATCTGTTGTCTTCCACCTACCTCATTCCTTTCCTGTCGACAGATGGTGAATACTTCTCTGACCAATGGTCAGCCAACCTTCCTATTTAGATTACGTAAACTTGAAAAACAGGCAGAAAATGCTCATCAGATTGTTTCCTATCATTAAAGACAGAAAAATCTGGAGAAGCCTGCATTTTCAAAACTATCTCTAAACATTGACTTGCCTCTTTTAAATGCTGACCCCCCATCCCGCCTGAAAGCTACCATGCAGCTGAAATGGTTTGTTTCTTACTAGCAAATTTATGATCGTTGCTTTATTGTTTGGAAAGCAGTGGAAAAATTCTGACCAGGATTTTAGACTTGTTCTTTGACATTGTAGACAATCTGAAGTGCAATGGGTTGCTTCATTGAATACATGGTTTCACACAGACAGCAAGCTTGGACAGTCATTACATTTCTAATTTTTAATGCAAAATTAAGCATCCCATCATTCATATGATGATGAGATTTTTTATTTTATTTTATTTCATATTCTAGCACAGAAATAGGCCCTTTTGTCCCACAAACCCGTGCCACTCCACAACACTAATAAATGCACATATCCCGTACATTCTGAAGGGTGGGAGGAAACTGGAGTAAATCCACGCAGACAGGGGAAGAATGTACAAATTCCTGACAGGCAGCACTAGATTCGAACCTGGGTTGCTGGCACAGTAATACTGTTATGATAGCCATGCCATCCCAAGCCCAATTCCAGTCGTACAGGGTTCATAGGTTAATTGGTCAGGTGAGTGGATTTGGGCAGTGCTGGCTTGTAGGTTGGGTCTGTTAAATTAAAAATTAAAGTAAAAGATTAGAAGTGGACAATGTTGGTAGGAAGGGAAGGGGTTTAAATTCAGAAAACATGTTTGCAGGAGTGGATTATTTAAATTTTAAAAATTTAAATTAAGTTTAGACATACAGCACAGTAACAGGCCATTTCAGCCCACGAGTCCATGCCGCCCAATTTACACCCCATTAACCTACACCCCAGTACGTTTTGAAGAGTGAGAGGAAACCGGTGTTCCCAGGGAAAACCCACACAGACAAGGGAAGAACGTACCAACTCCTTACAGACAGTGCATGATTCGAACCCCAGTCCTGATTGCTGGTACTGGCAAAGGTGCTGCTAGGCCAACTGTGCCACCCCATTATGAAAAATAAAATTGAGAGCAGGGTAGAATTCCTTCAGAAGTAGATTCCTGGAACTTTTATCCAGCCCTGAAATGGCTGGACTGTTGCCTGGGCTCTTCCTACACAACATGAGTGCCAGAATGGAGGACCATCGATCAACATTATGGCACCTTGTGAAAGGATTTGGAAATACAGAAAAGTGTTTTATCATCTTGCGGCACCTTCTACCAATTTTAACGTGCAAGAGAGAGATGGTCGTCTTGAATTGTAATAGTTTTTCTTTGGACAGCAATGGTCCCACTGACTTGTGGCTAACTGCATGTTGTGTGCCCACCATCAAAACAGTTCTGAGATCTGTGAACTAGGTAATGAGGGGACAGTCCACTGTCCTTCATGATCAACCAATTCATCTTTATCTTTCTCACTTCACAGGATGTCAGAGTTGCTTCTGTTGCAACTCTTGCAATGTAGCAGGTCTATTACTTCAGTGGTTTCTCCTACTCAGTCCAAAATATTTTTCTCCCTCCCACTGAGCTGAACAGCATGTCTAACTCCTTTCTCTATTTTTCGACTAAATAGACTATATTTAATATGTACTGTATGGCATCAGTTTCCACATCTACCATGACACTAATGTCTCCTCTGATGTCTTTAACTCCATAATCTTACCTCTGGGTTGAAATGTATTTCTGAATAAGTCATAATGTCTTCCAGTTAACAAGTCCTCAGTTATAGGTTACCTGTCCTATTAGAAGTTCCCCAGGGCTGTCACACTGCCTGAGCCCGACACTAACATCTCAAATGTAATGTTTTGGACCCGAGATGAACGACCAAATGTGCATCCCTCGCTCCATAATATCGCTGTCTCATCGAACATAACCAAGAGGAATGCACACATAAATTCAAGATCTGCTGATTGACCTCAACTCCTGCCTGAGCTTTTCCATAATAGCGGATAATGTGTTATTTCCTTCTGCTGATTCTTCCATGGCTACACCCAGTCTTGTCTTCACAGTCACTCCCAACCACTGATCCAGTTCACTTTCCCCATCCTGATCCACAGGGTCCTCCCCTCATCACAACCCTGCAAATTCCAGGGCATTCAAACCGAGCAGGCTGCCATCCTCTTTGCCACCATTTCTGCCCTGTTCCATCTCTTTCATGCCCACCCTGTGGTTCCTGCAGGTTGACACCAGATCCCCAGTCTTCCTTCCCCCATCCACATTGAGCATCTTTTGATGTTGATCATTTCAAACCCAGCTTTAAAAAATCCAGCCGGACCCTCCTCCACCTGCCCTCTCTGGAGAAAATGGATCATTTGAAAAATAAAGAACAAAATATCGATCAGGTTATTTTCTGGTTCTGATAGGGTCTTTAACATTACGAACAACAGCGGCAGCGCAGGGCGAAAAGATGGGCTCAAATATCGGGGGGGTTTTATTCCCAGAGGTTTAAGCTTTGCAGGTTTGACTTGGAGGATTCGGAATCCCCGGGCAGCTCCTTTTCGGAAACTGACAAACAGGGTCAATCCAATGGTCTTTTCTTTACAGCGGGAACTACGCCCAGTTTCGCACCGAACACAAAGGGCGAGATGCCAAGGGTGGGTGGGTGCGCATCCCCGCCCCTCTCCCCACGGAGGGAAGGGGGGCTCCGCGACCCCGGACACTCGCCCCTCTCCCCACGGAGGGAAGGGGGGCTCCGCGACCCCGGACACCTCGCCCCTCTCCCCACGGAGGGAAGGGGGGCTCCGCGACCCCGGACACTCGCCCCTCTCCCCACGGAGGGAAGGGGGGCTCCGCGACCCCGGACACTCGCCCCTCTCCCCACGGAGGGAAGGGGGGCTCCGCGACCCCGGACACCTCGCCCCTCTCCCCACGGAGGGAAGGGGGGCTCCGCGACCCCGGACACCTCGCCCCTCTCCCCACGGAGGGAAGGGGGGCTCCGCGACCCCGGACACCTCGCCCCTCTCCCCACGGAGGGAAGGGGGGCTCCGCGACCCCGGACACTCGCCCCTCTCCCCACGGAGGGAAGGGGGCTCCGCGACCCCGGACACCTCGCCCCTCTCCCCACGGAGGGAAAGGGGGCTCCGCGACCCGCCAGACCCAGCCACGGCTGTTTATTGTAACGCCAGGACCGGACAGGAGCGATTCCTTCCGCCTGGCACTTTCGTTCGACACCAAAACCACGCCAGAATTGTGCAGCATAACCGGAGAAGGGAGGGGGAGGGTTCCTGTTCAATGCAGAGAATGTGAAGGGATGGTTTCAGACGCTGGGGGAAAGTGACCCAGTTTCAGAGTCTGGGTGCCATTGTTCCCCCTCCCTTCGGTGGGACCAGATGCAACAGCTTTTGTTCCTGGAGCAGCGCCTCCATCCCTCACCCCGTCCCCATTTTCCATCGCCACTCTGTGTGGCAACGTCGCCATTTTCAGCCCGGCGAGGACTAGCGCTGAGGGCCACCCTCCGCCTTCCGTGAGCCGGGGCGAGCGCTGCCTCCGAGGGAAGGGAGCCGCCGGCACCGGCCCCAGCCCCGCAACGCTTACCGTGATCCGCGGGATGTTCTTCTTGCCTTGGTAGGACAGCATGTCTCCGGCCTCCAAGCCCTGCTTCTGCCGAGCGCAGCGCGGGAGAGGAAGCTGAGCGCGGAGAGGGAGAGGGGGCAACGGGGTCTGTGGTGAGGGGGGGGGGGGGCGCCTTGGGCCTTCAGCTCGGACGTGGCGAGGGGACGAGGCTTTCTCAGCTCTCCCGTCTTTCGCTTGGTGGTGCTGAAAATGGGGCTTGTGCAGACGAGACGAGGCTCTCAGCGCAGGCTGGTACCGCCTCGACCCCCCTCCCTCCACCCGCTCCTTTCAACTCCCTCCCTCCAGCGAGCATCGGCCTCATTAGCATTTCTACCGCCCCGAGCCGGGGGAGGGGAGGGGAGGGGAGGGGGGGGCAGGGAGGGGAGGGGAGGGGGGGGCAGGGAGGGGAGGGGAGGGGGGGGCAGGGAGGGGAGGGGAGGGGGGGGCAGGGAGGGGAGGGGGGGGCAGGGAGGGGAGGGGGGGGCAGGGAGGGGAGGGGGGGGCAGGGAGGGGAGGGGGGGGCAGGGAGGAGAGGGGGGGGCAGGGAGGGGAGGGGGGGGCAGGGAGGGGAGGGGGGGGCAGGGAGGGGAGGGGGGGGCAGGGAGGGGAGGGGGGGGCAGGGAGGGGAGGGGGGGGCAGGGAGGGGAGGGGGGGGCAGGGAGGGGGGGGCAGGGAGGGGGGGGCAGGGAGGGGAGGGAGGGAGGGGGGGCAGGGGAGGGAGGGAGGGAGGGGGGGCAGGGGAGGGAGGGAGGGGGGAGGGAGGGAGGGGGGGGCAGGGGAGGGAGGGGGCAGGGGAGGGAGGGGGGCAGGGGAGGGAGGGAGGGAGGGGGGGCAGGGGAGGGAGGGAGGGAGGGGGGGCAGGGGAGGGAGGGGGGCAGGGGAGGGAGGGAGGGCAGGGGGGGCAGGGGAGGGAGGGAGGGCAGGGGGGGCAGGGGAGGGAGGGAGGGCAGGGGAGGAGGGGGGCAGGGGAGGGAGTGAGGGGGCAGGGGAGGAGGGGGGCAGGGGAGGGCAGAGCAGGGAGGGGAGGCAGGGGAGGGAGGGGGGGAGGCAGGGGAGGGAGGGGGGGAGGCAGGGGAGGGAGGGGGGAGGCAGGGGAGGGAGGGGGGAGGCAGGGGAGGGAGGGGGGAGGCAGGGGAGGGAGGGGAGGGGGGGGTGGGGAGGGGAGGGAGAGCAGGGGAGGGAGGGCAGAGCAGGGAGGGAGGGGAGTGGAGGGCTGGGCAGGGGAAGGGAGGGGAGGGCAGGGCAGGGGGAAGTTCCCTCCACACAGCCGGGCTCTGCCTTCAACCCCAATGGAACGAGTCGCCGGTCATTTCAGCCACTGAAGGGATGACTGCATTTAAAATGAAAATCACACATCTTTAACCCTTTACCCCGTTCACTTGTGACCCAGTGGAAAGAAACCCCCTTTTGATTCAAGTTATTTGAATGATGGAATTAAAATGGCAGCACAATGGTTTGGACAGATTTTCCTGTGTCCCGGGGAAGCACGTTGTCATCCACAAAATGAGGCGACGACTCTCCTCGCGTATTTGGCGGTTTATCTGGAGTTTACTGTCAAAATCGTCCCTGTTCCGCCAGCGGGAACGAGGTTGAAAATCGGCCGGGATTCAGTCTTTCCTCAGGTCTTAATTTCCCACAATAACAGCAGCCCCGCAATGAATTGACGGAAGCCTTGAAGAGGCGGGAAGAGGAACGCGGGGACCCGGGAAAACAGTTCGTGACTGTTCCGAAGTTGACTTGAGGACGAAGCAGAGTTGAAGTGTCCTCAGTCCAACAGTGTTCACGCCACGAACAGACGTGACCCCCCCCCCCTCCCTCATATTAACCATCATCTCTCCAAAGATGGTGGAACTGCTTTTAAAATGCTTGGCGAAACTTTTATTTTGGCCAAATACCTCAACCACGTGGGAACCTTTCGGAGACATTGCCACGTGCGCAAGGAACTGGGGGCCATCTCTTCACTCGCCAACCTTGCAGAATTGAACCCCCCCCCCCCCCCCCATATAAATTGGACGAATGCAGAGCATCTCCCTGAGAGACGAGGCGCCGTCGCCGACACTTCAGCGATAACTTTTACCTGAGTAGCAGCGTCTTCTCTCGGAGCCCGGGGTAAAGGACCCCGCGCCGCAGCCTCACGGAAGGCGGGCCCCCCCCTGGCATCGGTCCCCGTCTCGCTGAAGCGGTCAGCCTGGAGGTCGTTCCTTCGCAGCCCCCGAGCGCTCCGCCTGCCCACACTCAACGAATCGAAGTGCAGGAGATCTCCTTCCTCGGGGGCTTCGGGCTGCTCCTCCGCCATGGTCCGGAACAGACAGATGCAGCAGGGGAGTGGAGTGGACGGTGGAAGGGAGGCTCTTCGCTCTCTGGAGTGACATCCGACCACGGCTGAGCCGGAAGCGACGAGCTCTGGCCCCGTGGGGAGCCTCGTCCCAACCTGTGAACACGCCTCGATCCCCAAAGGAGGAAAGGAGCTGTTCGGAAGCTGTGGTGCTGATGGGAGGCGTTTCCTTTTCAGACCGGACCCTCTCTCCAAGGACGTGATCGCAATCGCTCACTGAACCAACGTCCACGTCGCAAGAACCCGCTTTTCCAAGTTATTCTGGGGCGTTGCATCCAAAAGGGACCGCACTTCTTGGTGTTTCGCGCCGATTTGGCCCGTGGCCAAGTTGTCCTTGCCTTGACCGGAGAGAGTTGCCGCCAAGACATTTAATTCCATTTTAACAAGTCAGATGAAGGGCTCCGTTCAGCTTCAGAGAACAACGATTCCAATATCCAACGAAAACCAATCCCGTAGCCACTCGCCACCAAGTATTTGATTCTCAAACGCTTTTCCGACACGGGTCAGCGCACATATTATTCGCCTGGGATTGAGACTGCGGGACGAAAATCTGCGTCCTCAGGCTACCCCGTCTATCTTCTCGGACAACTGTATCGCCTTGGATGGCTTTTTCAACAGCTCTGTCTTCCTCACCCGGCGGGGGCCTCGGCAATGCTTCTGAGGGTTAGGGTTATGTTGCAATCCAGGCAACATTTTAGTCAATCTTCTCCCCACCCTCTCTCCCTTATTGATATCCTTCCTCTAATTTGGAGACCAGAACGCACACAATATTTCAAACTTGGCCTCACCGATGCCCTGAACAGTCTCAACATCGCTTCCCAGCTCCTACATTCTATGTTAATAGGATTGATTTTGCATAGGACTGTGTTTGAACGTTTCTCGCTCCAGCCAGAACAATTCTACCCACATCGGGCGGAGTCTTATTTGAAATTCATACGCTTTATTTGCCCTCTCTGTATAAACAGCCCGACCAAAAAGTTATTCCAACTCCTCTTGCCTTCACAGATTTCCCACTTTCGGCAAGGAGGTTCAAGTCCGTATTATTTCCCTTCACGTCACCACTGGGCATTTGGCGGACGATAAATCCATCTGGTCTGGTTACCAATTCTTCAACACCTGAACTGATGATAATAAAATCCATCCTCCTGCTTTGTCTCCTATCAAATGCTCTTTAGTTTTTCAGACTTGGAAAATGTAAGCCACCTTCTCGAGTATCTCTTACTCCTTACGTCATTCTAATAAATGTCCTCTATCCTCTCCAAGGAATTTTTATCCTTCTTCGAGGAAGTTGCCTGGAATTGGAGACAAGCCACAGATGGGGCCGAACCCATTTTTATACGGCTTTATTTAATATGATCTTTTGGCTTCATCCAATGAATAGGTGCTATTTGAGCAGCCCGTCCAACTAAACACATAAAGAATGGTGTATGTGTTCCCTTAAATCGGTCCCTTTTTCTACTTAACATTGCACGAAAGATTTCACAAAGTCGGAGTGATTAAGTCATAGAATTACGAGACTTCTGTGCCAACCAGCGCGCACCCATTTGGACTCAGCTTAGAATGATCTAATTTTAGGCGCTTCATGTTCCCATCAGCCCCCCCAGATTCTTCTCCACTCCTCCATACGAGGGGTAATTTACAGTGCCAAATGAACCTCATCTCTGGGATGCGTGAAGAAAGCAGAGCTCCTGGAGAAAGCCCGTATGGATGCAGGAGAACATGTAAACAGCACACAGACACCAGCTGAGGTCAGGATCGAATTTCATAGAGAAATTGGTTTCTCTTTACATCTATAATTTAAATGACCTACTTTAAAACATTAAGATTACCCCAATATATTGTTCAAAGAGGTTCTGTGTATTATGAAGATAGGTGTACAGAAAAATGAAGTTTAATATAATTTGTTTTGTAGGTTTGAGTTTAAAAATAAACGAGGATTTAAGGCGAACGTGGAAAATGTGTTAATAGTCATGTCTTACAGATGGAAAACTCTGGAAAAGAGGTTCAGAGAGAAGGAGTTGTGGCTGGAAGAGGGGAGAATTGTGGAGTTAAGACAAGTGGTCTTAGCCATGGGGAGAATATGGACTTTGTGGAATGTCAGCATTAATAAATTAATAGTGTCAGAAAGAAAGACCATGCTTCTAATGAACAAGGTTAATTTTGGACTTCGTCTTCTTTCTGTTGAACAAATTTGTGACTCATCCAAGACAGTTTTAGTTCAAAATTGGCAGTAAGAAAACAAAGTTGAGTCTTATTAATAAAAACACATACATTTATTTTGTATCCTGATGAAGGGGCAGGCTGCCAAAAGGTAAGTGAAAGACGTGACAGATTAATTCTTCGATGGTGAGTATGATGAGAAGACTTCGCTTGAAAATAAATGAACTATTTTTAGATAGTGGTGTATCGAGCAAGAGTTAGATAATGAAAGTAGATTGTTAGAGGAGCATTTGAAAACCTGTGCATTGCTTCATGTCAGAAAGGAACAATGCACCATTTTCTTTTAATTTATGAAGGATATTCATTTTTCTGCATAATCTGGTGCTTTTTAATAGATATTTCCTTATTGCAATATCTTGAGTGAAGGTAATGATACCTTTTATAACTCCAAGAACTGCCTTATAGGGAGCTGCTCAATTGGAGAAAATCACCCTTCAGAGAATTATTTCCATTGTATTCTAAATATAATGAATTGATAAACAGAATCTTTTTAAATAGTCTATCATTTTATTGCACAAGAAATGTTTAACCATTGATTTCCCATGTGATGTTTAAGAAACCCTCTCTTTGAATCAAAGGCTTAAATATATCCACTTATGCCATATTCACCAGTTTTAGAGATTTTCCATATGTCTACTAAACAAAATTGAACTAAAATGGGTTTATTTATTCATTGCTGGCTGCATCTGGATTTAAATGGACATCTCTACTTACCCCTGAGGACGAAGTGATGATCTGCCTTCTTTTGTTGCTGCTGTCCTTAGGTGTGGGTATAAGGGAGGGAAGTTCAGAATTTGACAATGATGGAGGATAAGTTCATTGTCTTACACACAACTACACCAATATTTGTACTTGCTGCAGCCAAACAGCCACTTTTATTAAAATAAAGGTTATAATCGTATACATTGAAGAAATAAATGGGCAGACCGTTGTTTAGATGGGGAGAAAATTAAAAATTCTGAGGTGCAAAGGGACTTGAGAGTCCTTGTGTAGGACACCTTCAAGGTTGACCTCCAGGCTAAATCAGTGCTGAAGAAGGTGAACACATTTCTCGAGGGATAGCGTACAAGAGCTAGGATGTAATGTTGAGACTCTATAAAGCACTGGCCACCGTATTTGAGAAAAGATAAAATGACATTGGAGAAGGTTCAGAGAAGATTTACTAAATTATACCAGGAATGAAAGGGTTAACATACCAGGAACAATAGTCGGCTCTTGGACTGTAGTCATTGGAGACAGAAGGATGAGGGATGCAGAAAAATTTCTATAGTCGGAGGGTTGTGAGTCTATGGAACTTGTTGCCAAAGGTGGCTGTGGATGTGAGGCTGTTGGGTGTATTTAAGGCAGAGATTGACAGGTATTTTATTACTCAGGGCATCAAAGATTATGGGGAGAAAGCCTAGGAGTGGGAGGATGGATCAGCTCATGGTTAGAATGGCAAAGCAGACTCAATGGACCAATGAGTCAACTTCTGCTCCTATATCTTGTGATTTTGTGTGATTAATTCATCCCAGTACAGAAAGAGATAACAAATATAAAGATAGCTAATAAATATTCACAGTTATGGTTAGGGCAAGAAAACACACCAGTAAGTGAAATAGTGCAGGCAGGCCTTATTGTGGTCACTTAGTAGTTTATGGTTAGGGTAGCAAGGGGCCTATAGTGGTTGGAAAAGGGTCAGAGCCAGTGATGGACATGGCTACCTTCTGCAACATTTGCGTTTCTGGGCACTCAAATTACCAAACCAGGTTGTGAAGTAAACCAGTCAGTAAACTTTCCACAGTACACGGTAGAAGTTTGAGAGAGTATTTAATGACATGCCAAACCTTCTCAGACATCAGGGTGTCTTCTTCACAGTTGCCTTGATCTGCTGGCTGAAAAAGTCAAGTCAGACAGGTTTGTAGTACCTCATAAGGTCAACAATTAGCTCTTTGGTCTTGTTGATGTTGAGAGCAGGATTGTTGTCCCAGCATCTCCCAACCAGATTCTCCTTTCCCACCCAGTGTACTGACTCATAATTTCCCATTATTCATCCAACACCAGTGAGAATTTATAGATTGCACTGGAGCCGAACTTGGCCCTGCAGTCATGGCTGTATGGACAACAGAGCAAGGGACTAAACATACAGTCTTTGGGTGCCCCATGTTGCTGGTCAGGGAGGAATAAGCCCTTCATTTCCCCAGATATTCTTGTATTCCTGCTTCTATTTTCCCCATTATATCTTCATGCAGTTCCCTATTAAACATCTCAACCAGTCCCTAATATATATATCCGTGCAGATCCCTTTCATTTTTAAGTGAATCTTGTGCTTCTATTTTCCTGTGTGTGGCAGTATCGATTCAATTTCTTTATTCCTTCCTACTCTTCCTAATTCTCTGTTTGTCTGTGTTAATGTCATTAGAGATAGGTATTTTAATGGTACCGCACAATCAAAGGCCCTACTGGCCCCTAAGCCCATGCTGCCAAATTGCACCCAATAAACCTACTAAAACTGTATGTTTTGGAGGGAGGGAGGAACTGGAGCACCCAGAGAAAACCCATGCAGATCACAGAGAGAACATGCAAACCTCTTTTATATAGTGTCGGATTCACACCCAAATCACAGTTCATGGACGAGAGAGCATAAACTGAGACTGAAATAGAATGAGAAGATCTTTCTCGCACAGAACAAATACCTCAGAGTTGTTGAATTAGCAGCTGCCCATTATTTAAGGAGACTTCATTTGGAGGAATCACCTTCAGGTGAAGTGCTCGTGCTAAATGATCAACCTTGTTGCGCCTTGTATAAAATTGGCAAATTCTATAAGTATTTTGAAACTTATGGAATGATGAAACATAGAATTATGATAGGTCAGCTAGAGAAATAAAGGTACATCAAACAAAATTCAACTTCAGTTCTACTCATGAAGGTTCAGAACAGTATATTTTATTAAAAAAGTTACAATAATTTATGTATTTTACAAATGGATAGAAAGATCTGCTAATATACATGAATCACAAAAATAAGTGTAAAATTTGTAGCTCATTAACTTATAGGCCTTATTTTAGGACAGCAAATTACTGTTTTAGTACAGAAACAAAGGGGATACTATCTAAGGTATGCGTATACAGAGATGACCTTACAGAGCACATAAATTACAAACCTATGGCCTCATGACCACAAGTGGAAATATCTCCAAAATTCATACTTATGAATAAATTTACAATATAAATATGTACAAGAAATCAAGATTTCCTGAGTCTAAACTAAATCCATTCATCATGCCAATAAAATTAATGCTTAAACACAATAGTGTTTTAATGCTGACATCATAAAGTTTTGGACTTAAATGGTTTTCAAATACCCAAACTAATGTATGCTACATTTGCCTCGGTTTGTTGCACCACAGTAACAGCTTAATTAAAAATGCACCTCTTGAAAAGTTCTTAATTTTATTTTGTTAACAAGCCAGGTAAGGCACTCTGGAATTCTTTGAAGGCTAAAGTTGAAGTCATGTTGAAGTTGTATAGGGCATTAGTAAGGCCAAATTTGGAATATTGTGTGCAGTTTTGGTTGCCGAATTACAGGAAAGATATCAACAAAATAGAGAGAGTGCAGAGAAGATTTACAAGATTGTTGCCTGGGTTTCAGGGAAGGGTTAAACAGGTTAGAACTATACTCCTTGGAGGGTAGAAGATTGAGGGTGATTTGATAGAGGGAGACAGATAGAGTAAATGTGGACAGGCTTTTTCCATTGAGAGTGGGGGAGATTCAAAGAAGAGGACATAGATTGAGATTGAAGGGGGAAAAGTTTAGGGGAAACATGAGAGGGAATTTCTTCACTTAGAGGGTGGTGGGAGTGTGGAATGAGATTCCAGCCAAAGTGGTAGATGTGGGCTCGATTTTAATATTTAAGGAGAAAATGGATGGGTATATGGACGAGACAGTATGGAAGGTTATGGGGTGGGTGCAGGTCATTGGAACTAGGTAGGAGAATGGGGGTTTGGCATGGACTAGAAGGGCCAAACTGGCCTGTTTCAGTGCTGTAATTGTTATATAGTTATATGGCAGCATAATTGGGTGTATTACCTATTTTGAATGGACCACTGATATTTAACGAACAATACAATAACAAATCTTCAGTGGAATACATTTAGTGGGTGTCAGTTAATATTATTAAACTTGGATGAAAATTTAAATGGACTTTAGTTTAGACAATTCAAATGAACAAAAAACAACTGAAAACCATCACAATGTGTTGATTTTGACCAGATAAATGACGATAAAAAAAATTGAAAACTGTCTATCGCTGAATCGATCTTATGCTCTATTAGTGTCTTCTGTACATTTTTGCCAACACTTTCCTATCGTGAACACTTATCATGTTTGGTGCACAAATCACTATTCTGACCCACTGGCACTCACATATTTACAACATACATAAGCATGGGCTGATTAAAAACTTTTCATCAAACAAGTTTAACCACAGTGGTATGTTTACATCATCCAAACATCATCCAGTTGGTGATTCCAGAGAGTAGGAGGTGGTGCTCCTTTGTACTTTCTTTCTGTGGGCTCCTTCCAAGTCAAGGCATTTGAATAAAATGTCTGCATATAATTTCTGAACCTAATAGGCAAACAGGATGATTCGTCTTTCTTTTAATCCATTGCAACTTACAACCAATGTGTTTTATGGATCCTTGTAAACAAATGACAAAAAAACTCTTCTGACAACATAACTTAGGAGATTGTTTAGTGTATTAAGATCCTTTTACACTTCAATTTTGTTCATAATATGCATGTTTTCTGATTCTTGTAAGAATTTGTTGATTTTTCCCCTTTGACCGAACTGTGACCATTCAGTTTTCCAATTAACACCAATGTGTGGCTGATTTACATATAAAAACTAGGATATTTTTAACATCCATTCAGTGGAATGCACAACTCTTTGCTTACAGATCACATTTTGCATGCATTAAACCCTGGTGCAGGAGATGCATATCTAGGGAAAACACATAGGGAGATTGTGTGGAATGTAATGGGCCAGTACTGGGAAATAATGGACTGGATCTCCGGGCTTTCTGATCTTGCAGACTCTTTTTGTGTGTCTTCAGAAATAAAGTTGGAAACAGTGAATTTTCATGCTGAAAGAGAGGAATAAATAACATCAAACAATTTTCAAAGATGATCATTTTAAGTATATATACAGATCATTGTAAACGTGCACTGAAAATTAATTCACGAGTATTACAAACACATATGCATCAAGTTCTTGTTAGTAAGAACCATGAAAATTAGTCATCGTTGATATTTACTTATCTGACCATTATAAATAAGACCTTGGATTCGCTTGAATAAATCATGAAATGAAGTTTGTATAATCAATGCCAATAAATTTGAATCTTTTTGAATTTGGTCATTTTCACAACTTCTTTTACCATTTCGTCAATAAATATAATTTTTCATTTTTTTTTACATTGCAGTTTGGTTCAGCTTTAAATTCAACTTAAACATTGACACAGAATGGTACGGGAATGGCTGCAAATTACATCCTCTGCTCGATGTAATTTGTTCCATTGCATTCAATGAAAAAAATTCATGGTCATTCTGGTGTAACCCATTTTGCACCACTACAAAAACATATGACTTTAAGAGCTGTATTTTTTTTTGTTTTGATTTCTGAGAACCGAATATGATCGCAAGAAATAGGAGCAGAAAAGCATACTTATAATGGTAGCGTGCTAGTGATTCTCCTGACCATTAGAGGGAGTTGAAGACTAATTTGTGGCAGCTTGGATTGGATTCAAGATGGATGCCTCCACACAATCATGTCTAATTGTTTTAAAAGAACCCAAGTTTCTTTATAACAATAAAAGAAACATCACAATCAGGTTTGATCTTTTATCTCAGTGCTGTTTCCCTACAATTAACCCCATACAGTGCATTATGTCTAAAACAGTGGTTTTCAAATTTTTATAGTTTTTTTGTTTACATGCATACACTGTATACAGTTTATTTTTACACTACCAATAAGTGGTAATTCTGTCTCGACCACAGGAAAAAAAAATCTCAGGGTGTCTGTGATATCATGTATGGACTCTGACAATAAATCTAAAATCTGAATTTAGAGTTAAGTAGGACTTGGTTGAAACCTTTAAGGGGTCCTGAGTGTAATGATATGGTTGGTGTGGAGAGGATGTTCTTCCAGAACTATTGGTTACTGTTTAAAAAAAAAGGTTTCAAGCATTTATATCAGTGGTGTGGACAGTGAAAGGCTTTGAAAGTTTGCAGAGGGATCTGGACCAAATGGAAAAATGGTCAAGAAAATGGCAAGTGTGAGGTGTTGCATTTTGGAAGGACGAACCAAGGTAGGACATACACAGTAAATGGTAGAACACTGAGGAGTGCTAAGGAACAATGGAATCTGGGAATACAAATACATAATTTCCTGAAAATGGTATTAGAGGGAGACAGGGTTGTGAAGAAAGCTCTTGGCATCTTGGCCTTCATATATCGAAGTACTGAGTATAGGAGTTGGGACATAATGGTGAGATTGTATAATGGTGAGGCCAAATTTGGAGTATTGTGTGCAGTTCTGGTTGCCAAACTACAGGAAGGATATCAATAAGATTGAAAGAGTGCAGAGAAGATTTACTAGGATGTTGCTGGGTCTTCAGGAGTTGAGTTACAGGAAAAGGTTAAACAGTTGAGGACTTTGTTCATTGAAGGTAGAAGAATGAGTAGAGATTTGATATAGGTTTATGAAATTATGAGGGGTATAGACAGAGTAAATGCGAGTAGGCCTTTTCCGCTGAGATTAGGAGAGATAAATACGAGAGGACATGACTTCAGGGTGAAAGGGAAAAGATTTAGGGAGAAATTTAGGGGGAACCTTTAGGGGAGTGGTGGGAGTGTGGAACAACCTGCCACCTGATGTGGTCAATGCTTTTAAGTTTTAAGAATAAATTGAATAGATACATGGATGGGAGAGGTCTGAAGGGTTATGGATGGTGCAGGTCAATGAGACTAGTGGGATAATATTTTAGCACAGACTAAAAGGGCTGAATGGCCCATTTTCTATGCTGTAGAAAGGGCATTTTTTCTCTCTCAGGATTAGGAGTCTTTCAAATAGTCTTTCTCAAAAGGTGAGGCAGAAATTCTGACTATTGTTGTCAAAGTAAGATAGATTCTTGAGAAGCAAGGGAGTGAAAGAATTCAAAGCTATGGTTATTCTTGGATTACCATTATTTCCTTCCATGGCTAAGCAGATTTGAGAGGACGTTTCCCATTAAGGCTCATAATTTATAGGTTTGAGAAATCTAGTGATGTCCATTTCTGAACATTTTGCTTTACTCCAGAAATTTGACTGGGCACATCCCAGAATCATCCTCTTTGGTGACCCTAATATAATTTATGGGATGGGCAGAGGGTTCACCCATGGTTTCCAATGGTGACAGACTTTGGCATTTTTGGGACAATAGATTTAATATTGCAAAGCTGATTTGGCACTTCTGTAGAACCTTTCTTTCCTGCTGCCACGAGGCACTGCCATACCACTTGCACACCGAGCTTGCTTTATAATCCCCAGGGCACAGCTTCATTAAGACAATAATGTGATCACCTGATATTCTGGCTTTTTCTCACCCAACTAGTGTAATATCTTAGTGTGCAGAGCATGTCCAACAGCCTTGCTATTCACAACATATGTCATCAACAAAGAAGGACTCTATCTAATCCTACTGCGACATTTACCCATTTAGCCTCATCCTATCAGAAATATTCTCTTTGTTTTAACATCCCCCTCCACCTTCTCTGCTACTGAATATAACATTTCTAAAAAAGGCTCTTGGACCTGAACCATGAACTGCTTCTTTTTCCAGGGATGTTTTCTGGCCTGCTGAATATTTCCAGCATTTTGTTTTTATTTCAGCTTTTCCAGTATCTGCACGATTTTATATTGATTTTCACTCCTAAGAACATTGTAATTTTTATGCATGGTGCTTCACTGTGAAGCTTTAAATGTATCTACCATGCTGTCTGCAGGTAGTCATGTAATCTTGTTCCACAAGAAATCATTAATGGAAATCAAAATCAGAAATTGTGAATGATGTATTTACTCCATACATTTTATCTTTGGTTTCTACTCCATTCCAGAACTCAGGTGCCAGCCCCAGAAAGTAGTTCCAGCAAAGAGCACAATACGGTCAACTGTGAGCAGGAACTCATTCAAACTATGATGGGCTGTCTGCCTTTCGGAGGTTACACATTAAAATTTCAATCAAAATATTCAAATAAATCACTTCTTGCATTTGATGAGACATTAGCAAGTTTAGAACTGGGCATGATGTTGAATTGAAATAATGCTACACATGACAACGGTGTAACAACTACAAATTGCTAGAGCAACTCAGAGCGGTTAAAACCGTGTCCTTAGCTCGTCATTGCATCAAGCTGGGTCTTCAATCAGGGATAGTAATTTCCAGCATACACAACGACACGGATTTATATTTACTGGACCAATCAAAGATAGAAATGTTCAGAAACTGAATTCAAGGCACATACATAGTCCTGACTCTGCATATGAATGTTGAAAGAAGGGGCTCTTTTGATTTTAACTCCAGGACACTTGCATGTAATTTGCAGTTTTATTGCAAATATCCAACTGCTGAAAGACACCTGGGAAATCTAATTAGTTACAGTTCAATTGGTTTCTTGTTCGTCACACCATCTTATTGGTTAAATTAAGATGCTAGTTTTGTATTTGTTCCTTCAATTAACCCAGCCATGTCATATACAAGTGCTGGTATTGCACACATTGCCTGAATCAGCTAAATCCAGTTGATGGTCATCTGATCCCTTCCCATGTAACTCTTGATCAACGCCAAGGGGAACCCCAGATGTGTGTAACACTTCTGCTTGCTTGTCTCTTGAAAAAGAACACTGGAACAGGCAAACTATTATTTTCATTGAGCTTAATTTTGAATTTGCTCATAGTTGATTAAAAACAATTGTTTAATTGGAGGTACTGCATCAGTGCCATAAATAAAGGATTAACTAAAAGTCACTCCAGTTTGATTCAATTTGAATGCTTGATATAAAATATGAACAACTGGCCTTTACTAATAAACTGGCAGATGATTACTCCATCATTCTTATTCACTGATCCACAATAAATACGTACAGTGTCCTCCATAATATTTGGGACAAAGACACTTTTTTCCTTTATTTGCCCCTGTGCTCCACAGTTTTAAATTTGTAATCAAACAATTCACATGGAATTAAAGTGCGTATTCCAGATTTTATTCAAGGTTATTTGCACACATTTTGGTTTGACCATGCAGCTCTTTTTATACATCATCCCCTCATTTCAGGGCACCATAATGTCTGAGATATTTGGCTTCACAGTTGTTTGTGAGGACTCAGGTATGTTTAATTGCTTCATTGGTGCAGGTATAAGAGAGGAGTCTGGAGTTGCCATTTTTCAACATGAGGACCAGAGTTGTCCCAATGAAAGTCAAGGAAACCATTATGAGGCTGAAAAACAGGAATAAAACAGCAAGAGACATCGCCTAAACTTTAAGATTACCAAAAGCAACTGTTTGGAACATCAAGATGAAAGAGTGTAATTGTGAGCTCAGTAATCGTGAAGGAACTGGTATTCCTAGGAAGACTCCACTGCTGAGGACAGAAGAATTCTCATTATAATGAAGAAAAATCCCTAAAGACCTGCCCGACAGATCAGAAACTCTCAGCAGGAGGCAGGAGTGGATATGTCAATGACTACTGTCTGTGGAAGACTTCATGAATAGAAACACAGAGGATACACTGCAAGATGTAAACCACTATTTAGCCACAAAAAGGACGGGCAGATTACAGTTTGCCAAGAACTATTTAAAAGAGCCTGAATAATTCTGGAAAAAATATCTTGTAGACAGATAAGAGCAAGGTTAACCTGTATCAGAATGATGACAAGAGTGTGAAGATGTAAAGGAACTGCCCAAGATCCAAAGAAGACCACCTTTGCCACGGTTTGCATCTTGCAGTGTGGCCTCTGTGTTTCTGTTCATGAAGTCTCTGCAGACAGTTGTCATTGACACATCCACACCTGCCTCCTGAAGAGTGTTTCTGATCGGTTGGACATAGGTTTGGGGATTTTTCTTCATTATGATGAGAATTCTTCTGTCCTCAGCAGTGGAGGTCTTCCTTGAAATACCAGTGTCTTTGCGATTACTGAGCTCTCCAGTACATGCTTTCTTCTTAATGATGTTCCAAACTGTTGATTTTGGTCATCCTAATGTTTGGGCAATGTCTCTTGCTATTTTATTCTTGTTTTTCAGCCTCATAATGGTTTCCTTGACTTTTATTGGGACAACTCTGGTCCTCATGTTGAAAAATGGCAACTCCAGACTCCAAAGGTGATCAAAAGCTTAGAAGCAAGCCTAGCTCTCTTATAGCTGCACCAATGAAGCAATTAAACATAGCTGAGTCCTCACAAACAACTGTGAAGCCAAAAGACCCAAACATTATGCTGCCCTGAAATGAAGGGATGATGTATAAAAAATGCTGCAATTTCTACATGGTCAAACCAAAATGTATGCAAATAACCTTGAATAAAATCTGGAATGTGGATTGTTTGATTACAAATTTAAAACTGTGGAGCACAAGGGCAAATAAAGAAAAAGTATCTTTGTCCGAAACATTATTAAGGTTCCTGTAAGAGAAGTACAAACCACAGCGTTTAGAAAGATTGTACTATTAAGATAATGATAAACAAATAAAATATGTAACATATATAACAGCTAGGAAATCAATAATAAGCTTGAAAACTTTGACCATAGCTTTCTACAACTCATCCAGATTTAATATTGAAATTTAATTTAAAATTTTGATTCTTTAATGTAAAAATGACCCAAGATCTATTTTAAAATTTAATGTCCAATTCATAAGCTTCAATTACAAATATTGTACGTGTTTCTTCCTCCTTTCCTGGGTGTTGGGAGTTGATAATCCCTGTTTGCAGGGATCACTGTCGACCATTCAGGGCTAATTTCACATCAGAGGGCAGTGAAACTTTTGGATTATCTATTCAAGAGGGCTCTAAATGTCTGCTTTTGTACATTTAAGATTCTAGGTTCCTTCATTGTAATGTACACAAAATACAAAAAATTTGTTTTCCTTTGTTTGCTCTGTGAGGCACATAGACTCATCTCTACTCCAAGGCTACTGACAAGATGAGAAGAAAAACAAAAGAGAGGCATTTCAAAGTTGTGATTGTCCGTGGCTCCTGCCACCTCCTCTGATCTGATTACACCGTTCCTGTGCTCCTGTATATTCTGAAGCCACACAGTCTCCTGTCCGGTCCAGTGGTGTACCCGAGCTCGAGGCATCTGCTTAGACTCCTGGTTCTGGACCCGTGTAATGATTAGAAGGCTGTCAGCAGCCTTTATCTTTCAGGAGCCCCGCTCACCATCAGCACCTTCACAAATCCTGGTCCTAACACCAATTTCCAACTAACTGGTCTCCAGCAGCCCCCAGCCTGGTGTGAGGCCTTCTACTGCAAAGCTCTATGCTACTCTGATGCATGGTCTCCTACCTTGTGGGGTCCTCTACTCGACTACACAGTGGGTGGGCATTCTGTTCTGGTGTTCTGCACTGGTTTATTGCTCCCCCTGGGACCAGCAACTCTCATGATCAGATCTGCATTTGCACGGGTACCACCATTTTGGGCACAGTCCTTCGAAGGTGCTTAATGTACAAGAAATGCTTCCGGCTCCATTCGACAGGCATTTAAAACCTCGTAGGGCCCTGTGAGCATAAGAGCCAGGCAGTAGGACCCCGCGGAGGAGCGCTGAAAGGCGAGGATCTGTTCCCCACCCTACCTCCGGGTCTGCTGCCATTATAGCAGTGGCAGCAGGAGCCCTGCCATCTTGATTTATATTTACTGGATTCAGGACAGAGCTGAACAAAACTGTATATATTAAGGGAATCAAAGAATGTATGGTTAATGCAAGAAAGTGGTTGTAAATTAAGGGTTCAGTCGTGATCTTATTGACAAGACGAACTGGCGTAAAGGACCAAATATTTGACTCCAGTTCTATTTCTGATGTTGCTAAAGCACGGTGTCTCAGAGTTGATGGCAGAGCAGTAGTCCCTCAGTAAAGAACCTGTGGTATTGTTATGATTTCAATCTAGGAATTGTGGCAACTTAAAAACAGCAAATAGACAATGCTCAAACAAAACCATTTAAAGATGGTAACAGATGTTCAAAGAATACCATGGGATCTGTTATGTTAACTGGAGATCCCATCAACAATAATCTGGATGTGGACACTCAAACATCTGGATTTATCAGCAAGATGTTATTATCATCTATGAATGATGCTGAAGTAATCCTCAGCTGTCTGTTATTTATTTTAAAGATCCCAATCCTACAGCCTTTTGTAAGGAGAAAACCACAGATACTACGCAGTAAACATGGAATTACATTTGTGACCTTTCTACTGACATTCTGAACATGAAGATATAATATTGTTCATGCAATTAAAAAGTTGCATGGGTAGCTATCAATGACCTCCTATTCTCCGCCCATCCTGTCCAGGGCTTTGCATGGTATGCTAGACACATGGTGTGTCTACTGTCTCTCAAAGACCAATAAGAGTAGATTGATAAACTGATGACCTGTGTCCTGGGAATTAGGTATCACATTAGTCATTGCTTTTCTTCTATGGGAGAGTGGAGTTAATAGCTGATGTGTCAGCCATTGTCAATACAATCCCAATCTAGATTTAGCAGATGGCTTTCCAGAGGTCCATCTGTCCACTCAACAAACCTCTTGTGAGTTACAGCAGGCCAAGCTGGCATATGGATGTAGAATTTAACACCACCACAATCAAAGGATCATTTTCCATTTCTCCGAAAATGACCCTAAATGATCTAATCCTCATTTTAATAATGCTCAGGGAACAATGATTTGAATGTAAACTTTGCAATTTTCTTTGTAATTAATATATGAATTTGATCAAAACTAAATGACTCTTGTCTTACATGTGGCATTTTCTGGCTTTCTGCATTTTGTTTTGGAAACAGGTTGGCTTTAAGTTTGGCTGTAAGTAAATAACAGTTTGATTTAAAATATGATGGCGAACTGATTAATGAAGATTACTGTAAAGATTAAATATATAAAAATTGCTCCACAATGAGTACAGACTTTAAAAATCACGGATATTAACAAAATGAATGGCAATTTCTCTTTTCATTCCCACATTCATTATTCTAAAAACCATTATGTGAAAGCATTATCTTACACATAATCATATGTTGGTCAGAAAAATATTAAAATTACTCCTTACATTTTAAAAATAATTTGCTTACTCTTTTTAATCACTATTTGCTTTGGTTCAGAATCTTTCGCCTCATTATCCTCATTAGTTTCCAGCAAACTTTCCATAACACTGACAATCTTCTTGAGGCACAGTGAAAATGTGAAATATTGTTCTGTGGTTACACTTCAGGCCGTTGCTTCACTGCTTTTATAACAGCTTATTCCATGTTTTGTCTCACTTGGATTATTTTTAGTTAGCTTATAACACTTTTTTTTAAGTCAACTTACGGTTCAGAAAAAAATTGAAATGGAACTGTGAAAACACAAAATGGCCAAAGAGTCAGAGGTTGCGATATTTTATGGCTGAATGAAAAACCATGTTTTACTTGTGATACTCAAATGGCTCATTGTTTTAATACTGATTTATCTGCCTCTATTTCTATTGGACCACGTAAAGCAGGTACAGATGGAGGTTACTGGTCCACTGTAATAGAATAAATGGGCTGTGCTACTTTTAGAGAAATTTAATTTTAGTAGGTAATCAACAGAAAGATTTAATGTGATACTACAATTATGAAATGTTTTATTCTTTAATTTCCAGGCATATCTTTGTGAGCAAAATAAAACCTGTCATATTTCTCTATTATAAATCTAGACTTGTGATCACCATTAATTATTTTTTTTGGTTCCTTTAGAGGCTTTTACCCTTCATTTTTGGTCAATTATAATACCATGCAACACCAATAATAAAGGCAACATTTCCAACAGTCAAAATATTTGTGGGATTTGTTGTGTAGCTATTGCTTTTTTTTCTTTAAATTGTGGTCAATTATAAAATCATCCAACACCAAGAATTAAAACAGAGTTACTAGTAGTTCATGAAAATTGGTCAAAAGTTTTGGGATGTTTGTTGCAAAAAATATCTGTGGATTTTTAATGTAAAAGATATAGTTATTTTGTGTGTGAAGTTAAAGGCTTTAAAATGCGTAATATGTTTTCAGGTCACTTGAACTACATGAATCTGTCTAAAACTGGAATACCACATTAAAATCAAGATTTACATAACGCCTTCTCAAACTATTTGTCATCAGAGTCTTAACTACAAAATATTCCTAATGGGCCTTGCTTAATAATTTCAGTGCTCTTTAGACTGACCATCACAAATTGGGCATGGTAACCTCTGGTTCCTATACTCACCTACGGAAAAAAAATTACCTGGTATATCCTTGAGAAAGAATGTAAAGATCAGCCCCAAAACTACTTAGAGATTGATTCTTAATAATTATCCATTAATATGTTCATATCTCTTGCGTAAGCTTCATCACATATTGAGGACATCGCTGCTAATTGCGTGGATAACAAATGGAAGTGCACAAACTTAATAAAAGTCGAATATAAAATTGATCCAGGTTGTAAATAATAGCAGCCAGTAAGGACCTCTGGGCCATAATGAAATCTAAAGCTCTACTCTCTTAGTTTATGGCATCTCTCCCAGAGGACCAAGTACATTTTATGAGATTTAAAAAATAAATCATTCCAAAAATGTATTGCAAGGTATATTTCAAAAATTGACTGGAAATTTCTAAGTTTCTGGTTATAAAGGGTGCCAAATATTCTATCATTTCCTTTTGGAACTTGTTATTTCTCTTTCAGTGGGATGTTTTTATGGTTATATTTGCCTCACAGCCAAGCATGACCTCAATTTGGCCTTGATTTTATTATTTACGTAGTAATGTATAGGCTAATATGATATCACTGCCTAGCAACTGTGACAGAGGGCATAATGCGACTGGTCTAATTGTATGTTCAGAATATATTTGAGCTAATTTTATCTGTTTGAAATGTTTGATTAGCATTGATATGTCTCCCACCTCTTCTCCAATATAGTGAGGCAGAACATCACAAAAGATAAAGTTTTAATGCAGCCAAATGATTCCTGATAATGGGTGCAACAGGCTGGAATTATTGGATATCTAACGTAAGTTAATTACCTGCTTTCAAAGTAATGTGCGACACAACAATGAAGACAGCTATTAGGTTGTAAATTTAGACATGGACATCCATCATGATTTCAGACCCTTCGGGCCCATAAGTTTGTGTCACCTAAATACCCTAGGGAGAACGTCCACACTCCTGACAGACAGCGTCAGATTCGAACCTGGGTTGCTGGGACTGTAATGGTGTTGTGCTAACCCACTGGGCTAACCATGTGCCCTTTGGCTTTATTTAAATGTTCTTTGCATTTAAATTAATGGACACTTTTTTTGCCTCTAATGTCATCTCACCCCTAACTATGGGTGGACTTGAGTATAGGTCGAATCTGAGTTCTTTACTCCATTGTTACTGTCTAGCAACTTCCTAGGAAATAAGCAGTACACCTTTAGCCCTGATGGTTTGTCTTACTCATATGACCTTTCTGGGAGAATGATGTCACTCCTTTGGAGAATTGAGTTTTGAAAGGCAGCCTTGCACATTTAAAGCTTTCATCTATGGGCTTTGCCACTACCAAGTGCACAAATGAAAAATGTGTCCAGTTTGTACTTCATGCATAATTAGTCCATGTACAGTAGAATAGATTTGAATCAATTTTAAGTCCTCTCATAGCACAACAATGAATGGTTTTCTTCCCATTCTTTCCCAACCTTGAACAAGTTGCCATTTGCCATTTGCCTGATTCCAAATCTGCTTCATTTCTACCTTGTTAATTGCACCAAAGTCTGTCCTGAATATCCATAACCCTGGTACAAATAACAGCAAAGCCATCGTTGAGAGGCTATGCAGGGCTGGAAATCTCACTGAAAGAAGGCAAGAAGTGCACATTATGGTATTAATTCCCCTTTTCGCTCTGACAAATGCCCAATGGAGAGGCCATCAGAAAAGATAACAACAAATACTTGCCATAGTCCTAAACAGATGAAGTGGATAATAATCTACTGAGGTTCAGGTAACTATAACCTCATCTAGCTTTCACTGAACTATCCAATACACTAATTCCTTACACAAGGAGATTGTTTAAGGATGATAGATTAGGTGCTGCACAATTTAAATGTGAAATCTGCATAAAGGAGCAATTTTACCCCCTTTTTATGGAGAAATACATATTTTCATTATGCTGACTATTGGAATATCATAGGATATTTTGTTAGAGACATACAGAAGACTTGATAAGCTGAAGAGTAGAGCACGTACAACCTCCGAGCAGAGATGACAGTGGAACAACAATGGCAGGTATTTCTGGGAATAATACAGAAGGTGCAGGATCAGTTCATTCCAAGGAGGAAGGAATATTCTAAGGGGAGTCAGGGGTGCCCATGGCTGACAAAGATAAGTGGGAATTCAGAGGATTCACTGGAGCCTGAATCTCTTGTGGCTGTTGCTGATCATTGGCGCCGCCATCTTGGGTCCAGACACCGTGGGCACGGGATTTTAAATAAAACTACTGTTGGCTCCTGTATGGAACTGACGGCAGTCGGAATGGGCGTTTGGATCCTGCGGGAGCACTGTGTCTCCGCACCCTGCCCTCCGTGGGTCTGCACCAGCGGCAGCGCAGCCCTACAGAGCCGCCATTTTTTCTGTAGAGTTCATGTTTCTGTTTTGTTTCTGACCTAAAAGTACTTGAAGTTTACAATTGTTTTTGAAATCTTTAGACTTCCTTTGAGAACGTGATGCCTTTGTTAGTAAATGAAGGGTTTGTATTTTTCCAATATTTTAATATTTCTACTCATTATTAGAAGGGAAGTTGCTACCAATATAAAATCATCCAGATAATGAAACAAAAAAAAACAGCATGGCTACTAAATTTTACTTTCTTGCCCAACAAATATCATGGAAGTAATATAAGCAAGTGTGAGAACCAGTGTGCGGCGACCCGTTACGATGTTGCACACCTTTCAAATTAGAAGCCATCTTGTACCATGAGGTGTTGAACTGGGTTGACTAAGGAAGTGAGGAGTTAAAATTGTTACTGGCAGTTTCTGAATTGTAGATTACATTGGACAACAGATTTTTTCAACAGGTTTTCTTCCTGAAAAAAATTGGGGATTTTTCAAGCAGAACACAAAGATAATTCAGATTTTCTGTATGATGTAGGATGTTGGAAAAGCATTACGTTAACTTTTAATGAATTTATCACGTTTAATCACATATTGATGCTGACACATTGTGTTCATTCAAATGACCTAAAAATGTTTCGTCACTGATTTTCGTTTGTACTCAGCATCTGATGCCTCTCCTGTCAATGTTGGCCAGTTGCCCTGTAACCATTTTTCCATGGTCACAATGTTCTGATGAAACCTTTCACTACGTTCATCAGATTTTAGATACAGATTTCCGATTTATCATCACAGTATATACATGACATCACATACAACCCTGAGATTCTTTCTTCTACAGGTGAGGCAGAATTACCACTTATTGGTAGTTTCTAAGGTAACAGCAGCAGCAGCCACTCCGGATTCCAGGACTGCTGTAGCTACACATAGACCCACTGTACACAAACCTGGATTCGGCAAGAGTTTTAGTGAAATGCAGTGAGTCTGGAACTGCAACTTGGGTCGCCATATAATGAACGGGTCACCGAGACAAAGCCACAAGATTTGCAGCTTGACGGTCATGGAATGTGGCCTACTGAAGAGACGACCAGTGGGTGATGTGCTGATCTGGCCCCGGGATTGGCCTTCCAGTGGTGCCTACTTTGATGCTCATGGAAATGGTGGAACATGGTGGAGATAGTGAATGGAGTTCTGATACAACCATAGCAGTGGAACAGAGTTAGCCCCGAGATATCCAAAAGGATGTGTTGGCCGTGGTCGATGCTGACCTGAGGCGCGTGGCCGCACGGCGTTCGGATTGTCCAAGGTCGGGGGGGGGGTGGGGGGGGGCTTTGAGGTGGACTGTTGCTCTGTCACATCAAGAAACTGTGACTGGGATGGATGGTAGTTCCCCTTTTGAAGATGGCAGACAGTAACATTGAAGTTGTGCCAATGCTGGTAAACCAGCCCTAAGATGGCTGTAGTTGGACTTTTGTAATATCCAAACAGAATTGCGACCAGGCTTATTTGTGTTCACTGCTTTTTCTTTTAAATCTAATATTTTTAGCATTTTTGTTCATTTAAAATTGGGAAGTTTTTGTTACTACGATCAGGAGGAATGGGTTAAGATTTAAATAATTAATGGTTTCAGTGGGGATAGTCTCTGTAAAAAGATGGCCACGCTGGTGCATTTTGGCTGCTTGTCATCTTTTAGATCGTAACCAATTTATTCCTAATTGTACATTCAGCACTTTGGATCAACATTGTGTTAAATCCACTATATAACTAAACTTTTTCTTTGGCTTGGCTTCGCGGACGAAGATTTAAACTACTAAACTAAACTAAACTACTAAACAAATAAAGAACTCTAAACAGACAACAAATGTAAACAAACTGACTGTTTGAATTAAGAGAATCAATGAAGTGCACAAGTAAAAGTCCTTAAATGAATTTCTGATGGAGTTTGTCATAGAGGAGTCTGATGGTGGAGGGGTGGCAGCTGTTCCTAAACCTGGTGATACAAGGGTGGTGTCAGCCTTTGATAATTGCTGCTGTTTTCTGATGGCAGCATTCCTAGTAGATGTTCTCAATATTGGGGAGGGTTTTGCCTGTAATGTCCTGGGTTGTGTCCACTACCAGGGGCATTGGTGTCCCCATACCAGACTGTGATGCAGCCGGACAGCACACTTTCCACTACACCTCTGTAGAAATTTGCCAAGGTTTCTGATGTCATATCGAATCTCCACAAACTCCTAAGCAAGTAGAAATGCTGACGTGCTTTCTTCACGATGCCATTGGTGTGTTGGATCTAGGAAAGGTCATCCGAGATAGTGACTCCAAAGAACCTAAATATGCTCACCCTCTCCACTTCTGATCCCCCAATGATCACTTCCTGAAGTCAACAATCAGCTCCTTGGTTTTGGTGACATTGAGTGAAGGTTGTTGTAGGTGCATCATTCAGCCAAGTTTTCACTCTCCATCCAGTTCGCTGACTCATCCCCTTCCTCTTTATACATCCCACTACTGTGATATCTTCGGCAAATTTGTAGATGGTGTTATTGTCGTACTGAGCTACACAGTCGTAGGTGTAAAGTGAGTAGAGCAGGGGGCTAAGAACACAGCCCTGTGGTGCTCTGGTACTGATGGAGATTGTGGAGGAGAAGTTCTTACCAATCTTCACTGACTGTGGTCTGGAGGTGAGAAAATCCACGATCCACTTCTACAGTGCGGTGTTAACTCCCAGGTCTTGGAGCTTGCTGATCAGTTTTGAGGGGATGATGGTGTTAAATTCCAAACTGTAGTTAATAAAGAGCATCCTGATGTCTGCATCTTTACTGTCCAGGTGATCCTGGGCTTTGTGCAGAGCCAGTGAGATGGCATCCACTGTAGATCTGTTGCTATGATAGGTGAACTGGAATGGATCCATGTCACTTCTCAGACAGGAGCTGATATTCTTCAACACCAGGCTTTCAAAACACTTCATCACTGTTGATGTAAGTGCTACTGGTCGATAATCATTAAGGCAGGTTACTGAACTCTACCTGGGCACCAGCATGACTGACACCTGTTGGAGTGACATGTTGAAAGTATCCATGAATACGTTAGTATGTTGGTCAGCACAGACTTTTAATACTTGGCCAGGTTCTCTTTCCGGGCTGGATGCTTTCCTCAGATACGCTCTCTTGAAGGCAGTATGCACATCATCCTCACATATGGAGAGGATGGGATTATCAGCGGACATGGGGATATGGAGGGATGACTCTTGGCTGTTATCATGCTCAAGTTGAGCGTATAAGTTATTGAGTTCCTCTGGGAGCGAAGCTTTGCTGTTTGCTACTTCATTGGATTTGGGGTCATAACAGGTTATGGTATTTAGGCCCTGCCACAGCTGTCGGGTGTTCCTTGTTTCCATTTTCATCCCAAATCTTCACTTCGGCATGGAGATAACACCAAGATTAGCAGAGAAGCCGTCCAAGAGCCAATGAATTCAGTGACATTGCACTTCATGGATTTGTAGCTTGAAGCAGGTAAAAAATATGACAGGAAAAGCAGTACGTGATAGGAAATTTTTAAGGTGATTTTCCTGATTAGCCACCCAAAATTTATAAAATACACCTAAAACTATTCAGGAAGGAAAGTCTTCACTGTCCAGTGTTATAGATCTGAATAGAAAGTGTTTGGACCAACAAATCACAAAGAATGTAATTAAGTTTAGTTATTGAGTTAAGAGAGAATGATACAGATCTACACTGCCTAACCATATTCAGAAAACTGGGTGGAGCAAGCCTGAATTTTTTTGCTAGACAGAAATCATTGCTGGAAACATGGACACATTAAATTTCTATGTATTCTTGCAACAGGATGTTTGAACATCCCACAAATTTCTTTCTCAGCACCATAAATCATGAAAACTTAACAAGGCATATCCATCATTCAAATTCTGGAACCTTGCAATTGATTTAACATGAAACGTGCCATTATGATTTGAAAGTGCCCAAACAATATTAAAGAAGTCATCTTGATAAGAAGCACCTAAATACTACTTTAGCAAATGTAAGAAATGATAAATGAGCTCATTTCAGCCTCAGGGTCCTTGCACTTGAGAGAAAAAAAAATCAGCTGAATTTTTTTTCTCTTTATTTTTCTTCAGGAATTCCCACTGATAAATTTTATAGCCTCTGAGGCCATAATAAATGAGTAATGGTAACATTTTCTGTATTCATAAATAAAATATATGATTCCTGGCTGGTACCTGTGGAAATGGTAATGTAGCAGAAGCTGAGGGGAAGGACTTAAAGATAATTGTTAGGAAATGTGCATTCAGAAAGGTATTCCTTTCCCTTGTATTCTCAGGATGACACTCTACCCACTAGAATCTCCACCGGTGAGATGCATATGCAATAATCTTTTATCAATATCATTCATTCTTTCCACAAGAAGGCAAATGTGAACAGACTGCCGTGTTTGTAATGTTAAGTTTATAACTTAGCTTCGACCCTTCTTTCCTTGGGAAATAGGTTGTCGCAGCACCTCAGTATCCGCTGGAGTAGGAACTTGTTGTGGAAGAATCCTCCCACCCTTCCACAAAATTTGGCTCAACATTATGTTTCTTAGTCACTTATTTGAATCAGATTGTCCCATTATGGTATCCTCTTGGTATGCATAAGCCCCTATGACCAGAAATTGGCTATTCAGTCCATTGAGTCTACCCCACCATTCAATCATGAGTTGATGCATTTCCCCACTACCTTGCCTTCTCCCCATAAACTTTGCTGCCCTGGCTAATCAAAAAACAATCCACCTTGGTCTTAAATACACCCAAAAACATGGCCTCCACAACCACTTGAGATTTACCACCGTCTTGCTGAAGAAAATCAGACATCAGGATTTATTGTCAAGAACAAGTCATGAAAGTTGGTGTTTTGCGGCAGCAAACATACATATTGTTGTAATAAAATAAAATAATATTAATAACAATACAGTGGATGAAAAGTCAGGCGGTGTCTTTGGTTCATTGATTATTTAGGAATCTGATGGCAGCGGGGAAGAAGTTGTCCTTGTGCCCGTCTTTAGGCTCTTGTACATTTTTCCCCAATGGTAGCAGAGTGAAGAGGGCATGGCCTGGGTGGTGGGGTCTTTTTTAAGACACCACCTCGTAGATGTCCTCGATGGAGTGAAATCTGGTGCCTGTGATGTCGCAAGCAGAGTTGACAATCGTCTAGAGTTTATTCTGGTCCTGAGAGTTGGTGCCTCTGTACCAGGTAGTGATGCAACCAACCAGAATGCTCTCCATGGTCCACCTGTAGAAGTTTACAAATGTCTCCAGTGATATACCGAATCTCCTCAGACACCTCACTGCTGGTGAGCCTTCTTTGTGATTGTATCAACATGGAGGCTCCAGGACAGATCCTTGGAGATTAACACCCAGGAATTTGAAGTTCTCGACTCTCTCCACTACTTAGGCCTCAACAAGGACTGGGTCGTGTTCCCCTGACTTCCTCCTGAAGTCTACAATCATCTCCTTGGTTTTGGTAACACAGAGTACAAGGTTGTTGTCATTACACCATTCAACAAAATCCTATGCATTTCTGTTCTAAGCAGATGCCTGCAATCCTGAAGTTGTGCCCTCTTGTCCAAAACTCTCCCACCATGGGAAACAATCTTTTTTCATCTACCTTGTTCTTGCCTTTCATGTATTTGCGCCATGTTCAATTCCACATTGATGATTTCAGAAATTATATAAAGTAGGCAGATCCATCCGCATTTAGAAATCTAATGGTCTCGCTCATCCATTCTCAACCTTTTTTTGGCTATGTCCCATTAGGGCTCTGCTAAAAGTTTATGGGTCCCCTTCATTTCTTCCATATTTCTCTCCTACTGACTACATAAAAAGCTTGAAAAATATATTACATGAGGTGAAAAGAAAACAAGGCTTTTACTTAAATGTGCCCCTGGGAGGGGTGGGGTAGAGGGAGAGTCAAGATGCATAAGGGCCCTGTTGAGAATGGCTACTCTAGCTAATATCCCATCATAAACAATTGGACATTTGTTCAGCTAACTTTCCCGTCCCCAACTTCTATCCTCATTGGGGCTAGTTAAAAGGGTCATCAAAACTTTTCAGGTTTTCACAGCAGCAGCTATTTGTAATAAAAAAATTGTTGCTTCACAGAAGCATTATCAAACAAGACAGCATAGGGCATAGATCAAATGACCCAAAGCTTGGTCAAATTAGACCATGGCTACTAACTTTCAGATGTTCTCAAGACGAACAAAATGAGGAAAACTGTCATGGACTCAGAGCTCCACAGCATGGAAACAGACCATTCATCTCAACTTGTCCACACTGACTAAGTTATTCCCATTTGTCTGCACTCAGCTCATAGCATTAAGCCTTTCCTGTCTATGTACCTGTAAGTGTCTTTTGAACATTACAATGGTCTACCATTTCTACCATTTCCTCTAGCTTTGTGTTGAAATCATCATTTTGAGGTGATAAAGGGATGTATAATGGTTTTAATGACAGATATGCAAAAGTGGGGATAAACAAACTGCTTTAATTAATGCATGGATCTATGGTCCAAAGCTCAGGTTGGGCTTAAGTTTGCCATTGTATCCAGGAAGTGTCAGGTTCAATTTCATACAGTTGCCAGCTGAAGGATGGAACTGATTTCTAGAGAACCGACCTAATATTTAGTCCAAGAAAATTCCTCTGTATTCACTATTGAATGGTAAGTCCTACCCACCCTTGGTTGTAGTGAGCAAAACGTTCATAAAATGAACAATCTGATAAAATGAAACCCTTTGTTCTAGTGACAATTCTAAATTTTAAAACATTTGTTTGCCACATGGCAGAAGCCAATTCTGGTCATTGAAACTCGTTCTGTCCTTAAATCCAATTAACCTACCAACTCAATTCATTTTTGGAGGTTGGGAGGAAACTGGTGCATCTGGAGGAACTGCACACAGGTTGCAGTGAGAAAGAACAAATTCCTTACAGACAGCACTGGATTCTAACCCAGGTAACTGGTGCTGTAATAGTTGTGCTAAACCACTTCGCTAAATTTATTAAATTAATGTTTGCTAACCTAGGAAAATCTATACTCAGCACCCTCCTGCCTCTGTTTCAGTCTCTCTGGTTCTACGGCTCTGTTTCAACTATGCCTTTATGAATGTCAAGAAGCCACAGAGAATATGAATTTTCAAAGTATAACCATAATGATGTCTGTGTATTTGAGCATTCTAAGAAATAAGCAAGATTATCAAGTTTGTGTCTGAATATGATGACACATTCACAGTTAGCTTTTCATGCCAGTAAATCAATGAGGTTGTTTAAAGTAAATTCCTCTGAGCTTCTGTGATTTTTCTTTAATGCACTACTGGGAAACAATAAAATAACCTTCATTTCCAATTTAATCACACCTCCTGGCTCCTTTTTACCATCAAGGGAAATACTGATGTCGACACACAATAAAGTTGTGGCCCATAAATGAGTCCAATTCCAATTTTTGGTAGTTCTTGATCTTATTGCGGTCACTCTCTTCAATTCTTTAATGCTACACTCTACCAGGACATCCACTGACTGAGAAGTAAATTCTGTCTGAATATACTTTTGATACACAGACCTTTGCAAGTGGCACAATCTTTACTGCTTCCCATAACTATTTATGTTTCAGTGCAACTTGTTCCTCAATAAATGACTTTAAACTCTATTTCAGTGATGGGCTTTTTTCTAACCCATGGTGAAATGTCATACTATTCCAAAATGGTTGAAGTGTCAGGCTCACATTGACTTAGGGCAATCACTTCCTTGAATGTGCAAGAGTTTTAAAAAAAAACATTCCTCCATGTGGAGTCATAATGGACCTTTGGTCATCGTCTTGTAAAGGATGATGATCGAGTTTATTTTACACAGAATAATTATCAGAGGACAGAAGTTTATTTTATTCAGAATAATTAACTTTTAAATGGTTATATGGTTATATGAGGACAGATGTATTTTATTCAGAATAAGTAATGAAGGACAGAACTAAATTCAGATATAATATATCCTAAAGGGCCAATAATCTTCCACGCATACAAAGGTGTGATAAATAGTTGCTGCAAAACTGGCCAAAAGATGTTATGTTTGTAGGTTAATGACTAGGAAATGCAATAGCAGACCTTTTGAACCATGACATCAGTTTTACGTAAATCAAGGCTTTCTTTCATGTCCTTAACCTGTGCAGAGTACATAAAGAAACTGAAATACATCCAGGCCAGGAGGAGCCTGGGAGTAGACAGTGGAGGTGGATGCTCCAGCAAATGAATATCGGCTGCAGGGGCCAGTGTTAGGTGAGTTGATGAGGATCTTGGGTAGAGAGGTATCAGTTGGTTCAGTCTGCCAGTGTGACTGTAAAGTCTCAGTCATTTGCTGATTTAATTCTCTCTCCCATTCTCCCTATAATTCTTTCATTTTCAACCTTCTACATTGTTCCACTAAAGCTCCACATAGGCTTCAGGAACAGCATACAATAACTTTGAACAACTACTCTTCCAACTATGCTCATTTATAAATACACCGAGTTTAAATCATTTCAACAAGAAACCAAAGATTTAAGTAAATTAATAGAAAGAGTAGAGAATTGAGAAAATATTACTTCACTCAATATGCAATGAACTCACCTTAGCAGAAACTTCACCACACTTAAACGGTACCTGGACGTGCTCTTGAAGAGTCACAATTTGAAGGGCTATGGGTGAAGATCCTGAAAGTGAGGTTGATTAAATTCAATTTTTAGCAGGCAAAGACACAATGGGCCAAATAGTTCATGCTATCCCACAAACACCTTTGACCTGATAATTTCAAGAACTCATGCTGATTTTGTATTTTTATTGGTTGGTGAGTCAATGACAAGTCGATTATTGAAAATCATCACCAAAATTATGAAGGGCAAACTTCTGAATAGCCGTTTTCTCCAAAGTGTATAGAATATAATACGTCTTACCAGCAACAATTACCCTTTAGTAGCCATTGAAAGGGAAAAGGATACAATTTGAAATACAAAACTAGATTTCAAATAGGTTGAAGAATTAGTTTAAGTCAATCTTATAAAACACTAGCACAGATAAAATAGGCTGAAAGGCTTCTTTGTGTATCTTCAAATTCTTTGTGTGGACCTTAGACCTTCCCCAGAGATGCAAAACTAATGATCTTTCTTGCCACCATAATTTTACCATGTGACCGATAATGACAATATCACACATGAACAGCATTTCTAATGACATTTTATTTATTGCTAATGGGAAAAATACTTTCTCCTCAGCAATAGTGTCCAATCTTGTAGAATAGTTGAGCACTATTTGGGTTGCCTGACAAAAATGACTATTCATCTGTATTTACAAAGCAAGAATGGGTAATCCTGCTGGAATATGGTCCATATATAAAATATGTTCCACTAATCCTAGATCCGATTTTTTAAAGTAGCCTCCATACTTATCGAGAAGAAAGGCAGCAGAAGATTGATTGAATTGTGTACATGTAATTTATTCCCTGAAACACTTCAATACACTTAACTCTGCCAAAGCAGAGCTGATGCCTCAATTATTCAGCACACTTCATGAATTAGATTTTCGTTGATCTCCATAATGGAACCTAGAGCAGTGGTTCCCAACCTTTTCCTTTCCACTCACACCATTTTAAGAAATCTCAATGCTATTGGTGCTCTGTGATTAGTAAGGGATTGCTTAAGGTGGTATGTGAGTGGGAAGGGAAGATTGAGAATCACTGCTCTAGACCCAATTGTTACTGAAATATTTTGCTTGAGAAAAATTATCATTGGCCCATTTCCTTTGGAGTTGTGAAACCGTGCACATAATGAGTCAATGAGGTACAATTAAAACAGTGGATTTCAACCTTTTTCTTTCCACCCACATACCACCTTAAGCAATCCCTTACTAATGACAGAATACCTATGGCAAAGGGAATACTTAAAGTGGTATGTGAGTGGAAAGAAAAAGGTTGGTAACCACTGCCCTATAGTGTATCAAAACACTGAAAACAATTATTCAGGTAAAGAGATTAAAATGAATCTGAACAGAAATAAATGGTGAGAAGAAGTGAAATATATTATTCAAGCATATATCAGGAATTACTTCAAAGATCATGTTCAATTCAAACTGAAATGATTGACTATTAAAACCAACTGATGGATCTAGATTCATTTTCTTTCAAATCACTTTTGATTATTGTGATTTTAGAATAGACAGTGTATGACAGTGTGTGTTTTATAATATATATGTATATAGATGTACAGATTTACCCCGACTTACGATATTTCAAATTACGATGATCAGAATCCGTTTTGAATAAAGGGAAGTTGGGATCTACCTGTAGCAACGTGGCTGTTTTTCCTTCTCTGAACGAAATGCTCCCATCCAATCAGCGCATACAGATCACTTCCCACTGCAACCACCCCCCCCCACCCCAAAGTCATCATTTCGGTGCTCCTCTTGTAAGGAAGTCAAGGAAATGTGCTTTGACGGACCAACACCGTGTTTTTTAAAAAAGGCGATATGAAACACGTGCACAGATTGCCGACATTGGGGAGGGGGAGATTGAAGAGGGAGAGTTAACTTGATGGAAATTTTTATTATCTTACATTTAACCACACCTTTGTATATTTGATAGCAAATAAATTATTTATTTCTTCACAGTAAATTAAACCTTTATATTTGCTGCTGAGTAAAAATCTTGCTAAAATAACAGCAAGAACTTATTTCACTTTAAGTGTGTTGTCTCCACTTCGCAGACGTATACTTCACGTGTCTGCTGGAATCAGAGATTTGAGGCACAAATCCAATCTAGAAATGTGAACACAAAAAGCTGGGATCTGTCTTATGGGGAACATTGTGGCTGTAAGGTGTTGGAGCTTTAGAAAGGGGAAATCTGGCACTTGGCATTTCTAAGGAATTCTGAAGGATTTTGTGTGGTGGAAATGGCTGGGAATATCATACACTAGATGTGGCTTCCACTGATGAAAGAATGAAGATAGATTTATGCTGTTGCGGCTTCTGTAATTTTTATTAGTACTGAAAGAAATACTGAGTGTATGTATCCTCTAATAATGAAAAATGACAAACTATCAGAAATTTCCCTTTTTCCAACTATTGTAGGACAATGACACGAGAGGCATCAGATGCTGAGTACAAACGAAAATCAGTGACGAAACATTTTTAGGTCATTTGAACGAACACAATGTGTCAGCATCAATATGTGATTAAACATGATAAATTCATTAAAAGTTAATGTAATGATTTTCCAACATCCTACATCATACAGAAAATCTGAATTATCTTTGTGTTCTGCTTGAAAAATCCCCAATTTTTTTACAGGAAGAAAACCTGTTAAAAAGATTTGTTGTCCAGTGTAATCTACAATTCAGAAACTGCCAGTAACAATTTTAACTCCTCACTTCCTTAGTCAACCCAGTTCAACACCTCATGGTACAAGTTGGCTTCTAATTTGAAAGGTGTGCAACATCGTAACAGGTCTCCGCACACTGGTTCTCACACTTGCTTATATTACTTCCATGATATTTGTTGGGCAAGAAAGTAAAATTTAGTAGCCATGCTGTTTTTTTTTTGTTTCATTATCTGGATGATTTTATATTTGTAGCAACTTCCCTTCTAATAATGAGTAGAAATATTAAAATATTGGAAAAATACAAGTCCTTCATTTACTAACAAAGGCATCATGTTCTCTTGACCAAGTGAACAAATATTGATCAATTCCCAAAGGAAGTCTAAAGATTTCAAAAACAATTGTAAACTCCAAGTACTTTTAGGTCAGAAACAAAACAGAAACATGAACTCTACAGAAAAAGTAGCGGCTCTGTAGAGCTGCGCTGCCGCTGGTGCAGACCCACGGAGGGCAGGGTGTGAAGACACAGTGATCCCACAGGGTCCAAACGCCCATTCCGACTGCCATCAGCTCCATACAGGAGCCAATGGTAGATTTATTTAAAATCCTGTGTCTGGACCCAAGATGGCGGCGCCTACGATCAGCAACAGCCACGAGGCATTGAAGTGGAGGACTGGTGCAGGGCACCCAAAAATGGGGACACCAATCTTTGTCTGAGAAGGAGAAGCAGAGGAGACAAATCACCAGATAGTGACCATGGCGGTGGACCAGTGAGGGGCTCTGAGGCTGAAGGAACCACACAGGCAGTGGGCTACTGGTGACTCAAAGAGAAGGAACCCATAGAGTCTGTGGACTCAAGGGACTTGCACCAGGTCGCAGACTGTGGAGGCTGGCTTGTAACTGGCTGAAGGGGTACCAAGTACCAGAACCTGGACGCAGGAATGTGCTGAGGGGGCCAGAGGGGTCCTAATCGTATTGGAGGTTGGGATCTGGAGCTCGTGTTGCCTATGGTTTGGACTGGACTCTGTGGCTGTGAAGGCTGCAGAAGTGCTGGAGACAAATCCGCGGACACCTGGTGACTCTGGGGAGACTCTCTTTCGCTTCTCTTTCTCTGCCTGACTGTAAGAGGCACTGTAGGCAATTTCTGCCACTGGCAAATCTGTCTGCCTTGCAGCAGACAAAAGCAATTTTGTGTTGTATAACACAATTTTTATGACATGACAATAAGTTGAATCTTGAATTTATTTCCTCACTTAAGCACATACATTTCCCACTGATTAACGGAAAGACTTTCTGCAAATATTATTGAACTATGAATGCTTATTAAGAAGCCAATGTGTTAAAAAGTTATTGAATGTGGATTCCTGACAAAAATCAATCAGTTATAAAAAAAGATGCAAACATGCCTTTGCAATGTTTCTGTTAGTGTTTGAACAAGTGACAAAAAATATGTTTCGGAGAAGTTAATATTTTAAAGATTAAACAGTACATGTGATTAAAACTGAGCCAGTCTAAGAGAATGGTTCATTGTGAACTGAAGTGAAGGAAGGAAAGTTTTGGGGAGACATCAGAATAAGTTTTTTTTAAACACAGAGAGTTGTGGTGCCTTGAATGCCTTTCCAGGAGTGTTGATGGAGACTGGAACAACAGGGGGATTGTAGAGACTCATAGACAGGCGCTTGCATGAATGAAAAATAGAGGGTTATGAGGTCGGGAGCATTTAGTTTTGTTTTGGGTAGATATATCTAGGTCAGCACAACATCGTGGGCTAAAGGGCCAGTTCTCTGCTCAATGTACCCTGACAATAAATCTGAACTTGGAATTTGGCTAGGGCACAGGGTAACTTTCTTCCTCTTCTTTGAACCACAGGAACTTTTACATCCATTGACTTTTATTTACTATTACCTTTGATGATGGCATTTTCTCAGCACTGAACGAAAATCTCAGCCGAGAGTTCTGATTCAAACTCCTGATCCTCAAGGAGACAGTCCTACTTATTGAGCCACGGTTGACCATAAGTGAATTTACAGCAGCTCCCAAGAAGGCGGAGGGAGCAGAAATGCGTCTCCCTGTGTCTAGCAAACTCACCTGAACCATCTCCTGTGAAGATGATCATCCCACTTTTCCTAACCCCCTGGGGTGAAACCACTTTGTGTATGTAAATACCTCCACCATGCTCTCACTGGCCGGCTCCTGACTCCCTCCCTTTATCCCCCATAAAGGCTGTCATGCCACAAGCCTGCCCTCAGTTCGAGTCTGGGTCAGGGAGAGCCAACAACTCAAGGGATGCAGTCCATCGCTAGCTCATAAAAGCCTTCAGTTCCAGTCCTTCAGTCTTTCGGTTAATTGATTGTGCATCATCTCCATCTTAGTCTGTCCAATCTTCTATTACTTCACCCACAGAAGTAGCTTTCAGCTCCTCACCAAAGTTTCCCCCACTACCTACTGAAGATCTCAAGGTCTAACTCCAAACCCTTCATTAAAATCCCTCAAATAAAATTTCATTCCAAGGAGCAACCAACTTCTTGGGATTCAGTTGAGAAATCAGAAGAGATCTAAAGGATAATCTCCAGTTCAGAGCCTGTGCTTGCAGTTTCCTGATCAGAATTCTGCTTCCTTACTCCCACAAGCCTCCAATGCAACTTTACAACCAAAGGTTTAGGAGACCATTGTTTTGAAATACATGTTTGGTACTTTCTACTGAAGGAACTCAGTCATTTTAAATAAAACCTGATCTCATGACATTGCACTTTTAAAAATCATTAACAAAAGAACTGTAATTAACAAGCATGCAATGAAAACATGAAGCTGTATGCAAGATTTATTCACATGGACACACTGTGTAGTATAAGTCAGGGGAGAGAAAGGATTTTTTATGCAGCCCTCAGTTTAAATCAAATCTCATTGGTTTGGGTTTATGCAGAGAAAATCTGTAGGTAAAATAAAATTGTGAACAAACCTGTATTTTCAAAATAACCCTTCACAAAAATGAAGGAGCTCATGACTTTCGCTTCAATGAAAACATGTAGTGACATTGCTCAAATGATTCTGCCTCCCTTGGCAGTTTGCTCTGCTTTAGAATTTTGTTTCCACAAAACTTGATGTGCTTCAGTTATAAATAATAACTGGCATAGTCTTTGCAAATATGCCCATTCCTAACGTCCAAACATGAACCACTCAGCCATGCAGATAGTGCCATGCTCTGAGCTCCCATTTTCTAATTCCCACAGTCTCTGAATGACTGATATAATCCTCCTTCCAAAACAACAAACGACAATTAGCTGATTTTAAAATGTACTATTAAGTAAATTAAATCAACCATGAACATTTATGTTCAGCCTACCTTTTAAGTGTAAGGTGCTTAATGGAATATTTAGACTAGGCTCGTCGGAGTAAAATTGTCCTGAAAAAGAATGTGCTATTTGATGTGAGAAATCTGTTCCAGTGTTATTGCTCATTCTTTCATGAATATCTGAAACGAGTCCAATTAAAGTGACCACAGATGCAATGGTGGGGAAGCTGAAATCAGATTTGATTGATTATTCAGTCAACATATGGATAGGACAGGAAATGTCACCTTTTAAGAGGACTACATAAGCTTTAAAGTTAGCAGTAACCTCCTCTCCTAAAGGGACTGTCAGTACCCCTGGTTTATGCAGCCAGTTCCGATCATATCCATTTACAACTACAGGGTAATGAGTGTTTTAAAAAATACACTCAACACAAAGCTGAAGACCTCAAGGTATAACATTATGTTACCTCATCTCTCAAACAATTAAAGATATAATTGCTATTTAACTCCATTAGTTGAATAGGGTGCTCATAAAGTGTAGTGAAAAAACACTTAAAAATCTTAGAAGAAAATTGATGTAACTATTTATATTGGAAGGTGGAAATTATTTCCTTTGTTTTCAGTGGGAATTAATATCCTCTATTAAATATTACCTTAACTGTCAATATGGATTTCTCTATTGCAATAAGGTGTTTATTTAAGACTATAGTGTATTGTGATAGTACAGATCTATCACCAATGTACATAGTGTATATAGTTACTGTATCTAGACTGTGCTTACAGCGATTGGCTGAGAGCTAAGCCACACCTATTGTTTGGGCCTTAAAGGGTTGTGTCCCTAGCCAGGTCGGATCATTCCGGACTGGTCGGCCACCTGTGAAGAGCTCCGGTCTTTTGCTAATAAAAGCCTTGGTTTGGATCAACAAGTCTTTGGTTCTTTCGACGAGCTCTATAGTGAATCTCTGGAATTCTCTGCCCAGATATTGTTAGAGACCAGATTATTCAAAATATTTAAAGCAGAGATAGACAGTTATTAGAAAGATTTAGGAATTGAGGGCACTACAGAGAAATTCAGGGCTTGGTGACCCATTCAGGCTCCTATTTTGAATAAATAGGAAAGAAAAATGATAGTTGAGTAATTTCTTAGAGTTCTTTGAGGTTATAAACAGAAGTATAGGTAAGGATAAACCAATTAATGTATTGTATTTGGACTTTAGGGAAAGTCATGGGAAAATTGCCACACAGGGGATTATTAAACAAAATTAGAGTATACAAATCTAGGGAGAAGAAACAAGCCAGAGTTGGGGATTAGTTAACAAGAAGAAGAGGGAGTAGAATAAAAGGTTATTTCAGATGAAGATGAGAGGAGAGCCGCAGCGAAGGAGTTGGAACCACAACGACTCACAAACTGTATTAATGATTTGAATGGGGGACAAGTGTGACGTTTCAAGATTTGACAATAATACAAAGCCTGGTGGCAAATGTGACATTCAATGAACATGAAAGGGGGAATTCAGATGAAAGGCAGGCAACATTCTTTTGCTTAATGTTCAATAATTAAGTGAATGGACGAGGGAACAGCAGATGGAGAACATTGTAAGAAGATTGTAAGGTCAAAAACTGATAGAAAAATTAAAAAGGCAGGCATTATTTTAAATAGTGAGAGATTGAAAGTATTCATCGGACCATTTCTGTCTTTGCAGATGAATCACTGAAAGTTTAGCATGTAGTACAGCAAATAATTAAGAAGGCAAATGGTATTGTGTCCTTCATTTGAAGAGGGCTTGAGTACAAGAAAGTAAATACCTTGTTAAAATCATTTAGGGCCTTGGAATGTTGTGCAGGAAGGGTGTTTAATCGAAGGAGTCCTGGGATAGATAATGCGTTTGCCTTTGAACAGAGTATGCAGCCTCGTCTTCACCCTCTTTATTTTGGAACAATCAATTTGAAAAACGCAAGAAATTAAATTGTGCATATAGTAAGGGACTTAATATACTTATTGGATAAATATCTGTAATAAATACTGATTATTGTTTCATTTGGTTCAGAATAATATCAATGCATAATTCTTAAAAATGTCAATAATCTTACTAAATTTCCAAGGTTGTGTTTGAATGTTCAGGCCCACTGGAACTGGGTGAATCAACGAGACTCGGAAGACCCTGAAATAAGGGACACTTGATGAGTGTGTACCTGGAACCAAAGTGAGCATCCCGGGTAGCTGTGGACTTTGCCAATGGTACATTGTTCTTATCCTTTATGCTTTCATGCATTCCTCATCCTCCTCTCTGTTTTGTCATGCTCCTCTTCAGTTCTTAGGTGGTTTGAATAATAGGAGAAGGGTGAAGGGAATGGCTGTTGGCATCATGAGGTGGGATTAAGGTGTTCTGATGTGCAATGGTAATTAATGTGCAGAAACATACTTAAAATACTACTTAAATATAGAGGAGTTCAGGATTGAACCCAGATTGTGGGATTAATTGTTGCTGACTAAATTAGTCGTTGATATTGTCACTTCTATTACATGCAAGTCATTATCTCAGAGCTGCCAAATGTTTTACAAACAATGCGAAGGAAGAATGAACTGCTGTTCAATAGCAACAATTTCAGGAAGTTTACAACCCATTTTGCTTTCACACATTGCAATTGTCAACAGTGAAATGGGAGGATTTATTCTGACACGAAAGTTATTTGTACTAAAGGCAAATCATGGAAGCAGAAACCTTGTTGCAAAACTTCAAAGCAATGCTGCTAGCTACCTTCACATTGTGCATTGCATAAGCTACACATCTTTCACATACCTGCGAGACAGGTGTCAACATCTACAAAAGCAGGACAACAGCTAAATGACTCAGCAGTAAATCGGTGTAAAACTTATCACAAATATAAGCACCAGTGCCTCAGGGGTGTGTGCTCAGCCCATTCCTGTTCACGCTACTGACCCACGATTGCATCGCTAAATCCAGCTCCAACTGAGTCACCGTTTGAAGATGACACAACACTAGATGGTCTCATCAGCAACAACGATGTGTTGAGCGACTGAGAAGAGGTGAAAAATCTTGTGATTATGGTGCAAGAACAACAACCTGAGTCTCAACAATGATTGTTGCTGACAGAGGTGGCTGTCCGGGCAAGTAATCCAACGTTCACATCACTTGCGCACCTGTGTGCACTAGACGGCAAGATTTTTCAGGTGGTAGTGGGAAAATCCAATGCTCTGCAATAACAGCTTGTGTGGAGGGCATGGATTCCTGGAGGCTTAGCTCCATGTTGAGTCATCTCGGACTGTACTGACTGGAATTCAGAAGAATGCGAGAGGATCTTATCGAAATGCATAAAATTACGAAAGGAATAGATAACATAAAGGTGGGTACGTTTTTTCTACCAGAAGCTGAAATGAGAACTAAGAGGCATAGCCTCAAGATAGTCGATTTAGGACAGAGATGAGGAGGAATTCCTTTTCCCAGAAAGTGGTGAATCTATGCAATTCTCTGCCAGCAGTGGAGGCTACCTCAATAGACATATATAAGACAAAATAGCACATAAGCACATAACCATTACAGTACGGAAACAGGCCATATCGGCCCTTCTAGTCCGCACTGATTTAAGAGAACTCCATTAGTTCCACCTACCTGCTTCCTCTCCGATAACCCACCAATCCCCTCACATCCATGTACTCATCCAATCTCCTCTTCAGTGACAGGATTGACCCTGCTGCAACGACCTCTTCCGGAAGGTCATTCCACTCAGCCACCACTCTCTGAGTGAAAAAGCTTCCTCTCAGGTTACTTCTAAACTTTTGTCCCCAACCCTTAACTTATGACCCCTCGTTCCAATCTCACCTACCCTCAAGGGGAAGAGCCTATTCACATCTACTCTATCAATCCCCCTCATAATTTTATATACCTCTATCAAATCCCCCCTCAACATTCTAAGCTCCAATGAATAAAGACCCAGCCTACTCAATCTTTCTTTGTATTCTAGATACTGCAATCCAGGCAACATTTTAGTAAATCTTCTCTGCACCCTCTCTACCTTATTGATATCCTTCCTATAATTTAGAGACCAGAACTGCACACAATATTTCAAACTTGGCCTCACCAATGCCCTGAACAGTCTCAACATCACTTCCCAGCTCCTATATTCTATGTTAATAGGATAGATTTTGCATAGTAGGGAAATTAAGGGATAAGGTAGATGGAGATGAGCCTACATCAGATCAGCCATGATTTTATTGAATGGTGGAGTTAGCTCAATTGGCAGAATGACACACTCCTGCTCTTATTTCTTATGTTCTATCTCTCCTTTGCCTGAGATACTGTTGTTCCTTGTGGTCATGTTGGGCTTCTTCCTGGGCTCCTTCTCACCACCTGATCCTCACCTAGTTGCATTTTAAAACTGTGTAGTACTTGGTTTGCCCACAAAGTGAAATTGTAAAATGGAAATTGGATCTGCAGTGATTCAATGTGTAGTTGGCACCTCCAAAGTGACAAATCTACAACACATGGAGAACAGCCTCTTGTCACAAATACTTTGAAGAAATCTTTCCCCAAAGGTAGTTAGGAAAACAGCTGTGAATACTTAAAATGCATCACTTATATTCCCTTGATCTAGCTTCAGTCTCCCAATATTTATAATAAATTATCCCTGTATGCAGTGGTAATTCTAGAAAATGACAGAACCCAAAGGCAAAATTCAAACCCAGGGCAATAAGATTATAATAGAGTGATTAAAAACTGGTGTCCCCTGAAGCCATTGCTCACAAGTAGCTGAACACTGTTTTATACAGTACGGTAACAGGCCCTTCTGGCTCATGAGCCTGGTTGCCCAAATACACCCAATTAACCTATTAACCCCATACATTTTTAGAGGATGGGAAGAAGCTGGAGCACCTAGAGGAAATCCCTGCAGAATCGGGGAGAATGTATAAACACAGACATCAGTGGATTCGAACCCAGGTCACTGGTGGTGTGGTAGCGAGGTTGGAGACAACAACCCAAAGTGTTGTCAGTTTTATTTGTGGCAGCTCCTGCCTGGATGCCTAGACTCACTCAGGCAATTTAGCCCAGCCTGTCAATGCACACAGATGTTTGTGACCCGCCCAGAGACAGGCTGACATAAATTCTTCATCCCATTCCCTTGCTGTCCGTGGTCACATGCACCATCAGACTGAGACCACCTATATATTGGAGGAACAACAACTCAACTTCTGACCGGGCACCCTCCAACTGGATGGCAATAATATCAAGTTCTCTGGCTTTCATTAAACCCCCCTCTCTTTCCCTATCTTTCTCTCCATTCCATCTCTTTTTGCAGAAGTATGATAAATTCTTACCTCATCCCTTATCACATCTAACTTTTGTTGGTCTAGATTCTTCTGGCTTATTCTGCTTAATCTTTGAAGAAGGGCTCAGGCCCGAAATGTTGTTAATATATCTTTGTGTCTTCTAGATGCCGAAAAGACTGGCTGAGTTCCTCCAGCATTTTGGTGCGTTTACTACAATCACAGTGCCTGCAGACATTCCTGTTTCACTAAATGAATATTGGGTCGGTCCATTAACTTAAAATACCATCTAGCTGCAAGGGTCATGGTTACAAGGGCCCAGTCATTTACAATCAAGTTCTGTAAAAATTTATTACCACAGAAGTTGGTGAGTTTCTGCAATACTCTACTCGAGAAGGTTAATGAAGTCAGATCCTTAGAATTATTTAAAGTGGAGGTAATAACATTTTTGAAAGACTGGGAAATTGAAGGCTCTGGGGAACTGGCAGAGATAAAGAGTTGAGGGTCCCAGGGTTGTTCAGCTGGGACCCTTCTCCTGCTCCGACATGACTGTGTACTTGTGACTCAGATAAACTTTGACATTGCCGTACAATTAAAGTAATGCCCATCATTTTATGAGAGGGGCCACGCTGTTTGGGCCATGCAAGAGGAAGGGGCATTTGAAATAGATTAGATACAAAATATCACATAGAATATTGTTATTCAGAAGCAAGTATCAAGCATACATCAAGCTTGCAGATTCAACAGCAATTTTCACATTTGCTGGGACAATCTAGAGAAAAAAAGTCGCAGAATGATGGATTACAAATAACCATAAAAGATCTGGGTTTTTTTTAGTTCAGAGAGGGAATTAATTCAATGCAGATCTTTCAGGTTCTTCACAAGATGTCAGTTCATAAATGTCATGCTGTAATTATGTATGGTACACTATCTTGAAATTATGTGTAATATTTAACAAGACTGGAGGGAATGCTCTTCTGAAAAGAAATCACAGTATGGTGACTATTGTAAATAGCTAGTACTTGGGATCAATCAATTCTGTATCAATAAAAATAATGCGGCTTTGAATGTAGCAGCTGTGAAGTTGCGCGAAATGGAGGAAAGGCTTTTTCCATGTTAATGAAGATTGTGGCACTACATATTCAATGAGGCCTTCATATGACAATTAGAGCTTTCCAATGCTGCTGACCTTTGAAATTGCACTGTTAATCTCTTCTTCACAGAAAACTGACGGCAACACCTGTTCTTGAAAGCTAGAATTAAATAGACTGCAATACTTCAACAGTTTCTATTAAACCATTAACTATTAAACCATTAACTTGCCCCATGAAATTAACAGATAACATTAGTAAATCTGAAGGTTTTCCTTTGTGTTTTCAATAAAATATTATGATTACAAAGAGGAATGGTTATGATGCAAGGCATTGTTGTTGCATTGGAATAGACTGTTTGCCCTGGTGATTCTGCATTCAGTGAGAAGTTCAGGCATTCTATTTAGAGGCAGCAGGGGGCAGAAGAAGAAAAAACAAATTTAATGAATTAATCAGTAAAATTCACATCTGCTCTCATGTGGCTGAGCAAGAGTTTGTGCATGTTTGGTATAATATCAGAAACCCTGGCAAATTTCTACAGGTGTGTGGAGGACAATATGCCGACTGGCTGCATCACGGTCTGGTATGGAGACACCAATGGACCTGAGCTGAAAGTCCTGTAAAATGTATTGGACACAGCCCAGGATGTCACAGGCCAAACCCTCCCCACAATCGAGAACATCTACAGGGAACACTGCCATCAGAGGGCAGCAGCAATCATCAAGGATCCACACCACCCAGTACATGTTCTGTTCTCGCTGCTGCCATCACCAGGTTCAGGAACAGCTGCTCCCCTCCACCATCAGACTCCTCAACAACCAACTCAATCAGGAACTCATTTAAGGATGCTTACTTGTGCACTTTATTGATTTTTTGTTTTTTGTGCTGCACATTCAATTTGTTTCATTTCTTTATTTGTTTATATGTGTACATATTTTCTTGAACTACCAATAAGTGGTCATTCTGCCTTACCCACAGGATAAAAGGATCTCCAGGTTGTATGTGATGTTATATATGTATTCTGACCATAAATCTGAACTTTGAAATTTGAAGATTAGTAATGATAAAGATTTGGGAACAGGTTGCACATTTATGTCATCAACAGGGAAGGGAAGACTGAGGTGAAATGGTTAGCATACTGTGAAGCAATGCTCTATGTTCTAACATTTTAAAGAATTAATACATTGTCTACAATAAATAAAAAATATTTATTTGTTTTATATTTTTATATTTATTTGTTTATAGGGATGTATCCTTTTAAGGTACAAAAACCCATAGGAGAAGTGGTCAAACAGTGGTGAACGAGGTATGGGAAAAATTCAGAATTCACCAAAGAAGGTCAAAGACATTCATAAAAAAAGGAAAAATGAACACGGGAGTAATTTAACAAGCAAGATGAAAGCCAACCATTGAAGATGGTGTAAATATGTGAAAGTAAAACACTAGCCAAAGTTACAGATGGAAACAAAAACAATATTGTTGACAATAAAGAAATGGGAGAGAAAATTAAAAAAAAAAATTGTGTCTGCCTTTACAGAAAAATGAGAAATAATCACAAGTTGAATTCAATTGGCAAATAGCAAAGAAAGATACTGTTCCTGGAGAAATGAATGGGTCTGAAAAGCAATCCTCAGAATCTGATGACCTGCATCCCAAAGGGTTTGAAGGGTGTGGCGATTGAAATCCAAAATTCCATAGGGTCTCAAAAAGTTCCCACGTATTGGACTGGTAGGAAATATTTTTTTTAATTTTGAAGAAAGATGGAAGGGTGAAGATAGAGAACTATGTACCAATTAGCCTGACATCTATGGTTGGGAAAATGTCAGAATACATCGCAAATGGTAACTAGGCAGCCAGAAAATATAGTAACAGGACTGTGCAAAGGAAACTCATGTTCAACTAATTGGATTCTGGAATATCAACTTTTAAAATTTAAACTTAGAGATTCAGCATGTTAACAGGAAGCCTCACCTCTCTCACATTTATCGCAACAAGAATATGAGTTAATTTAGCTTTGGACATACAAGCCCTATGCACAATTTAAAATTGCAACAAAGAGTGACAGGCACAAAGGGATGTGGAATTAACCAAGTTTTTTTTTCAGAAACTTCCAATCTGATTGTCTGGGATGCATTGAAAGTCTTCCTTAGGGGAAAATTATCCCTTATACCATGAATGTGAAAAGAAGGGCTAATTAAGAATGTTTGGAATTAGTTAATCAAATTATAGAAATAGATCATCAATACGCTCAAGTTAGAAATCCAGAACTAGATAAAAAGCATGTGGAACTTCAAACTAAACTTGATCTCCTTTCAACACATACAACTTTTGAAGACTAAAGGTGTGATAAATCTGGTAAATTGTTAGCTAATCAGATGAGAGGATTTGAAGCAAGATGGCCAATTACAACAATCTAAATGGAGGGTGGTAAAGTTACTTCAGATCACTCGAGATAAATGACACATTCAGGAATTTTTATTTCCGACTTTATACTTCTGAATTTCAAAATGGTAATAATTCGATGGAGAAGTTTTAAAATCGTTTAAACATTCCCTCACTTTCTCCAGATAACAAATTGAGATTAGATGAACCTATATCACAGAGATAACTGTAGCTATCTCTTCTTTGCCATCTGGAAAATCACCAGGTCCTGATGGGTTTCCTGTGGAATTTTAAAAATAATTTTCTTCTTTGCTCTCACCTTATTTGGTTCTGTGTTGTCTGATTCGTTTAAGGAAGATAAGCTTCCAGTATCATTCAATGAAGCTGGTATTACTCCTATTGCAAAGAAAGGTAGGAGTGCTCCTCCTGCAGTCCAATTTCTTTATTAAATGTTGATGTTAAAATTTTGGTTCAAGTTTTAGCCCGTAGATTGGAGAATATTTTTACCATCAATTATAACCGAGGACCAAATGGCTCAGGTGAGGTTCCTGAATGTGTCCTTTCTTTAGATGCAGGAGAAAGTGTTTGACTGTATGGAATGGAGGTACTTATTTATGAGTTTAGAAATATTTAATTTTGGTCCAAGTTTTATTGCATGGATAAGATTACTGCACTTGTGCCCTACAGCTTCAATTCTCACTAACTTTCAACAGTCACAACCTTTTAATCTCCAACAGGGAACCGACAAGGGTGCCCTTGAAGTCCATTACTTTGTGATCTGGCTATAGAGCCATTAGCCACAGCCATTGCTGTGAGGACATCCGAGGGATTTGGAGGAAGGGAGTGCACATAAAGTTTCCCTTTATGCATATGATCTTTTGCTTTTCATATCAAACCCTGAAACCTCCCCCACCTCCTATGTTGTCATTATTTACACAATTTAGCCAGCTTTCAGGGTACAAACTAAATTTGCATAAAAGTTAACTGTTTCCTGTGAATAGAATTGCATCAGTGTATACTAACTGTCCTTTTAAGGTTGTGAAAGACCAATTTACTTATTTAGGTATTACAGTTGCAAGAAGACATGTGTCTTTTTAAATAAAATTTCCTTATCCTATTAAAAAATGTTTAACACAGTGGTCACCCTTGTCCACATCTTTGGTGGGCCACATTAACTATCAAAATGAACATTTTGCCTAAATTTTTATATCTTTTGCAGACTATACCAATTTTTATTCTAAATCTTTTTTTTTGACTCATTATATCATCCTATATATGGAAGAGTAAACAACCTTGATTAAGTAAAGCTCACCTTCAGAAATCTAAGAGAAATGGAGGTATGGAGTTGCCCAAATTCCAATTTTATTATTGGGCAGCTAATATACACAACCTTATGTTTTGGATACAATTTTGTAAATGACGACTGCCCATTGTGGGTAGCAAAACAGCTAAAAATCTCTCCATTCCAGCTTTTCTTGGATCCTTTTTCTTTAGATAAATCTATTGATAAACAAGTTGTTAGGTACACTGTAAGGGTATGGGCCCAATTCAGAACACATTTTGGATTTTATGGTTTTTCTCTTTCAAGTCCTATTTTATCCAATAATTTCTTCCAATTTTCCTTGCACGATTCTACATTTCAAGAATGGTATAAACTGGGAATTAAGAGTTTTAAAGATCTTTTCTTGATAATTGTTTTGCATCATTTGAAGAACTTTCTGAAAAGTTCAATATACCTAAAACCCATTTTTTTTTAGATACTTGCAAATCAGACATTTTCTCCACTCCCAGATACTTAACTTTCCTGGTGTATCTGATAGGAACATTGTTGATGTGTTTTTTAATTTACAACCCACTCTTAAAGGTTTAATATCTGTTATTTATGATAAGATGGCAGGTTTAAGATCTGCCCCTCTTGATAAAATGAAATCTGCCTTGAAACAGAGATTTAAGCCTTTCATTGACAGATGAGGTTTGGAATTTAATCCTTAAATTGGTTAATTCCACATCCCTCTGTGCCAGTCATTGTATTGCAAAATATCATGTTTTAGAGATTTTATTTAAAAATATACAGTATATTCATTAGCACAGTTTAGATTTAAATAAATCTCTTCTGCAAGATTAATTTGCACTCCAACTGTAACTTGCCATTCAATGGGGATTTATGTGCCAACGCTGCACTGATTCGATTCAAATAAGAGTTTCTGCTTCTGGGGGTGGGGCTGTGCAGCCGGTAGTAAATGGGACATTAACTGCTCCTGGATAAATCTCTTTGTCAGGCAGCCCAGGCTGTGACCGTCCTGGGACTCCCTGGTCTGGCTACACGGATTCAGAGCGTTCCAGGGCAGCAGGGAGCGCTGGTATCTCCTCAAGCCACATATTTATGTGAGCCGCACATTACATCAAAGAGCTGCATGTGGTTCGTGAGCCATGCTTTGGCCACCCCTGAGTTAGATAGTGAGGAGTTTGATGTGAAGCATAATCCAATTGGGCCAGTGCTGTAATCTTACTGGATATTCTCCCCAATCAGAGGTACTAACACATGTCATACAAGAGTGGAAATAGATTGTAAAAGCACAATGATTTTCATGTTTTATTTCAGTCAATTGCCAAATTCTGGAACAGGCTCGTGGTCAGATCCCAATACTCAGCACTACTGAGTCCAGTGGCTATGGAGAAAGATGGTAGATTCAACATATTCAGCCTTTCAGCTTTACACTGGGCTGGATGGAGTGCAAATGGACTCCACTCATTAGAATGGAATCACTAACTGGGGCAAGGTAATGCAGGTAATTTTATATTGCTTTATTTCACATTAGTTCATTATTTTTTATAACTTAATGAGAATATTTAATCAAAATTAAAAGTTCTAGATTTTAAAAATAGTTAAGTACATTGAAATATATCAGGGCGACACAGGGTAGCTTAGCGGTTAGCAAAAGGGATTGGGACTGGGGTTCAAATCCCACGCAGTACGTAGGAAGTTTGTTCGATCTCCCCGTGTCTGTGTGGGTTTTCCCCAGGGGGGTTCCGGTTTCCTCCCGCCATTCAAAATGTACTGGGGTTTGTAGGTCATTTGGGTGTAATTGGGCCAGAAGGGCACGTGGGCCAGAAGGGCACATGGGCCAGAAGGGCCTGTTACTGTGTTTGCTTACATTTTTAAAATTAAAAACTAAATTTAAATTTTAAAAATTCCATATTGTTTATGACAGTTCAGAAGCCTTTACAAGAGGCAATATGGCAAAGTGCATGAAGATGTGGTTGCTCAGGGTCCGCGCCACCTCAAGGTGCTTTGACCTTCATGTCTGGAATCCATAGCACAGGAGAGCCAACTTATGGGAGGCCTGTAGGGTCGTCAGGAACAAGATGACCAAGGACACGATCCTAATGCGGCAAATTGGAGTTGTGCGGATGGATAAAAAGTTCAGCATGGACGTGGGTTGGAGGACCCATCTCTCTGCTACATCACTCTAAGGTTGTGTTAAAGGCACATTCCAATTTGGTCATCTGTACCTGCCTGCAGAGGTTTATCAGATTCGGTGGGGAACAGGCTGCTCAAGCTTTGCCCAACCTTCAAAGAAAGTGGAAATTTGGAAGAAAAGGAAAACAAACAGCGCATCAACAGGCCCCTTTGTCCCTCATTTTCCAAGATGATCAGAATCCATTGACACTCTCTGTCTCTGAAGGGACTCTCTCTTCCTTCTCTATCTCCCATTGTTGGAGGTAGCCGCTCTTGCCTTCCTTATGCCAGACAAAAGTTGAAGTATATTTTTAATGCCCAGCCACATGAATCCTACTTTCTCACATTAGGCCGATATCCCTTCATGCTGTTCCTATCCAAGTAAACATTTGAAATATTGTAATTGTAAAAAAACAAATCTGGAAAAACTCAACAGGTCAAACAGTGTACTTTATGTAGCAAAGATAAAGATACACAAATAACGTTTCAGGCTTGAGCCCTTCATTTAACTATGGACAAAATGTAGGCATGCACCTGAACAAAATGGTGGTGGTGGTGGTGGTGGGGGAGAGGGAGGAGCATGATCCCACAGGCAGGAGGTAATAGGTGTATAAGGGAGAAGGACATACCAGCAAAGAAGGGGAGGGAGGATGGCTCTCTGATTGGAGAGGGAAGAGGGTGGAGAGCTGGAGGGAAGAAGGCAGAGGGATGGGGAGGAGAGGGAGAACAGGAAGAATGAGTTTCTTTTACTTCAATCACGGTGTCTGCAAACTTTCATGTTTTACTCTCACTTTCCATGGTAGTTCATTCGAGATATTCTCCCCTTCTGTGTGATAAACTTGCCCCTCAGATCTTCTCTAAATTTCTCCCCTCTTAACTTAAACCTGTGCCATCTTGTTCTGGACTCCCCTGGAGAATAAAATTCTGACTATCCATGTTATCAATGCCCCTCATTATTTTAAGGTCACCTCTCAGCCTTCTATGTTCCAGTGGGAATAAAACCTGTCAAAGCCCCCTATTCCAGGCAATATTCTGGCAAATCTTTTCTGCACTCACACAAGTACATGCAGCAGGTGTAGAAATAAATTGGGAAGCTTTTGTGACAACTGTTAATCATTGAATCAGTATGTTTGGGAAGTGAAGGATTAAGGAGCATGACCTCATGTAGGGGGCACAGTGGGTAAGAAGACAATGAAAGAAGGATCAGGTGGAAAGTTCCAGGTTGTGAGCAATTGGATGTCGCAGGGTTGTGATATTATAATGTAAATTTGGCAAAGGGTAAGGGCCAGAAATTGGATGCACCACATAAAATAGCATTGATGGAATGTGGATCAACTGAAGTGTTGCAGTACAAATATTTCTCTTTCTAATATTTTCAGGAAGGACAAATGTTCAAGGGCTAATTTTTTAGAGAGACAATTGCAGCCATGGAGAGTCAGTTGTATTATTGATGACGATACACAGCTAGAATCCGTCAGAGTAGAGTTAAAAAATTAGGTTCCGTTCCTTCTACTGAAAACACCAAAACTAAAATTAAGGTTTAAGTTCATGGTCTCGTCTTGGTAATAAAGAGCATAAATTATCCTCACAACAGCTGACATTATCCAGTGAGCCAGTTCCGCCACAAATTGGCATTCTCTAGTGGGTTACTGAATCAAAATAATCTCTATCTGGTCATCTAATCTTCTAAAAATTCTATTTGATCTTTTTAAATCAGGAGGTGTTATTATTTATGCACAGTTCCCAGAGGTGTGTATGTAATACCAGAGCCACTGGGAATATAATTCATTTTGGGGCATAATGCAGATTAAGAGCCTTTATTACGATGATTTTTTTACATTTTGGGGCATAATGCAGATTAAGAGCCTTTATTACGATGATTTTTTTACATTGGTAGCATATAACATACAATTATTAATTTACTTTTGCCCATTTCTCAGTATTGCTGTGCCACATTTCACCCCTGACTTGTGCTGATAGCTTTGGGAACAAATATTTGTTTTGCTCTGTTAAGAAGTTCTCAGTTCCGTTGATTATTTTAAGCCAGTGGTTTTCAAACGTCCCCCCTAAACTCACATTTCGCCGTAAACAATCCCTATGCCATCAGTGCTCTGTGATTGCTTAAGGTGGTATGTGGGGGGAAGGAAAAGGTTTGAAAACCACTGTTTTAATTATCCCTCATTGACTCGTCATGTGCACAGTTTCATAACTAAAGGAATTGGGTCAATGACAATTTTTCTCAAGCAAAAGATTTCAGTAACAACTGGGTCTAGAGCAGTGGTTCTCAACCTTCCCTTCCCACTCACATCCCACCTTAAGCCATCCCTTACACAGAGCACCGATGGCAGAGGGATTACTTAAAGTGGGATGTGAGGTTTGAAAACCACTGTTTTAAACTATGAATATTTCTGAGGCTGAGTAGATTTATTTTTTTAATTAAAATATAAAGGATCTGCCAATAACAATCAACACTTAGATCTAGACACACGCCTAGTTTCTCTGTAAACATTATCATGTACCTGTAGAGCTCACACTTACAAAATCTTGTTCTGCTTTTCACCACTGCCACTGGTGGAATAAGTGTGACAGTAGAAAATTCTTTGTCACCCTTCACTGCATTCAATGCTGTCTAAATATTCCATCTGCCTATTTATTTTGTTTCCAGAACATATTCTTTGAATAAATCACACATGCCATTTCTTTGGTATTTGTACGCATATACTTAGGATGTTTGCCCCTTTTGCTGGCATTCAAAGAAGATTGCTATTTTAAATGGTGGTGAAGGGCTTCATTGTGCATGCAGGTCCCAACCAATATTTTGGATTTTACTTTGGAGTCAGAATTTTGCTATTCCACATGCCAAGAGAGTTGATCACACACTGATCAGAGATCGGGCACATGCCACATTGGGATAATGCCAATGTGCTGTGTCAACCAAAATATATTCATTTGTAAAGAATTAAATGCCTTGACTTGTTCATTGCTTGAAAATAGTAATCCATTTTCAAGAATTAACACTCAATGAACATATTGAGACCATCCAACAGGGATGGTGACCACAGCAGTGGAGCAGTGAGGGGATCAGTGTTGAAGGACTTGCACAGGCTGCTGCAGACTGGCTTGTGGGAACCAGGTATTGGGATTGGGATTAATGAGGGTGCCGAAGGCAAGAAGGGGCCTTGGCCACTGACAGCTTCCTGATTGTATCAGAGGTTTTGAACTCGGAGCTTGGGATCTCTGAAGGCCAGACTGAAGGCCATACGGTTGCAGGTGTTGCAGGAGTGCAGAAGGTGAATCCATGAATGCTCTGTGTCTCAGAAAGGACACTGATTTGCTGTTCTTTCTCTCATGGTTGGTGATCACCTCAAGGAAGCTCTTTGTGTGCCTTAATTGCATGCAAAAGGTGACAAATTTTCTGTATTTATAATGATAAAAGAATCTTAAAGGTGTTAAACAATGTCTGCGTACTATAGTTTTGCTTTCAGCAGTTCTGCAACAATTTAAAATGAAAGCAAAGTGTCTTTGCACCATGACTCCACCACTAATTATCAAGCTATCTTTTCCCAGAAAGCCTTTGGTATCATTTCTTGTGGAGACTTTCTGTCCAAGAATCTCTATCTCACCGACATGATTCATTTCTACTTCCATTCCAATAGTATGGTTAGCTTAGACTTGGGCTTGAATTCCGCACTGTCTGGAATGAGGGTGTACATTCTCCCCGTGTCTGCGTGGTTTCCTCCAGGTGCTCCAGTTTCTTCCCACTGTTCAAAATGTTCCGGGGTTGTAGGTCCAACTGGGTGTTATTGGGCAGCATGGGCTCGTGGGCCAAAAGGGCCTGTTATCAAACTGCATGTCTAAAATTCACGTATGGTCAGTTGGGTTGGCCTCTTGTGTCTGCCCTGGGAACTTCTTACAATCTAGACTGTATTTTAATTCTTCTTGTTTATTTTTTAAATTTCCATGCAGTGCACATGACTGCCCTTTTACTGGATGCTTTGTGCATTAATAGGACACAGCAAAAGAAATCGTAGACCTGCGGAAAATGTTATAGGTCCACAGTTTTTAATTTCCTTCACAAAGGATTTTTAAAATTGAAATCCAATCCAATTTCTAAATGCTACCTGCCAAAGGGAAAGAAACAACTCACAATATTCTCTATATTTCTGTATAGTTTATTCCTGAGTTGCTTTGCATTGAGTTTCACAGTGAAATGATGATGAACTCTACCACTGCTCCAGATCTCACTTGCCATAAACTGCTTGTTTAACTCCCAAAATTTCAAACTTAATTTTAGCCTAAACTGAGCTCAATCTTAGCTATGGTTAAACAGGATCCTTCAGAGAGAAGGCAAACCACACAAGGCTGCTGTCTGATTTTATCATGTGATGAATACTTATATGTATGCACTCAAATAAATCCTGGCTTATTTCGTCATCAGCTTTTAAAATGCCTTCATACCAACAATCAAGTCGTGTAAGGAAGTTTGTGGCAGGTGGTTACACATTCTTACTGTTGCTGTGGATCCCAGGACTGGAATGTACAAAGTGAATTGCCTTGCATAATTGGAAGGTAATTGAAATAACTGGAGATAAAGTAGAATTGTTTGAATGTTAATTGTTATTGCTAACAGAGTAAGGAAAGTGTAAAATATTGTTGAAAAATTATCATTGATTGTACGGATTTGGCTTTTTAGGAAAGCAAAGATAATGATATTAAATTATTTGTGCATTAGAAGGAGCCAAAAAAGCTCTGGGTTTCTGATAGTGAGGACATAGATATTATCAAAATATTGTTATTTCTTTTGTTTTGAATAATTAGGATATCAGAATTCAACTCTAGCCCCCAGAAAACCCTCAAATTAAAGCTTTTGGCGCAAGACACTGCAAAACAATAAAAACTCAGCTTCATAGGAACATTTATCGTTCTGGTTTCCTTTGACCCAAAACATAATGTTTTCCATTTCCATAGGTACTACTTTTATCTTAAAGCTTCTGCTTATTCGTATCATTCTAAATTAAGATGGCAATCTGATAGGCAGCAAGAACAGCCAATCAAATCTATTAAAACTCTTTCTTGTCATGAAAGCTAAATAAGATCATGGAACCCAAGCTACGTCTAATTTGGGCTGGGACAGGGAAGCTTTCCTTCCAGGCCAGCTTAGTTCAGGAAGCAATTGGTAAAGATGAATATGTTCTTATCTATTCAGTCTTTCCTCTGAATTCTCCCAACCTTCCCTGAATACTAGTCCCTGGAAGTGAATGCAGCTGAAGCGCACCCTTGGAACCTTCCTAGTCCATTTATTACAGTATCTAATTTTCTTTCTTTCAATGGAGCCTGTGAAGAATAAATTCATGATCAAGTGTTTTGGAATAAACAACAATAAAGTTAACATTTTATTAGTCCAATAAGATGTAGCAACCAAAGTAAACTGAGACTCATTTCTTTAAGTGAACTTAGTTTCTGCCTTTCCTGAGATTATCTTTCCAGAGGTAAAATCAGGGCCCTTTTTTCTGTTGTTATTGTGTCCTGCAGTATCCCTGGTGAAAGAAATTTCACCAGCCAATCTGAACAATTTAATTGGTTTCCACTACTGCCTTTTACATTTGCTGTTTGCACTTTCTTGACTTTGAAGATGCAGTCCACTCAATCATTTAAATGTAAAAATAACTCGGATATTGTGTTTCCAAATACACAATCCGGCATCCATGGAGATTGGTATATGCCAGATAAATGAATTTTCCAGTTCCTTGAGACTGTGTTGCATGAATGGAGAACTAATGGCGAAGCACTCCAATTTTAAACTTCTGTATTTTTTAACCAGTTATTTCCTGTGATTTTTTTTTGCCAGTTGCTGGTTTCTTGTATTTTAGATAATAGGCATTCTGGATTACAGGAATTCTACTGTATAATATTAAAAGCAACTTTGGAAATTTTACAATCACAGCAAATGTGATATTTTCAAGAATGAAAGACGAATTCCCCCAGCTCATGAAGATCCATAATCTACAAATGCCATCACCATTCTGGCAAATACTTCAATATCCAAATTATTAAAAGTCTCTTTTCTTGCAATGATACTTAACAGAATTAGTTCTTGTGGGACATGGTTTACAGGACAAATAGATTGTATTTTGGACTCCTTACTTTCAGAATTCTAAATGAAGAGAATGCTACTGATTTTATAAGAATCTTTATATCCTGTTATAGTGAAAACTGCCTTGCAAAATGATTTCAATTCTAAAATATAATGGAGTAAATCAAGTGTTTTGGAGGGATCAGTAAATCCAGCTGATCAGAACTTTCATGCCTGATGTGATTTGGGTTCTGGGAAGCCCTGATACATGGTGCATGCTGCACTGTGAGGCCATGACGTTTGGAGGGAGCAATACCAAGCACCAGCTGCCAATTAAGCAAAAGGTGGGGAGATAACTTGGGTGATTTTTAAAAAATCAGACAAAAGATGGATGATTGAATCACAGAGAGATTGTTCAAATGCAATTTGCATGATATTTTAGCATGTTCAAAGGGCAATAGAAGATGCAAGACTTCGCTATAAAATATTTTAAAGCAATTAATCCAAATTATTATGATGTAATTCTATGACCAAGTGCAATAGGACTGTAAAAATTAAACAGGAGCTTTACACAACTAGAACACACAACATCTCCCCCAAAGGGCACCAGAGAGTCACCTTAAGCAAGAAGTTCAGTAACTTTAACAAATATGACCAACAATGTATTCCTTACCTTTCCCACTTTGCAAACGAAACTTCTCCAGATCCATCGGGCTAATACTTTGGTAAGAGAAATATCAATGCCTCTCACTCTTTTCCAGCTTATTTTGTGCATCCCCCTTCAATGCATGTATTCTACATTTAGACATCTGGTTTGACAAATGGGCCTGCGATGATTTCTTATCAGTATTTTTTTCTGTGTTCATTACTTAAAGTGCCAAATTCCAGGACTGTTGCAGTTTATTCATTAGAATTAACATATATTAATCTCATCCATTTGAAGATCATTTTTCCTTTCTGATGGTTATATTTTAGCGAAAAATCCATTTTGTTTCATGCCAGGTTCATACAAATTAATTTCTTTCAATTCAGATCTCTTGTGCTGCTTTTGCACCTCACTAAAAATATTAACAGTTGCAGTTCATCTCCTTTCACCAGTATTATTTTCCCTCTTGCACTTGCACGCAATTTATTTTAAAGTGACTGTATGTCTTGCATTTTCTTTTCAACTTACTTTCCAGTCATCCCATTAATTCTCTTCCGTACATGTTTAGTAGAAACTTCTCTGTATTCCGATTGCATATTTTTCCATGTATGTTTACTATTTATATTTTGTCTTTTTAAAAATAATCTCTTGAAATCACCTGGATCCCTTTCTTTGGAAAATTCACCATGAATCTGGATCCCAATATTTGCTGGGAATCATTTGAGCTCGGCCCAAAAGTCTTCAAGTTTTACCTTCAAATGCCTACTTTTGTAAACTTTATTAACAAAATTTTACATTAAATGTTCAAATGTTTAAAAAAATTATTCTAACTTGTATTCACTTTTTTGTGCCATCCTTAGATTTATCTTCTTGCTTCAGAGGCATCAGGCTCTAACATAGCAGCATGTCATGTTGGTTCTACTTGGGTAGAATTATGTTTTAAAATTTATTGGACAACTGGTTAATACTTGTGCACAAGTCATTCATGTCTTTGCAGTAATATCTGTGTGGTTCAACTTATGACTGATTCATGTCCACTAATAAATGATCCTCACTCATGTGTTGGAAATCTTGCTGCCAAGGTTTCTTAGTCTCTGCAGCTATCAAACTTACTAATATATCAGTATGTATGAAGTAGATATGAGGAATGGATGGAAACCATGCTTCCATATTGAAGCAGTTTTCTCAGTCTCCTGCATAGCAGGAAGGTTTAAGTCAATTCTTCACCCACAAAGTGTTAAAAGTTTTCTCTCACCAATGCTGAACATTCTTCTGTGCTTATCTCCTTTCATGGACATCAAATTTCCAAAATCTTTCTCTGATGGCATGATGTTATAAATGTTTGCTTTTGGTCCATTTATATTTTTTGTTTGTTATAAAGGTTTTGTTGCAATTTCACTGAACTTGTCTTCTAAATAAAGGAAACGGTTCTTGAAGCTCCAAATTATTCTTGATACAATAGCCTTTGAACTTTGAATATTTTTCATGTAGCCTTTATGCTCCTCATAAAAACTTGTGAGGTATTCATTTAAATACTTAATATCTTGTTTTTTTTTGGTTGATATTTCTTGGGTCACTACTGCATCACGATCATTTATTACAGTATCTAATTTTCTTTCTTTCAATGGAGCCTGTGAAGAATAAATTCATGATCAAGTGTTTTGGAATAAACAACAATAAAGTTAACATTTTATACATGTAATGTGGTAATTACATTGTAATAATTTCATTTTCCATGTGCCTGTGTAATATTGAAAGTGGCTTGTCACCAAACTGCTGTTACATTTAAATAAATAGTTACAAGCAAATTTGTGCACAGATTAACTTTACAGCATATATGAATAACACTGATGACTTATTGATATGAAATGAATTGACATTGGAATTTAAAGTCTGAAGTAAGTACATGGTTTAATTTGTTTAATAATAAGAACCTGTTCAATTACTTTTATCAACATTACATCTTCAGAATTTCTATGAGTATCAATAATGAGATAGACTCTATTTACAACTGTGGTGACAATTGCCTTAATAAAAAGATTAAGCCAAAAAAATCACTGCAGAGATTTTCTATTGTATTCAATTTTATGCAGGTTAATCCAGAGGGCAGCTCCGGGACCTCAGGGGACAGCTCCGGACACCTCAGGGGGCAGCTCCGGGACCTCAGGGGACAGCTCCGGACACCTCAGGGGGCAGCTCCGGTACCTCAGAGGGCAGCTCCGGGCACCTCAGGGAGTGGGTCTGGCATATCAGGGGGCAGCTCCGGGCCCCTCAGAGGGTGGCTCTGGCACCTAGAAAATTAGCCCTGCACCCCTGAGCACAATATTATCACAGCACCGGAGATCAGGATTTGAACTTGTGTTGTCCGAAACGAGTTTGTGTGTAATCCCCGTGTCTGCATGGGTTTCCTCTGGGGGCTCTGGTTTCCTCCCACATTTCAAAACTTAACAGGGTTGTCAGTTAATTGGCTCATGGGCCTGTTATTGAGCTGTATGTCTAAATTTAAAATTTATTTCCTTTCATTAAACCCTCACACAGAATAATAACGACCAACAGCCACTGCAGAATTTGGAATTTATGAACTTAGCTGTTAGAATTTCAAGATGAGCAAATAGACTATAAATCAATCTCATTTAATTATGAGACGTGCTGGTCAGTCAGTGACATGAAGTCAGTGACCATGTTGGTATGAACCTGAGTGTGAACACACATGTGTTATTATTGCTGACTTTAATTCAGTTGTATTTGTAGATTCTGAAGGTTAATGCAATCTCCCAAGATCGGTATTTGTTAAGAACCGATCATATTTTTCCAAACACTAATAAACATAGAACACCTGAAACTGGAATATAGAAAATACATAGAACATTACAGTACAGGCCCTTCCACTCACAACATGGTTCTGACCGATGTCAACCTACTCGACAAAAATCAAATCCCTACCTCAGACCCATAACCCTCTATATTTCTTCCATCCATGTGCCTATCCAAGAGTCTTTGAAATGTCCCATTGTACCAGCCTTCATCATCACCCCTGGCAGTCCATGCACTTGTCACTCTTGATCTAAGGAAATGTCTCACTGACAACTCCCATAGACCTTCCTCTACTCACCTTAAACAGATGCCCTCTAGTACTTGCTATTGTTGACCTTGGATAAAGGTGCTGACTGTCCACCCTATCTATGCATTCCCCCCACCCCCCCCAATAATCTTATATACCTCTTCATCACTATTAAGTCACCTCTCATCTTTGTCATTCCAAAGAGAAAAGCCCCAGCTCTGTCAACCTTGCTTCATATGACATGTTCTTCAATCTAGGCAACATCCTGGTAAATCTCCTCTGCACCTTCTCTCAAGCATCTACATACTTCCAGTAATGAGGTAACCAGAACTGAATGCAATATTCCAAGTGAAACATGGAAGTCTGCAGATGTGGTGATTGTAGTAAAAACAGAGAAATGCTGGAGAAACTCAGCCAGTCTTACATCATCCATTGGAGGTAAGGATGTACCACCGACACTTCAGGCCTAAGCTCTTCTTCAAGGTGTAAGCAAAAAGCAGGCAGGCACCTGAATTAAAGACTGAGGAGAGAAAGGGGGAGAAATGGGAGGGGGAGGGAGGAGTCCAGACCCAAAGCTAAAACATGTTAATTGGATATAATAAGAGGAAAGGATAGAATTGTATTGGAGACAGAGGGGAAATTGAAAAGAGAGAGAGAGAGATCCATAGGAAAGGAGACAGAGGGAAGAAGATGGGGGGAGGGGTGTGTGGTGGTTAACGGAGACCAGATGTTAATACCATCTGGTTGGAGGGTACCCAGACAAAAGATGAAGTGTTGTTTCTCCAATTTGCAGGTGGTCTCAGTCTAGCAGAGCATGAGACCGTGGACAGACATGTCAGCAAGGAAATGGGACAGGGATTTGAAATGGATGGCCACTGGGGGATCCACACTATTGTGGCAGACAGAGCCGAGGTTCTCAACACTATTGTGGCAGACAGAGCTGAGGTTCTCAACAAAGCGATCTCCCAATCTGCAGTCAGTTTCTCTGATGTCAAGGAGTTCACAACAGGAGCACCAGATCCAATAGATGACACCTGAAGATTCACAAGTGAATCTTCACGTGGGAAGGACTGTTTGGGACCCAAATGGTAAGTGAGGGAGGAGGTGTGGGTACAATTGGAACATCTCTTATGGTCACGGGGGGACATACCGAGGGGGAAATTGGTGGGGAGGGAGGAATGGATGAGGGAGTGGTCCCTGTAGAAGGTGGAGGTGAGGAGAGGGGAATATGTATCTGGTAGTGGGATCAGGTAGTAGGTGGTGCAAAGGGTGATATGTTGGACATGGAGGCTGGTGGGGTGGTAGGTATGTCGTCTAACCAGAGTTTTATAGAGCTGCAACATTATCTCATGTATCCTGAACTCATTCCCCTGACTAATAAAGGCCAACACACCATATGCCTTCTTCACCAACCCATGAACTTGCTTGGCAACCTTGAGGGATCTATAGATCTGGAAACTCAAGATCTCTCTGTTCCTCCACACCGTTAAGAATCCTGCCATTAACTATATACTCTGCCTTCAGTTTTGACCTTCCAAAGGGCATCACTTCACACTCATCTAGATTAAACTCCTTCTGCCACTGTTGTAACCAACTTTGAATTCTATCTATATCTTATTGCAACATACAACCTTCTACACTGTCCACAACACCTCCTTTATATCATCCACAATCTAATACAACAATAAAAAGATGGTAAGACCTAGTAATAACGAAGTTGATAGATTAAACCTGGGCAGGAATTGCACGGTGAATGGCAGGGCCCTCACCGTGTGGTGGAACTAGAGACTTAGGAATATTGAAAGAGGCCATGAAATTGGTGACACAGGTAGATAGGGTGGTCAAGGAGGCAATTGGCACACATACCTTCATCAATCAGAGCACTGAGTACTGGAACAGGATGTCTTTTTACAACTTTGGCGAGACTGCACATTTATTATGCACAATTCTGGACACTCAGAAACAGCAAAGACACCATGAAGATGAAAAGGATTCAGAAAAATTTCATGAGAATATTGCAAGGACTGGAAGAATTGAATTATAAGGAGGGATGTTATAGACTGGTTCTTTACTCCCTGGAGGGTAGAAGCTCAACAAAGACGATAGAAGTTTATAAAATAACAAGGGTTTACATAAGGTCCTTAACATAGCCCAGTGTAGGGGAGTCTAAAAATAAAGAGCACAGATTTAAGGTGAGAGGGGTAAGATTCAAAGGGAAACTGAGAGGCACCTTCACACAGAGGCTGGTGGCACATGGAACCCACTGTCAGAGGAAGTGGTGGAAGCTGGGACATTTGAACATTTAAAAAGCATTTAGGCAGGTGCAAGGATAGAAAATGAGCTGAATGCAGGCAAATGGAACCGTTTGGTCAGCACAGATGATGAGTTGAAGGCATGGGCATTTACTACTTCAGGCCCAATTTATGAACTAAAATAAACTCCTTACCTTCCTTGCCGGCATCCTGGAAGAATTATGACCAAAGAATGAAAGCTAAAGAAAAAAATAAAAACAAAAACAAAAACTGAAAATGAACAGAAAAGGAAATAGGAAAGAACAGATAGAAGACGAGAATTAAAGTGATGTGAAGTATCATAGAAAGTAAAATAACCTGCCACATCAAGCAGGGAAGAAACAGCAAAAAACATATTTGTCTGTTTTTCTATTTCCATAATTAATTTACTTCAAATTATTAGAAAATTTAAACAGGAGTTATTGAAAAAGAAAGATAAACAGACGTCAATTGGCAAGCAGATACAACATTTAGATTTTTGCAAAATAAATCTGTATTACACTAAATCATATTTAGATAAAACATTGATTTTATGTAATAATTTCAGCAGATATTTTAACTCACTAAAGAGTCAAACATTTAATCCTTGACATTATCTGGACAGAGTATTACCTTTTCTTCTAACTCTTTGACTTGTCTTTTTTGTATTTCAATTCTTTCTTCGAGTTCTTTGATTCTCTGTAAGGAGAAGTGTTTATGTTAAATTATAATACCACCTTTTTTTTCATAGGGCACTTATTAGTAACCTTGAAAAAAACTAATAATGATTAAAGTTTTTTAGAATATTCAATCTAGGATGATAATTCCAATGCAAGAAATCCATGCATAAGTAACAAAGCAATGATATGAATTTGGACACAGTTTAAAATATACTGGTCAATATAAGCAGATGGTGTGGAGATTAGTAAATAAGTGTCAGTGGTGGTGGATATGTTCTTCAAGCTATTGTTTTAATAAATTGGAAGATTGACACTACCAATAAAATGAGAAGATGTGGGAATATTACACAAATGCACTAAACATTTGTAAACTCCATCATGCGACAATTCCCGTGAGAAAACGGACTCTGCCAAGGAACTCCTATCATTGAGATGGTGTCAAATTAATATCTAAGTCTCGTTGTGAAATGTTTCCATAAGTGACTATGTTAACAGCTCTCTTCAATGCCAATTGTTAGAAATAACCATCTAATTTAAATCGAGGTTAAAATAGCAGTGAAATTCTGTCTATAGCACCTAAATGATTGTTTTGTTCAGTTGTCCATAACATATAACCCTAATAGAAATGCAAATAAATGTTTGAAGCTGCTCTAATGTAGTAAAATGACTTCAAGGACGACAGATTCAAACTGAGCATGGAAACCCAGTTTCCATAGCAACCAATCACTCTCGGGATGGGCTGCAATTCAGCTCTTTCAACATTTTATTAATATTGTTTTGGGATCATGATATGAATTTTGGCCAATAGCCATGTTTATTCCTTTACAACTTTAATATGGATACTTGAAATTAATAATAAAAATCTGTTACAGCTTGCATTTTTTCTTTATTACAAAATGACAATGAATTTTTAATAATTAATTATATAAACAGACATGATGTATCTACAAGACTTCTCCCGAACCAAGACCAGAAACAATAAAAATACATTAAAATTGTTCTGTCCTGCAAAACTGAAAAAAAAGCACAGGAAAATAGGAAGTTAATAACCAGAAAATCACATTGGGATGAATCATGTTTAATGTGTCCCACCACCAGATGTACCTACTGATATCTACAAATAAATGGAACAATCAGCCTTGCCCTTCCACTCTAAAGACTGGCAAAGCAACCAAAGCTTCACTGGCATCCAGACTCCTGCTAATGTTCTGCTAGGCTCCAGTCCCAGCCCCAGAATGGCTTGACAGCCCTTGGTTTAGGGGAAAGGTTCAGGCAAAGTCTCACTTCCTCTGAGGTATGCATGAATTTGTAAATTTCTCTTGATGTACAGAAATATTAGAACATTTTTTAAATTAAGTTAATGATTTAATAAAATCTTTTATTAAAGTTAGCACATTTAAATACTAACAGATAACTAAATTACACTGTAATAAAGTAAAATAAATGTATGCTTAAATATGTGATCTTACCCTTACCTTCCTCAGTTACAGTGAGGATTCTGGTCTGGCTAACATGGGATAGGAGAGGCACATGACCTGCATAACTCTTGACCATCAGAATATAATCAGGCTCCTCTGCTGGATTCCACATTAAATTCAGCATTGCACCAAAATATATTGCAGATTATGTTTACCTGTGACCGGCTGAATTTCAATTGTTCCTTTTGGAATCACAGTCACAGCCAGTCGGGCTTGGTTCATTTGCACAATTTGGGGGTAACTTGACTTTCCCCAGGATCACATCAAGATTTGAGAAATGGACTAAGGCAAGATTGGAAATGCAGGGGTCCATTTTAATTGGGAGCAGATATTAGATGATGGGTGGCATTTCATGTTTAGATCACTTCAACTCCCTTTATGCCACAGCAGCACACAGAATGTAATGGAAAGCACAAAGGGTTCTGAATCCAGGTAAAAGGTGGACTGTTCTGGTTGGAGGAATTTTGCTAGGTCTCATTGGGCTAGCCTTTCCGAGTCAGCCTTTCTTGAGGTGGGAATCCACAGAAATATTGGAGGAACTCAGCCAGTCTCACAGCATCCACAGGAGGTAAAGATATATTACTGTCATTTCGGGCCTGAGCCCTTCTTCAAGGTATAAGCAAAGAACAGGATGGTGTCAGAATAAAGACTGAAAAATGGCAGGGGGAGGTGTCCAGACCAACTACCTAAGGATGATGCAACACTGCCTGAGGTCCTCCAGCATTTACTGTGTGTTTTACTACAGCATAGTATCTGCAGACTTTAATATTTCACTCCTTTCTCAAGGTGAGAAACTGTAATGAACTTCTCAACTGTTGGGCATGATGGACAAGCTCCACCCTCTCCCTCGGTACTGTGGCTGGGAAACCGAGCACCACCCTCTCCCTCAGACCTGGGGCTGGGAAACTGAGCTTCACCCTCTCCCTTGGATCTGGGGCTGGGAAACAAGCTCCACCCTCTCCCTTGGACCTCGGGCTGGGTAACCGAGCACCACCCTCTCCCTCGGACCTGGGGCTGGGAAACCAAGCACTACCCCCTCTTTCAGTACTAGGGTGTGAAACCAGTAATGAATTTCTCACCTGTTGGGCATGATGGACGAGCTCCATCCTCTCCCTCAGTATCTGCGCGTCACGCTCTCGGAGCTCACTCATGACCTGCCGTTTCCACTGCTCCACGGCTGCTTTCAGATTCTCCTTTTCATCTTCAGACAAAAGCTCAGTCATTTTTGCCCCTGCTTCTTGTTGCAGGGCATCATATAACATGGCTTCCAGTTCCAGAATCCGCTGGTGGTAAAACAAACGTGTGTGTCGTTCAAGAGCAGAGAACATGGCAGTTGCAAAACTACTGCTTGCACCTAAATGCTGATGTACTTTGGATTTTTCCAAATGCCCTGGACTTCATGGGAAGTAACAGCAGTTAATGACAATAATTTCTGATTCTGAACTCTTCTTTAGTGTTTTGTTTCAAATTTTAAGGATGGTTTTATATTTTTAGTGGATTGAATTGCTTTTAATTGGTCTTGGAATTATTTGTAAATCAGAATCCTTGGATTATCTATGTTCTTGACAACTGGCAAAACTGGAAGCTGCGGTTGAGTCGCCTGTCAAAGCACTTCACTGTATCTCTATAAATGTGACAATAACAAATAAATGTAATAAACCTTCTGTCAGTCTAAATAGGTAAGATACTGCTTGCAAATGATCATCAAAATCTCTTCCTATATTGTGAGAGATACTTCAGTTTTTTGTGACATGGTTAAATACAGTAAAACCCCTTTTATCTGGAATTCAAGCAGTTGGCAGCATCCAGCAAAAAAAATTGTGGAAATTAAATAGGTAAAAAATACATTTAAAATTGGCGCACCTCCCCGTTATTTCACCAATCACGTATCACGCAATCTCAAACAATTGGAAAATATACTTATCTGGCATCTACCAAACCCCATAGGTGCTGGATACCAGGGGTTTTACTGTATAGGCCTTTCAATGCAGAGGATTGGATCAATATATATTTATTAAATAACCGACTATATTATTATACTATGTTGTAAAAACACATAATGTAGTGAATACTCAGCAAGTCAACAATCATCTAAGGAATGAGAAACGTGTTAATATTTCGGGAGCCTTTGTCAGAACTGGGAAATAGACAAAACTTTAATTTCATGCCACAGTGTGGATGTGGCAGGGTGAATAGGACAGGGTAAGGCTGGTGTTCTCAAAGATGAGGACCAGGGACCTCGACCCTTACCACTTCTAGTGGGGAAGCGGTGGGAAAACTAGGCAAGATGTGGTCATGTGCTCTGTTCACCATGGCTGAAGGAAGGAAGGAAAGCATCTCAGGACCATGAGTGTTGAAAGTCTCATTATCAAAGCAAATATAACAGAGACATAGGAACTTGGGGAATGGAATAGTTTGTCCTCTCAGGAGTTTGGATGGTAGCAAGGATGAGTGGAGCGATGACAGTCAGTAGGCTATACCCTGGATAGAAACTTGTCCCTGGACAGGGACAAGTCATAGATGGACCGTATGAAGGGAGAACAGGTTGTAAATTGGCAGCAAATATAAAGGTATTTTGAGGACTGTATGGGTGCAGGTTGTAGCAGAAAATCAATGGATGCAACCAAAAAAGAACTGAGTGTTGGGGCCTGACTGAAGCAACAATTGCTCCATGTATCTCACAATAAGACAGGTGTAGCTTGGCCCACATGGGTTTCCAATGATACACCTTTGATCTGGGAAAAAGATGAGTGGAATTTAAGGAGAAAAACTTCAGCCAGTCAAATGAATTTGCCAGGAACAGGCAAACAACAAGTCAGCAGAAGGTGAGATCTTAAGCAGGACATAAAGGTGCTGGAGAAACTGGACAAAAGTGCAGGTCATCCAGCGTCCATGGAAAGCAAATGGCCATCACCATTTTGGGCCCGAGCCCTTCTTCAGCAGGTGCCTGAGTCAGGTGGCACGCCGCGGTAACAAGGAACAACGGGTGAAATGGTGGGTAGGAATGAATGGACAAGGAAGTCAATGAGAAAACAATCCTTATGGAAAGCAGAGAGGGGAAGGGAGAGGAAGACGAGTAGTGGTGAGATCATGTTGTAGGTGGCGGAAATGGTGGAGAATGATATTTTGGATGCAGAAGCTGGTTCGGTGGTAGGTGAGGACAAGGGAAACCCTGTTCTTGTTATATCTGGGAGGATTGGGGAGGTGCAAAGAGGTGAAGGCAGCTGTTCGGGAAATAGAGGATATGCAGGTAAGGGCTGAGATATGGCAGTAGAGGGCAAGTCGTATTTTCTGAAGAAGGAGGACATCTCAGATGTCCAGGAATAGAAAACCTCACACTGGGAGAAGATGTGGCGTGGATGGAGGAATTGAGAAAAAGGAATAAAATCCTTACCGGAGACAGGGTGGAAAGAGGTGTAGTCAAGGTAACTGTGGAAGTCAGTGGGTTTATAGAAGATTGATGGAACTACTAGATCACTCAGTACTGTGGTTTATAAAACCTGACAGAGTATATCCCAGTAATTTTGCTACTTTTCATCCAATTTAGTCGCATAGCGGAACTTATTTACCTGAAAGACTTTTTTAACTTTTCTGTTACAGCTGTCAGGATCATTTAAACATGGTCCTTACAAAAATGAGAGTTGTTCCTATCATTAGGAACTCAACATATCTCAATATTCCTTGAGTAAAAATAAGCTTCTTTCCACAAATTGTAGAGAAAATGTACAATATGCTCAAAGGGTTTTTCATCCATTGAGACTCATCATGGCTTGGCATCATGAACGAAGATTGGGGAAGGGGGCTGTCCACATCTGTGGCAGGTTCGCTGGTGGCTGACAAGGCCAAATGCTGGATAGTCATTCCCGGCTAAAGCGGCTGCCAGGGAAATTCTGTCCTGGGTTTGGTGCTGCTGTGTCACGGTTCTTCCTCCATCTCCTTTTGTCCTCAAGGCCAGCCCTGCATGTGTCCTTGAAGGAGGAGACAGACTGGTGAATGGTGTGTCTCCAGGCCATGCAATCGGAGGCTAGAGCAGACCACTGGCACTGAGATTTCTTCAGAGAGTCCTTGTACCTCTTGTTCGGAGCCCCTCTGAAACGGTGGCCAGTGGAGAGTTTGCCTTTTCAGCACCATCTATTCCAGCAGAAAATGAACTACCCGACCTATTCCCACCTTTTCATCTCTTGATCTGTAACCCTGCAGGACACTGCTCTCCAGGCAGAAATCCAGGCACCTTTTAAACATGGAGAGTTTTTACCTTCATTGAAACTTTCAGATATCAGGTTTTGGACTTTTACCATCCTCAAGGTGTATAAAAAACAACCTTTTTACAACTCCCCTTAAGTATATTTTCAAAATCTGGGCATTTGTTCACAAGGTCAGTATTTATTGTGCATCCCCAGTGGTCTTAAGAAGATGGAGATGGTCTACGGACTTGAATTATTGCGATCTTTCTGGTGAACGTTCTCCCACAGTTCTGCTAAGAGTTCCCAGTGACAATTAAGAAGCAGTACAATGTTACCAAGTTGGGAGAGTGAATTACTTTGAGGGGAAGATGCTGGTAGCGGTTGCCCATGTGTTATTTGTAAAATCTTTTTGGGGAATGGAATTTTTAAAATCATAAATGGACATCTGATGAATTTACACCTTTTTGGTAAGAATGGCTTTACAAAAGCAAAATGTACCTTATGAGCCTGATCCATGGCCTGTTTTCTGTAGTCCAGTTCTTCATCCAAGTAGCCCTTCTGTTTACTGAATAGCTCCTGAATACAAAGAACTCGTTAAGAAACTTCAAAGCCTCTCACAAGGGGTTATTACAATATCGAGGGTGTGTTCTGCTTACCTTTTCATTTTCAATGTCGTTCATCTTTTGCTGAAGAGCAGATTCTGTCAGCTCAATCTGTTGAAGCCACTGGAAGTTGAATGAAACAAAATTGGGCACACAAAAACATAATTTAACAAGTAAGACTAATTTCTGATTCAATACAACCTTCCTGACACATTGAAATGAAGCTTATTTTTAAATGTTAATCTGTTCTTTATCATTTCCTTTTCATGTAAATACAATAAACAACCAAAATCATTAATGAATTTGTCTCATTCAATGATCTTATTCCTTTGTTGTCCAGGACGATTGTTAAAGGTTGTTTCATGTTAATCACTACAATAAAGAAATATAAATGTTACCTTTTCTGCCAATGTCAAAACTGTTCGGGCCTGAATCACAACCACTTGTTCCTCATTGGTCAAATTCTAATTAATAAGTAAATAAATAGACAAAGTAAAAATTCAACATTCCTGTATTTTCTTCTCATATAATGCATGCTTCTTTCCTTATTCTACACCAATAGGTCTCCTGATGTTCTGAGCCATGCAGCTCAAGTTGATTTGGGCAGACATGGATGCCATCCTTCGATTCAACAGTTACATTCCTGTATCTGCTGAAATCAATGTCTAACATGAAAGAAACCTTCTGAACATCAATGAATGTGAGGGTCCCAACTATGTGCAAAATATCTTGTTTGGATCAAGTCAGTTATAATGAGAGTTTAAAAAGTGGCTTCACTCTCTATATGACTAGTTGCCCTGAATAACTTGATCCTCAATCATCTTATGTTCAAGACTATGTTTTACTTTGATTCCAAAGGCAGTTCATTTATTTTGAATAGGAAAAAAAAATTTCTAATTCTGATAGAAAACAAATGGGCCCTCAGTTATGAGATTGTATAAATTAATTAGGAGTACGAGCAGAGAATTGGCAAATGAAATAAAAATGTCAGGAAGTATACGGTCATGCACTTTTTTTAAAAATGGGGAGAACATTGAAAATACCCAGATGCAAAAGGAGCTGGGAATCCTCGTGCAGGACGGCCTGAAGGCAAACTTGCAGGTTGAGTCAGTGGTGAAGAAGGCAAATGCTGTAGGGACAGCAAGAATCCATAAACAGCAGACAGCTGAAAGGCAAATGAGCCCATGGTTCAGTCAGAGTGTTGGATGAAGGAGAACTATTGGGCCAGAGCCCAAGACCAGTGGATTCCAGATAGACTGAAAAGGATCTGTAACATTCCACTCTAGAGATGTGTGACGGATTATATAATATTTTGTATTGTATATAGATATGTTTTTGAAGGAGACAGATTGTGGGGGTAGTGTTGGTCACAAACACTTCACAAAACAGATCTCATTTAAAATGCCAGAGCTCTGCTCAAGCCAGACAGTCCAGGATCTGGGTGCCTTTGCAAACTTTGAAGAATGCCTATAGAGACTTAACAAGTAGATGAGTAATGGATTATTGTTTTGAAAGCCACAGATGAACGGTCTCAGAAGATTGGGTCCAGTGCCGCAATCTGTCTGAATGCAGTTGGCTGTTCGAGGAAGATCATGTGGTTTTGCAAGCAGAGAGAGAGAGAGAGAGAGAGAGAGAGAGATAGAGAGAGAGACCAAACAGGATTTCTCTGTGAGAGAGAGAGAGAGAGAGAGAGAAAATGGGTTTCTGCAGCATGGCAAGCTGGCAGCTTGTTTAAAAACCACATTTTGAAGACGGGTTGTCAGCCTGTTGAAACAACCCATGTAGTCCATACAAGAGGAAATGGCTGGCTTGAATGTTTCCCCTGAAATAAGGGAAAGAAAAAGGAACTCTGTGGTGACCTGAAAGAAAGAGGTTATCATCTGGAAAGCCCTGATGGGGCAAGTTTCTTCAGCAAGACACTGAAGTGGCTGATTAGAAGTGATCAGTTGTGGGTGTCCAACGAGCAACAAATCTCTTTCTGAGAACTGACAACAACCTTCCTGAGTGGTAGCCATGTACCTTTCAAGCATCAAAACCTGGTGAAATTCATAAATGTTACATTCTGTGTACAGTATAAGAATTGCCTGATACCAGTGAACTTGGAGGAATGAGAAGTGAGATTGGACTGTGAATCAAAAGAACTTTTCTGAACAAACACACACATTACATACACATGCGCTTTAGAATTAGAAAGGGGGTTAAGTTGGGTGAAGTTAATAGGAATAAGTTAAAGTTTGATCCTACTTTTATGTTTAAAGAAAATTAAAAGTAACTTTTGTTTAAGTAAAAAAAAACCCCAAAAAAACGAAGGCAAATGCAACGCTGGCGTCCATTTTAAGAGGAATAGAATATAAGAGCAGGAATGTGGGACCAAACTTGAAGCATGGTGATCAGTTTTGGGCTCCTTATTTAAGAAAGGATATGCTGACGTTGGAGAGGGTTCAGAGGAGGTTCATGAGGATGATTCCGGGAGTGAAAGTGTTTGACAGCTCTTGGTCTGTACTCATTGGAATTCAGGAGAAATAGGGGGGAATCTCACCAAAACATTTCAAATGTTGAAATTAGAGCTGATATTAAAGATAGAAAGTATCAATTTATAAAGTTGTGGGGCCCATTCTTAGAATTTTATCATAATTAGAAGAATTAAGAATTACCGTGTGCTCCGCAGATTCACTGTCCGATGTCTGGGGGTCACCAATGTATCCACATCTATTTTTTTCTTTTGTGTGGGCTTATACGTACACAAATGATTTATGTGTTTTCTTTTCTAAAACTCTGTATGTAAACTTACATGTTAAACTCAATGAAATATTTTAAAAAGAAATGTTGAAAGGTATAGACAGAGTAGATGGAGAAAGGTTGTTTCCCATGGTGGGAGAGTCTAGGACAAGAGGGCACAACTTCCGGATTGAAGGGTGACCATTTAGAACTGAGATGCAGAGGAATTTGTTCAGCCAGAGGGTGGTGAACGTGTGGAATTTGTTAAGACATGCCATTGTGGAGAGCAGGTCATTGGTTGTACTTAAGGCAGAAATTGATAAGTTCTTGATTAGCCAGGGCTTCAAAGGTTATGGGGAGAAGGCTGGGCAGTGGGACTGAGTGTGGAAATGGATCCGCTCAAGATTAAATAGCGGGGCAGACTCGATGGGCTGAATAGGCTACTTCTGCTCCTATGTCTTATGGTCCTTCTGGATCAGTATCGCCAGACATTTACTGACAAAGGACAGAAAGGGGGTGATCAAAGTTGCTTTTGTCTGCATGTGATTACCCCAATTTTCCTATCATAGAATTGGTAACAGGTAGGAACAGATATGAAAACTGGCTTCTATAAATAGCCCAATTAATTTTCCCTCTCATAAAAGATGGAAGGACATAAATAATTTCACAGGATACACAGTAACTGGCATTTTAAATAGGTTGCAACATATAAACGCAGATGGGTAATGAGTGTGATGTTTCAGATAGAGCCACATTTAAAATGGTCTGCTTCTTCTCGGCCACTGATAGGATGTCTCAGTTATGGGGAAATGTTAATGCCATGATGAAATTGAAGATAATTCATGCACTTTTCTGCATCTCCTTAAAAATACCATTCCTGACTTTGACAAAAATGTTTGGCAGTTTGTCATGTGAGATTCGAATTATGATGGTTATCTGCAAGATAGAAGACTTTTATGTGAATAGACTGTATAGTTTTAGAATATACACTGAATGCTATCACTGTTATAAGATTCACCCTGGCTACCCTACTGAGAGGCTTACATAACAGGAAAGAAAATATCTATGATTAGAAAAGCAACATACACTTACGGCGTTATCTCCTAAAATATCCAGCTTTTTCATAAGATCTGCTATTGTAATGTCCTGACAAAACATGAGAAAAGTTTAATCAGAAATGTTTAACGGATTGCATTAACACAATTGAAGTGAATTTAAACCATGTCTAGTAGAGAAATGAAAAAATAGAGATCACCTACTGTCACTCCTTCTGCCTCACAGTAGACCTGAAGAGGACTCGTTTCCTCGGGAAATGGGATATGATGGAAGTTAATGGCAGGTGAGCGCCGTTCCCGCTCCTGAAAGATGAATTTTATTCTGATGAAAAATGCGCAACTGATTCTATATTCAGTCAAGGTTTAAAAAAAAAAGAAAATTTAAGTGGATTTAATGTGCAAATTATATCCATTTAAACAGATTAATTAAAATCAATGAGTATGATTTGAAGCATCATTTTAACAAATATCAGTGTCACCAAAATAATTTCAAACTAAAGTAAAATGAGAACATAGAACATTCCAGTACATCTCAGGCCCTTCAGTACATTCCAGTACAGCTCAGGCCCTTCAGTACATTCCAGCATAGCTCAGGCCCTTCAGTACATTCCAATACAGCTCAGGCCCTTCAGTACATTCCAGTACAGCTCAGGCCCTTCAGTACATTCCAGTACAGCTCAGGCCCATCAGTACATTCCAGTACAGCTCAGGCCCTTCAGTACATTCCAGTACAGCTCAGGCCCTTCAGTACATTCCAGTACAGCTCAGGCCCTTCAGTATATTCCAGTACAGCTCAGGCCCTTCAGTACATTCCAGTACAGCTCAGGCCCTTCAGTACATTCCAGTACAGCTCAGGCCCTTCAGCCTGTGATGTTTTGCCAATCTATGGAAACCTATTGCAATACAATCTAGTTTTTCTTCACCTCGAACCTATTGAATGTCCCTATTGTACCAGTCTCCACCACCAACCTCAGCAATACGTTCCAGGCACCCACCCCTCTCTGAGTAAAAAACCTAACTCTGACATCTCCCTAAACTGGCCAGCAGTGTTATTTTAGACAAATGAGAAGAACTGATTAATTTGTCATGTGTATTTAAGCAAATATTTAAGTAGAATAAATCTTAATGACTATCATTAGATTGTGCAATACCCAGAGCAACTTTAGTCGAATAAAACATCAGCAGATTAAAGTCGACCAGAGATAAAGGACATGGGTAAATAACACTGAAGTTCTTCTTACTTCAAGTTCCAGAATACGAAATTCTAAAAGCTCATTTTGGTCTCTTGCGTCCTGTACTTCATGTCTCAAGCGATTTTCTTCAGTCTCCATCTGCTGAATCTATGAAAATACGGACTTAAGATTAATGTAAACCTTGTTTCTGGATATTTAACAATTTTGCCCGAGACTTTAAATCAGGCTGCAAGAAAAGCAGGAAATCTAATAAAAAGCAGAATACCTCGCCGTTCTACCTGTACCTTTGAGTGATGAAAATACCTTTTCTAGTAGTTCCTGGTTCCAACGATAAAATGCTTGTTTCTCCTCAATCCATTTCATATCCTTAGAAATATAAAGATAATACTTCTTATTCTGATTGCAGATAAGCAGCATTTTAGAAGTACAGGATATGTGGACTTGCAAAATTTTTAAAAATTTAAAACCAGTATTTACTTACCCACCTATTTTTGATTTAGATTTTCCAATATGTTTTGACCCTTGTTGCCTTCCTCATTCTTATTTGGAATAATCTCCATTATTTGGAATAATACCTTTGATATTTGCTCATGAGATCCAGATTTATAATTTTACCACTAGCCTCTGCTTTAAGACTCCATGCCCCCGGTGTCCGATTTGTTCAGATTTTATGCAATTGCTATTTGACTGGTAAATGAAGATTTTTCTCCTGAACACTTTTGGGTGTATTTATGGATTTTGGGCTCCTGATCACAAAAATCACTTTAACATTTTTTTTATTATGTACCCTTTCTTTAAATATCTATTTTGGTGATTTCCTGTCATATTTTTAGTCTACCTCAAGCAGACAAAACTATGAAGTGCAAAGTAATTGAAAATTAATTTTCTGCATTTTCACTTGGACTTAATGCTCTGTTTCTCCAACTTCCTACATGATACAGAAATTATTTTTGAGTTCAGCTTGAAGTTGTCTATCATTAATCCCCAATTTTTTTTAAGGAAGCAAACATTTGGAAAAATTTGTTGTCTTGTGTTATTAGTAAAAATACAAAATGCTGGAGAAGCTCAACAGGTCAAACCGGGTCCTTTATGTAGCAAAGTTGAAGATACAGAACCGACGTTTCAGACTTGAACCCTTCATTAAAGTATGAGAAAATGCAGTAATGAGGGGGAGGGGGGATGGCTGTGTGGGTGAAAGAACTGGAAGGACAGGAAAGGGGAATGGGAAGAAGAGACAAGCAGTAAAGTCAATGTTCATGCCATGTGGCTGTAGAGTGCCCAGACAGAAAATCAGGTGTTGTTCCTCCAATCTGGGACTGACCTCTCCGATGTAGAGAATGCCAGATGCAGTAAATGAGTCCTCTGGATGGATGTACAGGTGAAGTGTTGCTTCACGTGAAAGGCCTGTTTTGGGCCCTGGACCATGGTGGGGAGGAGGTGTGGGTGCAATTGTTGAAACTCCTGTGGGCACAGGGCAAGGTACCAGGGTCCGATGAGTGGGGAGGGATGAGGGCACGAGGGAATCATGGAGAGGGCGGTCCTTGCGGAAGTCCGAGAAGGGAGGAATGGGAAAAATCTTTCTCGTGGTGGGATCCTGTAGTAAGTGCCAGAAATTCCGGAGGATGATGTATTAGATGGGGAGGCTGGTGGAGTGGTAGGTGAGGATGAGGGGGATTCTATGTATGTTGTGTCTGGAGGCAGAGGGGGCCAGGACAGATGAGCGGGAAATGGAGGAGATGCAGGTGAGGGCTGAGTTGATAGTGGTAGAGGGGAAGCCACGTTTGTAGAAGAAGGCAGACATTTTGGAAGTTCTGGACTGGAAGACCTCATCTTGGCAACCGATGTGGTGGAAATGGAGAAATTGAGAGAAGGGGATGGAATCCTTGCAGCGGACAGGGTGTGAGGAAGTGTAGCCCAGTTAATTGAGGGAGTTGGAGGATTTGAAGTATATATCGGTGGAAAGCTGGTCTCCTGAGATGGAGACAGAGAGATCCAGGAAAGGGAGAGTGTTATCGGAGATGGACCAGGTGAGTTTGAGATTGGGGCGGAAATTGGCCACGAAGTGGATAAAGCTGACAAGCTCATTGGAGGTGCATGATGCAGCCCCGATGATGTCGTTGATATACCAGAGGAAGAGTTGAAGTGTCTTGCCTGTGTAGGCTTATAGCATGGATTGCTCCACAAAGCCCACAAACAGGCAGGCATGGCTGGGACCCATGCAGGTACCATGGCTATTTTTGTGCCCTGGATGTCTTGTCGACTATACACTGGGCCAGATCAGTCCCTGTGCTTGCAATCGTTACCTGGTCTGCCTATACCATGCTTACCCCAGGCCAGAGGCAGAGTCCACATTGCTGGCCCTCTGCACAGAGTCCATTTGTGGTGTCTGGATGGTAACAGGACCTGAGGTGGTGAAGTGAGGAGGTCCCATCCCTAAAATAATGTCAACAGACTTTGACAGCAGACAAAATTGATTTGGGGCTCTTCCCACTGTGAAATTGTCATTGATGTGACTAACTTTTAAATAAATGTGTGTCTACGGTTCAGAGAAATTGTATAACTATTCCAATTGAAATCAATAATGAAAATCCATTTTTTGAAAATATGGTTAACAACAAACATAAAAACAGTTATAAAAAACACTCAACTAAAATAAAATATTTTTACAACTGTAACTTTTCATCCTTAATGGTTATTCTAGAATTCCATTAAAATCAATAAACTATCAGATACCATTTGATATGAGCTGACTGAAAAGCTGGGCCTTCAAATCTGTTAGTGAGTTCCACATTGTAGAATATGGACTTACTCAGTTTAAATTAACTGACTGCAACCTTGATGAAGGGCTGAAGCCCAAAATGATGGTGATGTATCTTTTCACCTCTGCTACATAAAACTTAATCATGGGGTCAACAGAACCCTGTGTTTTACCTCTTAAAGTTTCCTGAATTTGTTGATCAACCTTGGCGAATCTTTGCACATTCTGGTCCATACTTACCTTGTTTGTTAGCGTTCCAGGGTTCTGGAGCTGGGACGGACATCTTGATCCCTATGTGCATATACGAGTCCTCGGTCGGTCCATGGGCAAACTTTTTGTGAGTTCACGTATTGGAATTCGGTTGGTGCATGCGTGAGAGTTATGCGCCCTGACGATATTGAATTCGCATCCTTAACTCTCGTGCATGTGCCAACCGAACACCAATATATGAACCCACCCAATATATGCGCCTACCGAAGACTTGTGCATTCATACAGGAATCAAGATGGCCGTGCCCAGCCCTGGGACCCGGAACGCCGACTAACAAGGTAAGTATGCACACTTTGGCTCTTACATGTCCTGCATCCCTGTTATAGTTTGTCAAATAAACTGCATAAATTTTATATATTTTTTAAAATCCAGTTAGACGAGCGGATGGTCATAAGTCGAGGACTCTCTGCGTACCCAATTAAGTGATGAACCCTGCACATTTTGCATATCCAACTTTCACTGCTCCACAATGTAAACCTGCTGCCATATTGCATGGTGCCTCCAGATCTGCCATTGGCTTGGTCAGTGAGATTCTGGTTGTCAGATGCCATTGACTTCACTACATCCCACCTCATTGGTTAGGTTTCTCACCCCTGCCTCACCCCTATGTACGAAAAGGGCCTCCTTTTCTGAGGATTCAGCTGTTAATTATCCTTGCAAGTGTGCAAAAGATGGGAAACATCAAACATGGCAGGCAATAGAGAGAGAAAAAAACAACTCTCACTTGTTTGGAAATCTTGTGTGACGCTGAGGAAATGTCTTCTTATGGTTGCAGATTTTTAGAATTTTCTAGGAAAGCAGTTGCAAAGATCCAATATGTACTGATCAATTTGTCACTCAACCTCTTCTCAATCCAATCTGCTACAATCTCCGTTAGTTTCAAGGAGTCTGTGAGGCTATGTACATTGGTTTAAAGTTGCAAACTCACGCTTACATTGTTAGTGAGCAATTACTACATAGAAATTTCCAACTTGTTTCCCATTTTCAGCATTGTGAAACTCATTGGTCATTCACAGGATTTTTAGTGGAGCAACTTTTTTTAATCAAATTCTTTCATAAGAACATCAGAAATAGGAGCCTCTGGGTCGTCGAGCCTACTCTGCTATTCAATGAGATCATGTCTGATCTGATGATGGGCTCATCTCCACCTATATGCCTTTCCAAATATCCCTTAATTACCCAACGATGTAAAAATCTATTCAACCTTGTCTTAAATACATTTACTGAGGTTGCCGTCACTGCTTCAATGGGGAGAAAATTCCACTTATTTAACACTCTGGATAAAGCAGTTCCTCCTCATCTCTATGCTAAAATTACTCCCCTGAATCTTAAGGCTAGGACCCATAGTTCTGTTCTCCCCCAACAACTGAAACAACTTACCTCCCTCTAGGTAATCTATGCCTTTCATAATTTTGTTTGTTTCTACAATATCCCCTCTCATTCTTCTAAATTCTAGCGAGTACGGTCTCAGACATCTCAATCTCTCAAAGAGATTTCTATCCTATTCCCACCCTCCCCTCAGCCACCAAACCATTTTCAAATAGTTGGAATTAAAATTCCCCTCTTTATCACGTGGGATGTTATACATCAAACAGTACCTGCCCTTGCTGTGCAAGAGCCTTCTCCAAGTCTTCAATTTTACTTTGATAGCGGTGGTTTTCTGTCTGTAGTTGCTCACGAGTCTAAAAGGAAGAAAATAAAAGAGGGAGAAGATGAAAAAATCTTGTTCAATACTCTCATCTCTAACAAAAAATCCCTGCTGGTCTCACATGGAGAGGAAGACTAACCCTCTCAACTACCTCAGTGCCAACACCATGGTCCCCTTATTTTACACATTAGTCGTTGTTTCCTGGCTTGCTGTTTGAAAAGATGGGTCCAGAATTCGAACCCATTAACATTGACACCTACAATCCCTAACATATACTCTCCATTCACATTTCCATTCCGTAATTGGGCGGCACAGGCTCATGGGCCGAAGGGCCTGTCTATGTGTAAAATAATAGAAAAGCATTCCCTTTCCTTCATTGTCCCTGCAACCACACCCAAGCCATTCACTCGATCCATTCCACCCTCATTCTGCATGTAGAAACCCCTCTGCCATCTAACCGCACAACTCGCCATAAAAACAAAAACTTCTTATCCATTGAAATAATAAGTGTTTGCACTCCCCCAAATCTAAAAATATCTTTGCATGATCTTATGAAGCAGGTAGGGTTTTTGTCGTTGGTGGAGGCATTTCCAGCAATTTCTCTTTTCACTTCACCTATCCAACATTTACTGCACACTTTGTTTTTATATGTTACCTGTCATATGATGATCCAACATTTACTGCACTTTGTTTATATATGATGCCTGTGAATACCTTAACTTCTCTTTCAGCATCTAAGGTTCCTCCAATTTGTTCCTGCAGCAAAGCATATGCCCTCTGCAAGGCCTGGTACTCCATGGTGAGTTGACGAAAGCGAAGTTCTGCCTCTTCCTTAGCCATTCCCTAAACACAAGTAAGGAACATGTTCTAAATAGGACTGGGGAACTGAGAGTATCGGAGGACACTGAGGGGAAAGAGTTAGAGGGTAAAGAGCTGGCTTTGGGACTGTGGTTGGTCATGTTCACTGGGTCCCATCTAATTGTTACATATAATCCATCAAGCGGATGAGAATGTAATCACCACATTGAGGAGGTTTGGACAACATGAAAATTGCAGTGGTTAAGGACAGCATAGAAGATTTGGCTCTCATTACAACTGGTGACTTAATAGTGGTCCACAAGATTCTGAGAGGCATAGATAAGGTGGACAGCCATCTTTTTCCCCCAAGACAGGGATAACCAACACCAAAGGACATCTGTACATTGTTTTGGGGCAACATCAGGGGTAAGTTTTTTTTAACACAGGGGCCTGGAATGCCTTGCCAGGGGTGGTGGTGGAGGATGAAACATTAGAGGTATTTAAGAGATTCTTAGTCAGGCACATGGATGAAAAAAATAGAGGGTTACGTGGTAGGAAGGGTTTAGTATTTTTTTGGTAGGAATATATAGGTCAGCACAACATCGAGGGCCAGAGGGCCTATACTGTGCTACAATGTTCTATGTTCTATTTAGATCAACAAGGAATGAGGGCAAAAAATGACACATGGAATTTAACTTAGACAAGTGTAAAGTGATGCATTTTAAAGTTCAGAAATCAGATTTGCTGTCAGAGTACATTCATGACATCACATACAACCTTGAGATTCGTTTTCCTGTGGTCGAAGCAGAATTACCATTTACTGGATACACAATCCTTTATCTAGACATCTAAAATCCAGAAAGCTCCAAAAACTGGCAAGTGGGGAGAGAGACGGCAGTGCGATTCAGGCGGGTGAGGAGGAGAGACCAGCAGCGCGAGTCAGGCGGGCAAGGTGGGGAGAGATGGCAGCGCAACTGGAAGGGGGTGGGGGTGGATACAACAGCCAATTCGGTTGGGCTTAAATCTGGCTTTCTGAAATCAGAAAAATCCGAAATTCGGAACACACTGTCACCCAACAATTCCGGATAAAGGATTGTGTACTTGTACTGCTAAAAACTGTACTCAAGAAGATACGTAAACAAATATAAAAGTGTAAGTACCTGACTCTGCAATAGAGAGATAGAAAAATTAGGAAGCTAAATCAGGGCAGAACTTGCACAGGGAGTGGTAGGGTCCTGGGAAGTGTGGCAATACAGAAAGAGCCAGGTACAAGTTCATCGTTCCCTGTAAGTGGTGGCAAAGGGTAGGCAAGGCGATGAAGAAGGCGCCTTTGCCTCATCAGAGGTGGCATTGGGTACAAGAGTTGTAATAGCATGTTAGAGTCTGCACGACATTGGCATGTAGTTCTGGTCACCACTCTACAGAGAGTCGTCATATCCTGATGGATACATGCAAAAGATTTTTATTCTGCAGAAGTATTAACTTATGCAGTTTCTCCCTGGGTGCAGCAGGCACACTGTTTGTGGGTTACCACCTTGTCCTCCGAAATGCAATAACTGGAGAATGAATGAAAACCAGCATTTGGGACAGTTAGTGGAAAAGAGCCACACACCAACCAATCTCCAGACAGAAGAGGCCGGCAAAAATCCACACTACTGAACAAAAACAAGAGTGTGTGGGAGTATGGGTAGAACCGAACACAGTAGGCCTTTTCACACCACTGAATCTAGGCGACCCCTCTAAAGTTCCCAGGAAGGCTATGCCTCCTGGGCCTTTCACATCGCAACCTTACTTACCTGGTAAATTGGGATTTTAAGGAGGTCCCGCCCCCAGCGTTTACGTTGCAAGTGACGTGTCTTTCTTTGGCTTGGCTTCGTGGACGAAGATTAATGGAGGGGTAAATGTCCACGTCAGCTGCAGGCTCATTTGTGGCTGACAAGTCCGATGTAGGACAGGCAGACACGGTTGCAGTGGTTGCAAGGGAAAATTGGTGGGTTGGGGTTGGGTGTTAGGTTTTTCCTCCTTTGTCTTTTGTCAGTGAGGTGGGCTCTGCGATCTTCTTCAAAGGAGGTTGCTGCCCGCCGAACTGTGAGGCGCCAAGATGCACGGTTTGAGGCGATATCAGCCCACTGGCGGTGGTCAATGTGGCAGGCACCAAGAGATTTCTTTAGGCAGTCCTTGTACCTCTTCTTTGGTGCACCTCTGTCTCGGTGGCCAGTGGAGAGCTCGCCATATAACACGATCTTGGAAAGGCGATGGTCCTCCATTCTGGAGACGTGACATGTAATGCACTCATAAATGGGCATTGCGCAATCTCCACAATCTCAGATTGTGGAACCAGCAGGTTTTCAGTTAGCTCAGTGATTTGCAAAGCCACTTTATTTATCGATGAAAAATTAAACCTTCAACACCAGCACAAGTGCAGGAAACCATTTCGTCTATGTGTTGACACCTCACTTTTGCATCCAATGGAAGGTTATGATAACGTTTGTTAACAAACTGAATTGCATTTTCTCCGCAGTCTCATCTGTCATATTTCACTGATGGTTTCATCTCACACACATAAACCTGTTGTGGATAATTTGCGAATGCTGTGGTTCTTTTTTCTTTGCAATTGGAATAAGTTTACTAACACATGACAGAATTTAATTACATATAATTACGGGTCAATAGAGTTGTTTGGATTAGCACCACAAGGCCATAGTGCAGTAACTCACAAAAAGGAAACCAAAGAGAATAACTCCTGCATTTAAAGACTTTGTTGACATGGAACAGTCTACTGTGAGAAGACAGGGTGTACTGAGATGTATGATTGTGATAGACGATTTATCATACGTGCTTAGCTAAACTGGAGTACAGTATAAAATATTTACTGTCATTTAATCCTCAAAGAAGAGGTGGATCTCCTATGTGACGCACACACACAGGTGCTAACATCATGAAGCCTTCCCCTTTGTTGTTTCACACCGCCAGAAGGGGATTGGTGGGTGAACTTGGCTGGGCTCTGAGATTACCCCCCCCAGGTCTTGGAGCCCAGTCCATTTTGACCAGCCCTGCCCAGTCCAGCCTTTTCACACCACATGATTCCGGGGTAGGTAACCAGTTAAATTTCCCAGTTTACCCACTTGTTCACAGCGGTGTGAAATTAATGATTTACATGTGTCCCAGCAATTTAACCTTTCTAAAACATTGGCAACTTACGCACTGCTACACTGCCACCCTGTGGTAAACTATGAATACTGCAGCTAGACTCCACGCTTGTTCCAGAACCTGGCATCACCACACTATTATAAGCAGAGATTGATCTCTGCGCTGAAATGGGTGGACATTCTTATTTTTGTTGCCCTTTTTACATAAATAAACTGCCTACAGTGCACTCAAGCTCTTCGACCATAGGAAAAGTAATTGTGAGAGGGAAGTAAGGGAAAGAGGTGGGAAAGGAGAACGTGTGAAGGAAAGGAAGATGTTTGTTGAGATAAACTTTCTGAAATTTAATAAAGTTCCCAATTTATATCATTATGGAATATTTAGGATGTATTTGGATTTTAAGATATTTTTTCTTTCAATAAGCATTTCAAAAATATAAATAATAACTAAAATATAAATAATAACTAATAATATATGACAAGAGATAAAACAGAGTTGGATAATAACTAATAATATTTGACAAGAGATAAAACAGAATTTGTGCTTCAAATTGTTTAAATCAAGAAGCAACTTTCAAGCAATTTTTGTTGAAAAAGCTATAACAGATTTGAAAATTAAGATATTAATTTGAAGTAACTGATTAATGCCGGAAATAATGCATTAAAGTTGTTCGTCAAATAAGAGGTGAGTCTAATTTCTGTACCTCATCAAGATCATCTTCAGGTGTACAAGGGGTTCGGTCTGTCTTGTCTGTTTGATATGAAATGGATGAACCATCAGAGTCAAGTGAAGCTTCTTCATCATACCCAAAAAAAGTCTCCACAACTGGCTTCTGGAGATAAAAAGAAAACCATTAATTTGTCCAAATAAACTTTAATTTGCATCTTATTTTAAACAATTGCTATGCTGCACCACTAGGTACCAGGGGTCATCCCGGTGACCTTGTATATTTAGAAGTCCAGAGCTACAGTCTAGCCTTCCAGGTTCGTCTTGCAGAGAGACAAGACCTCTTGGTGTACATATTAGTTTATTAAAGCTGACTTATACTCACACTGCTGGTGTGGTTATTGTCAGTACACCTGTATTCCTACCATACATAATAGATTTAAGAAATTATTATGACGTTTTCTAAATCTTCATCATGCCAAGTAGACACTTGTCCCTACACATCTGTGGTGACAGGTCAGGTATTTAACAGAAATTTCCAAATATTTTTTGAAGTGATATTTTGCCAAATAGAAGTTTTTCTCGAAAAGACTACTTTTGAACCACTGTAATTTTAAAGCTCTTAAGATTAGATCTTCACAATGTTGCAGAGGCAACCATAGTTTTCTCTATTATCTACTTTCCCCAAAGAAAAATCTCAAGTGCTAGAGGACATGCATTTAAGGTGAAAGAGAGAAAGTATAAAGGAGATGTGCAGGGCAAGTTTTCTTTACACAGAAAGTACAAGGTGCTAGGGGTAGTGATGGCAACCGATACAATAGAAGCATTCAAGCGGCTGGTAGATAGTCACATGAATATGTAGGAAATGAAGCAAGAAGGATGATGTGCAGGTAGGAGAGATTTTGTTTAATTTGGGGTTGTGTTTGGTGGATACATCGTGGGCTGAACGAACTGATCCTGTGCTGCGCTGTCGTATGTTCTAGGTTTGATTTGAAGTTTTGGGGATGAACTGGATGAGCCCATCTCAGTTCTTCTGGTCGGGGGTAACTCAGAAAAATTTGGATATAGTACTTTGGTGCCACAAGCATCCACAAGGAGACATTCGTAAACAACTACGGTACCTTTGTTTGATAATAAAAGTTAGAAATACATTGTAGGTTAAACAGCATTTAAAAATGCAAATTTGTTGAAGTTGGATTTGCTGAATTTTATGTTCTCTTCCCTCCCCCCAGAATTATCAAACCCATAAAATTTACTTTTAATTTCTAGTAATTTTTAATTACTTTTAATTTCACTCAAATCACAGGCCCTAGGGTGAGATGAATGGGAGAGGAAATGAGATAAATTATTCAAGATTTTCTAGGATGTTGCCTGGATTTTAGGAACTGAGTTACAGGGAAAGGTTAAACAGGCTAGGATTTTATTCCCTGGAGCATAGAAGAATGAGGGGAGGTTTGATAGAGGTAGTTAAAATTATGAGGGGGGGGTGGACAGAGTAAATATAGATAGGCTTTTTCCACTGAGAATAGGTGAGATACAAACCAGAGGACATGGGTTAAGAGTGAAAAGGGAAATGTTTAGGGGGTACGTGAGGGGGAACTTCTTCACACAGAGAGTGGTGGGAGTGTGGAATGAGCTGCCAGCTGAAGTGGCAAATGTGGGCTCAATTTTAACATTTAAGAAGAATTTGATCAGGTACATGGATAGGAGAGGTATGGAGGGATATGGACTGGGTCCAGGCTAGTGGGACGAGGCAAAAAAAAAGTTTCAGCATAGACTAGAAGGGCCGAGGGGCTTGTTTCTGTGCTGTAGTGTTCGATGATTCTAAGTCTGTGAGTAGAAACCCACAAGGCTTCTCAGTGATTTTTAAATGATAATTGGCATTTTGTTCTTAATTTTTCTGATTCCCGATGTAGATTATTTTCTGGGTTCTGGGATAAAGAAAAAATATGATGAGGTCTATATTTAGGGTGGTCACGGTTCGTGTACCAGTTAGCACAATGCTGTTACAGCACCACTGACTGGGTCTGGGGTTCAAATCCCGAGCTGTCTGTAAGGAGTTTGTTCATTCTCCCGTGTCGGCGTGGGTTTCCTCTGGGTGCTCCAGTTTCCTCCCATCCTTCAAAATGTTCCCAGAATTGTAGGTCAATTGGGTGTAATTGGGCGGCACAGGCTTGTGGGCTAAAAGGGCCTGTGACCAGGCTGACTAAAATCCATATCATTCAAGTAACAAGCATTTCCCTCAGTTAATCCGTTTCTGGTCTGACCCTCTGGGGTTATTTAAATATTGCAGAAATGACATGGACAGAAATTCTGTCAGAGGATAGACACTCAAAGAAAATGTGTAAGAAAATCAATGGAAGGTCATTAACCTGAAATGGTGACCTTTTTTCTCCACAGACACTGCCTTTATCTGCTCAATACCTTCAGCAATTTTGACTTTTGTTTCAGATTTCTAGACTCTGCACATATTTGCTTGAAGAAAAGTTGATGTCATGCAACAACATTATGAGAATCTGTGGAGATTGATTTTTTTGAACAAGTCATATTGCACTTTGCAGGTGCCTGCCATTTAGATATTGTTTCAAAACTAGAGATGAGGCCCCTTCCTCAATCTAGAATAAGTGCTAGTTTCCAGACTTCAGCCTTGACAAGCATTTGTTCTCGATGTGAAGTTGGACCTTCAGCCAATGTGAAGGCAAGTACCTGCTTAATTCAGGGTGCTCAAATCCCACCCCTTGACAGATTAGATATTTTGTTTAAAGTTCCTGTCCTCATTGAAACTATATTTACTGTTTGACTATTGATCTTTTCGAGATTTAGAAAATTATGGGAGGGACATCTAAAGCGAGAGGGCTTTGTTTTAAAGTGAGGGGGATAAATTAAAAGGAAATGGTAAGGGTAAGTTTTTAAAATAGTATACACTAAGAAGGAGGAGTCGAGACAGATACAGTGATACAGATTGAAAGACATTTGGACAGGTACTTGGACAGGATGGGAGTGGAGTGATACAGGCCTAATGAAGCCTAATGATGTGTCGATAGGCATCAGGTTCGGCATAGATATCTGTAAGGGGCTGTGCCTGCACTGAACATTTCTTTGATTTTAAAATTCTCTGAGTGTGAAACAGACAAAAATGGATTCACCTTGCTTGCCTTCGAAACCTTCTTCTTTTGCTTTCTGTATTGCAGAAGCTTATCCCGATCCTGTTACAAAAAAATTATATGCCTTAACAAAGAGCGGTAAAAATTGTATGACCGTGTCAACTTGATTGATTTTTAGTCACTACAATGTGGGGAAATCACAACATCATAAACATTTTTAGATGCTTTGACTTTCATTATGTTTTAAATTATTGATACATTCTAAGTACTCTTCTATGCAAAAATATTTAGTGAAATATAATTCAAGATTTTCCTGTCAAAACATTTCAAAATCACATCCCATTAAACATCATTATTTTAGTCCTGAGTTGGTCAGGTTTACATCCATCATTCTAATTGTCCTTGTAATGTTTCTCCCATTTAGTTCCTATTTAACGTCTATCTTGCCATTACAGGGTATCAACTGAGACAGGACAAGCAAGTACAGACACATCAATACCCGTGTTCAGGTTATATTTTAACTGGTGGTCAAAAGTTGAAGGAAAAAAAAAAGAAACTTGGCAACCTTGTGTAACTGGACCCATATCTGGGCTTCAAAGGTGATATTGAATTCAAATATGATTCAGAGGAATCCATTCAGTGAGACCAAGGTCATATCTGATAAATAGAGAAATCACTTGTTTTGTTTAAATGAGACATTGTCGTTAGATTGTGTGCACTGAGCAAGAGACCTAAATATACAGGGAAAGAGGTGTCATTGGGAATATGGAAACTATGTTGTGTCTGGAAGAAGGACAGTAAATAATATTTTGAAGAAATCGATCCAGAACTGTGGTATAAATTAATGAGAGAAGTTATAGTTGAACTAGAATCCTGAGGTGTTTTCTCCTGATGATATCAGGCCCTTTCAGATAGGGCAAAAGTCCAAATGTAAAGGTGGAGAACCTCTGCCAAAATGCATAACCACGTACCTTTCTGAATGTGTGGAGGCCGACTCTGAGCTACTGCCCTCCACCGATTGGTCTGAATGTACAGCCACGCTAAGCGACTGTTTAAGGGTGGGCTGAAGATGCTGTCAGCCTGTGACCCATCTCCCATTCAGCGGGGACATTTGGAGCAGCAGGAACTGTCAGTGGGGGCTGGCGGAGACAATTGGGGCAGCAGGAGCTGTCCGTGGGGACCATCAGGGCAGTTGGAGCTGTCAGTGGGCGGCCAGTGTGGGCTGAAACAGCCACACTGGGCCACTTGGGCCTTCGGGGCCGCTGTCTGCGGCTCAAAACGCGGGGGAACAATGGCCGTCTTCCCTACCCATAATCCCCGACGCAGCTGGAACTGTTCTGGGAATCACAGATTATGGGTAGGGAAGACGGCCATTGTTCTGTTGCATTTTTATGAAGGGTGGCACTACGGCCTCCGTCGGATCCGGAGCGTGCTAAGAGGCACCTCTAGATATGAATGGGACACTGGAGCATCCTTTTAGGGCTGCTGCCTGAAAGGTAAGTTCTTAGTTTTCCATCCACTCCTGTCGTCGGCCTCAATGCAGAGGCCTGACAAGAAAGGGCCTATTGTTTTCCTCAGACTCTTCTTGAGAATGAATATCGATGGGCAGATTAAAACAGTATCTTCTTGAGTACAGGGTACTTGCCCGCAGGAAAAATAATTTCAAGGTTGTATTTATGTACTCATGACAATAAATCTGAACTTTGAATTTGAGCTAGGTATGGCTTATTATCATTATTTTCATCAAAAACAGACAAGGAAGATTGAGAGGAGTTGAAGACTGTAATGAAGAGGTGTCTGTGGAAGGCTGAACCAAAAGAAAACACAGCCACAATACTGTTTGGGGAAACACAGTTTTATTCCACTCACATAAAGATCTAGTTGGCTGCTAGCTGTGCTTGCAGTGATCAGAGAGGGAGAGAGAGAGAGAGAGAGAGCACATGGACGGGACCTCGGCTTTCTACCATGGGCCCACCTGGTGGTCGGATGTCATTAGGTCGGATGCTGTGTCTCTAGACCATCTGTTGGTCGAGTGATGTACCGCAGCGTATCATCAGTGTCTTACCAATTTTTCTCTGGAACTACCTAGGAATACGTGGGACTCTAGTAATGCCTAGTAGTATATGGGACCTGAAGTACCTGAAAACACATAAAAGTCTTCCTAGATGAGTGCGAACTTCAGTAACTTGGCTCAATAAGTAAAAGTTATCTCTATAGATGTGGAACAGACTAAAAACTAAACTGGATCTGAAAGAGGAGAAATGTTGGATGAGGTGTCATTGCTATTTTCTCTGTGGGGATTTCTGGGATGGATGTAAATTATTGAGTTGCATTTATATTTTTGATTGCAACTTGGAAATCTGTCTCAAGGAAAATACATCTTCGAGTAACCTTTTGAAAGAATAAACATTTAATATTTCTTCGCATTACTTCAGTTGATGGTTTAAAACAAAGAAGTCCATCATGGAGCAGAGATTCGCTCAGATATTCTCCTTTGTGCTGAGTCTGCATTTACCTCATGTTTCACCAACACAAAGCTGCCCAGATCATCACTGGTGATACAGGGCCTTCAGCGACATTGCCAAAGAAACCCCTACTACAAAACAGTTGAAAGAAATCTGGCAGAAGCTATCAAAAATATAGCAAAATTGGAAAACTTGCTTCATTTGACCAATTTAAATTTATATCTAGACTTCAAACTTGATATCGAATTCAAATGTATTCAATAGTGAACATCTAATGATACCAAACATTTTCCAAGTGTTTTATACTACACACTATTTTATGGATGATTATTGGAATGAAGCCTGTCACTCTCATTGAAATGTCCGACCCTAATCCTTGGCCCATGCCTGTACATCAATAACATTCCAAAATTAACCCACTCAAATTAAAAACGTCCAGTTGTGCTTACTTACTATGACACTCTTGACATAGCCAGCCGTCTCCAATGCCTGACAAAGATAAAGATCCAGATCAGAACCAAAAAATAGCAATGAAAGTTGAGCAAAAGTTTAGAGACAGCATAACATTATGTTTTTCTGGCTTTTGTTCTTATGGTTTTAGCTCTAGTACAATTAAGGCTGCATTTACCAAGTGCCAATATTGTATATGTAGCACAAGTTGATAAACAGTGAATCAGAATTTACTTTGTGCTGGAAGTACAGAATGTTCAAAAGTGGCTCTGCATCTCTCCCCTCTCCTCCACCTAGGACAGATGGTTTTAACATTGACTTCTCTGGTTACCTTTAAACCACCTCCCCCCCCCCCCCCCCCACCGACTCTTTTCCTCTCTCTCGCTCTTCCCCCTTTTTCATCTGTCTCCTTTCACAGAGCCAATTTTCTCTTCTGTCCTCTTATGACCAATTAACACCTTTTGTCTGCTCGTCTGTACTCTGCCAAGTCCCATTCTTCCTCCTTTCTTTTCCATCCTTTAATTCTGCCTGTTTTTTTTCATTCATTCCCTGAGGAAGGGCTCAGGTCTGAAACAACAGTAATATATCTTTACCTTCTGCAGACACTGCAAAACTAGTTGAGTTCCTCCAGCATTTCTGTGTTTTGATGAGGCAGTTTCACATGTATCTCGTCTAACTTAATTGGCCTCCTCTAAGTCAGCGAGACCAAAGGCAGATTGGGTGACCGCTTCGCCAAATACCTGCACTCTTTAGGTTTTATGCTGGAACTCCCAATTGCCAGCCATTTTAAATCCCCCTACCATTCCCACACAGACACGTCTATACTTGGTTTCTTCCATTGCCAGGGTGAGGGTAAATGTAAACTAGAGAAACAAAATATCATATTCCCCCTGAACGGTCTTAAACCCAATAGCAGGAACATTAAATTTTCTAACTTTGGAAAACTATCACATCTATCTGGTTCCTCTGTTTCAGTCTCTCCTTTACCAGCTCCCATTCTCACTATCCTCTCTAACCCCACACCCCCCACCCCCCCGTCTTCTCGAACCTTCCCCATCTGTTCCACCACCTCTCCGATCTTCTTCTGTCCAGTACCTGTCACCTCTTGGTCTTTCTCCAGCCATTCCCTCTTAAAAATGTACTTCAATCACTCTTCCCTACTTTAGTCTCAATAAAAGGTTCCTGACGTGAAACACTGACAGACCATTTCTCCCTGTGGATGCTCCTGACCTGCTGAGATCCTCCAGCCTCTCTTTGTTCACTCGAAATTCCAGCGTTAGTAGTTTTTGTTTCTCTTCTATTCCCTGAATCACTTAGATATAAAATGGACATGACCTTCACTGTGTGACAACTACAAGAAGAATATAGGGATCAATATCAAACATGTACATGTTCATTTTTCTCTTTCACTGCAGCCTTTAATTCTGTTAACTTGTGGAACATCCTCAAATTTCCCTGCAAACCACGACTTTGATCAGAGTTACTATGGATCTTGAAAAAAAACGTAACATTTTCATCAACTCAGGGGAATCCCTGACCTGAAATTTCCAGAATAGAAAAAGGGGATCTGGAAAGGTATGGACCTCAATGGGTTGTCACAGAGCCAAAGTTACAATGTCAGAGAAACTTCCATCCACCTCCTTGCACTGTTGCACAGTTATTGGTTAAATTCGACCATCTCCTCAAAACCTATAGAATGTTGGTGGACGCCATTTATTCTTTACCTCCAGGAAGTATCAAGGAAGAGAAGGAGATACGAGTACTGAAACGTTAAGGTCTAAAAAGGTCATCTCTGGTGATGGGAGTAGCAATATATTTGAGCCTAATTTTATTCCTTTCCCACATTCAAACATGCATAACCTCCAATGTAAGTTATTGCATAGTAGCTGATTATTTTTTGCTCCTTTCTAACATAGAGACATGGGGCAATGGGATTTCTATCAACCACCATATTTTCTTTTGAACACAGATCATTGCAATATAATCAATGTTACATTCCTTGAGATTGAAAATCTTTGCATAGATCTAAATCTGAGATTATTTGTTCTGAGTAAATTGCTGTCATTTATTAAAAATGATCATTTTATTTAACTATGTATCTTTATTTCTGGGTAGGTGCTTTTTTAGATTTAAAAATTTTAAAATTTTGACATACAGCGCGGTAACAGGCCATTTCAGCCCACAAGGCCGTGCCGCCCAATTTACACTCAATTAATTTCACCCCGGTATGTGGGGAGTCCTCGGGGATAACCCAGGCAGACATGGAGAGAACGTACAAACTCCTTACAGACAGCATGGGATTTGAACCCTGGTCCCGATCACTGGCGCTGTAAAGGCATTGCACTAACCGCTACGCCAACCAGGCTGAATATAAAATTCTTTTCAAAACCAATTAAGATGATTGAAAAAGCTTAAATCAAAGGGATCCATAAAAAGAATAATATTGGCTGCTGCTACAAATAATGTGTCTCTGGTTATGGGCACTATCCAGGTAGCAAGTAGCTGCCAAATGAGAATCTGAATGGCATGAATCTTGAAAGCGTACAGCATGGTTGTGGTGTACGGAATAATTAAAATGCTACCCTGCTGAGATCATCAATGATGTTTTGTTGTTCAAGAACTTGCATGCGAAGAAGTTCAACTTCTTTCTCTTCGTGACTCTGGTCCAGGTCATTTAGGGAGCTCGGCCGTCGAACAGTCCCCACTCTCTCTTTCTGCATGGAGGATGAAAAATAGCACCAAAATTTAAATGCATTTGGCAAAATAAAATCAGAAAAATCTAATAATTTTGCATCGCTATTAAGAATAATAAAACTTAAATCCTTCAAAAAGCCCAAAATTTTCAGAACAAGTTAAAAATACCATAGTGATATCATCTAAAAGCAGAGGTTTTTTTTTGAAATGATCCAGTTTCCTAAGGTGAAATCTGCGCAGCACAGTGTACTGTCGTTTTAACGTGCACCAGTCCTGTCCTTGACATAATTATATGTTTTCATTTCCACCTCTCTTTGAATGAACTGTGGGTGTGTGAGGATTTTGAAGCCATTGACAAAGTCGAAAACACTCTTTGCAAATATGAATACCATTGCAATAACTCAGCAGGTAGAAACTGAAATTATCACAGTATTTCATAATGCATTCAGCTCCACATGTTAATTACAAATGAAATTTAAAAGGATCTTAACTTCAAATCAAAACAGTTAAAATGATAATGGAGTAAGATTTTTAGAAAATTAATAAAATGGAGTATGCTACTGATAATTTATTTCTTGTGAGCTTATCTTGAAAGAGGCAGAGAATGATCTACGTTCTGAACTACACGTGAGACAGGACATCTTTGGAGAGGACACGAGCACTTCCCTCTGATTTTTATCAGGTGGCTCGTGGATTTAAAGTTCCTCTGTTCCCTTAGAAAATGGCAATACTGTGATTGCTCCACTTGTTATCTGGAGTGAACATGTGAAACTCTTCCTGAATGTATCTCTATTGATGCTCTTTGCCAAGAAATTTCTCTATATTATATCTCAACTACACATTGAAATTAGTCACTTCTTTAATAACCTTTATAGATTAAGTGAATTTATCAAGCTATTGTCTATCTGTGCTGAATTATGAATAATGCGTACCAAAATTACTGTGGTTGCAAAGTAATAATTCACTTGAATATAAACCAATGTTCTATAATGTTTGCTTTCACCAGGGTTCAGTGCTCCAAGGAGGAATGTTGAATTATAAAGCCTATGATTTTCAGTCCATTAATTTTATTGGGGAATAAAATGAGATCATTGGGTTTGGAATTTGCCAGAGTATTTTCTTTTTCATAAGCTAAGGGAGGATATCAATGGCAAGGGATCAAATCGAGATGTGGTGCAAGAGTTTAGCCATTAAGGTGGAGGAAATACTACTTAAACTTAGTTCAATTGTCTGTTTAGCAACACACACGGAGTGCATAATAAAGAGATGGAGAAATTGTGCATTTGGAGAAACCAGATAAAGTAGGGATTTCAGAGACAGAGCTTCAGAAAAGTGAGAGTTGGGGGTGAAACATTGCAGGTTTAAAATATTTCAAGATATGGAGAATGAAAGGGAAGAATAATACCAATTCTTAATTAGGAAGAACATAATGGTAGTAGAAAAAGGGACAAGGGGGGATAAGGAAAACTAGAATAAGATCTTTTTAGACTAAGATGTGAGATAAACAATAATAAATAACATCATTAGGTAGTGATCCTCAGTCCAATTGGAAGATACAGTATGTGTGGATCAATTATAGAAATCATGAAAAATAAGGGATTTTTAAAAACCTCAATATGAATTAGATCAAAAGGGTAAAGGGGACAGTGAAAGGAGTCCCTAAAATTTCGAGAGAAAGAGAAGTTCAGGTGTTATCCCAGATAAGGAATGAGGCAGGAATTTTTCCAAATTAAATGTTGCAATCTTTTCCCAAGCCACAACCTAAGTATTTCTTTTAATAGAATGAAGAATAGAATCAAGGTACCTGAAAACATTAGACTTAGTTATTATCAGGTTATGGAATTTTTACGTGAAAATTTTGGTCAAGAGCTATTTTTGCCAGTACAGAATTAGAATTAATGGAGATATAAAGAAATTGATTTCAATGATGTATAGGTTAATGCAAAAGAAAGCCCCAAAGATAGGGCTGCATAAATCTAGACAAAGATGGGAAGTAGATTTGAATAAATAGAACTACATTGGATTGGGATATGTAGAGAAGATATAAAAAGTACAATGTATGTGAGAAATAGAATGGTGCAATATAATTTTATTCAACAGTTATAATTGACACCATATAAGTTAAACAAAATGGAATTAGAACCTCTTGGAATTATGTTTCAGATGCAGACAGGAAATTGGTACATTTTTGCATTCTACTTGGCAGTGTCCTAGAGTTAAAGCTTTTTGATTAGAAATAGGTAAGATATTGGAACAAATAATGGGAATTAAATTCCCACAGGGGCCAATTTTATTTTTATTGAGTGATATTAAGGGTGTTAAACCTAAATTAAAATTGAATATGTATCAAAAGTAGCTCGTTCAAATTGCTTTAACCATAGCAAAAAAAATGTATTGCCATAACTTGGAAGTCTGATACAGATTTGGGTATAGAAAGATGGCATACTGAAGTTTGGAATTGTATACCACTTGAGAAAATTATTATAATTTAAGAGACAAATGCTATATATTTTTAAAGACATGGCACCCATATTTTCAAAACGTGGGTGTGAATATTTAAATGAAGCTCTGAGATTCACTTTTCCCTTAAGGTCTCAATATATTAAAAGAAACTTTAAAGTATTTGGCATGCCCGTTGAGGGTCTCTTGCCCTTCCTTTATCTTTTAGTAGGGGGATAGGGTGAGGGGGTGGTATATGGGGGAGTCTCTTTCTTTATTTTCCTTTATTTATGCCACAGGTATTTGGATTTGATTTGTATTATTAATTATGCACTTTCTTTGTGGTTTTAAATTTATAAATAGATTTTTTAAAAAGCCACGACTCAAGCTCAATCCCTGCCAAAATATGAGACCAGATTGTTCATTATCTTGGTCATAGTAAAACAAATTAAACCTAGAGTAAACTAGCCATGCATCAAACAACCCTGCTATTTGTGGTGTAAGTATTTATAATTCTTTCAAATGAGAAAAAAAATGACCAACAGGTTCCATATGATGAGGAAGTGTATTTAATGAAAGCCTACCATTCTTATGTTTTCTTGCGTGAGAAATTTGAGCTTATTTTCCATTCTTCGTAAGGCATGGCTCATTTCTTCGTTCTTCCTACTGAGGCGCTTCTTTTTGTCCAGGAGAGGTTTGTACTGACTTTCTGCTTCACGTAAACGCTTGAGCTAAAATGAAAATATGGAATGAGAGAGATTAATCTGAATTATTCCAGATCAGGTGTTAAAGGTCCATAGCTTCAGTAGTGACATGGAATCCCATGATTAGAATAGAAATAAATAGAATCCTTGAGAAACCTAAACAATTTTAAATCTAAAATTTCTAGTTAAAAAGTTATTGTTTTATTATACAGTATGGAAAGAACAAGAAATACACCAGCTGCACTTTTTACACACTGCACGAGGACAACATTTTGAAAGTTGAAAGACGCAGAGAAAGTACATGGAAAAAGGCTAGGGCAAGAGGGCACCACTTAGGGATTGAAGGGCATCCATTTAGAACAGAGATATGAAGGAATTTCTTTACCCAGAGGGTGGTAAATCTGTGGAATTTGTTGCCATGGGCAGTTGCGGAGGCCAGGTCATTGGGTGTATTTAAGGCAGAGATTGACAGGTTCTTGATTAGCCAAGGCATTAAAGGCTGTGGGGCTGAGTGGGAAAATGGATCAGTCATGATTAAATAATAGGGCAGACTCGATGGGCTGAATTGCCTATATTTCTGCTCCTGTGTCTTATACAATATCTACAGCATCGTTCTCATAGATGGTACATATCAAAGAACATTATAAAAATGTGCCAGTAAAATACTGCAGAGTGCTACATTTTATCTCAAAATACATTTAAAATTCTCAAAGAGACCATATCAGAATTTTCCCTTGGGAAAGTGAGTTTATTTAAGGTGATAGCAATAAATGAACTTGTTCTGAGAACTTGTAATTCAGAATTGCCTGTTGTCCAATGTTAGCTCTGAACACAGGTAAGGAACAATATTTCTATCCTTTGAACTGGTCCGCAAAAACTAGCAGTTCCCTAGCAAGGATTTCAAATTTTTTAAAATGGAATTTCTCACTGACTGGATTTTTTTTTTTTTTTTTTACACAGCACCTTCGAGGTCCCCACTCATCCTGAATGACCAAAATATTAATCGTGGGTCAAAAATCCATCTCTCAGCGAGTGTTCCAGTTTCACATCAAAATATCCCTTCCTTTATCATGTAGTGGGTCAGGTGCAGACACCTTTAATCAACACTTCCCGCCCCTTAACTTCCTCCTACGCCATTCTTGTTACATTTCTGCTCAGTTAAAACATAATTAAATCAATAACATTAGAAAATTTGAGTTGATTACAGTATGTGGAGATTAGCAAGAAAATAGAGCACACGGACATGTCTGTAAGAACGTGCATCTGTTGCAAATTTGATGCCCAAATTAAACTAGAACTCTACTGCCTGCACATGATTCATAACTTTCTATTCCAGGCATATTGATATTTGGAATCCTCTTTAAATGCTACTACTGTATCTACTTCTCCCACTACTTCTAGCAGCCCATTCCAGACACCTATCACTCTCTGTGTAGCTTGTCTTCACTGAGTCGTGGCCAAGTACATCAGCTCTTATCTTATGAAATGGCTCAGTATATTTGAGGGCTGATTCTGCTCACATTCCTGATGTGTTTATTGGATTGATGCCTATTTAACAAAGTATTTTATATTAACCTGCGTTCCTGGCCTTCCCCTAAAGTTTTCTTTGCTGCATAATCTTTATCTAAATATCATCATTCATGGTGTGATGCTCAGTGTACGACGTATTTCATATGCCTGAATTCTTGCTTAGTGCGTCAAAGCACAGTGAAAATAACTTCATCTCTGGTGTAATATTAATGTTTGCCTAAATTTTGATTAGTTTTGTTCATTGGCTTGGTGATCATGTTTTGTCCGGCCATGACCTTCATTTCAGATGTCAAGTCTTCTGTAAAGATAGATCCCAGATACTTAATATTTGTTCTTCTTTCTAGTTTTCATTTCAGGTCTTCTTTGGTTATGGTAATCCTAGAGGCTGGATTAATATCATTTTACTTTTCTTATTTTAATTTCACAGTTCTATGTGGTTTTGAAGAGCTCTTCTGGTAAGGTCTTGAAGCCCTTCAGTAAGGTCTTGGAACCCTTCAGTTATTCCTGCTGTTAGGTCAACGGCATTGAGGAAGAGCACATTGCTGATCATCCATCCTCAAATGATACAGTTCCTGTGAGATTCGTTGAAGCATATGACATGAGAACAAACAACATTGTTATTCCTTCCTTGTTAGCACAGCCCAAGTTTCTCAAATTGTCTTTAATCTCTGTATTTTTACAATTAACCCATCAACCAGAAGATCTCATCTTGGCCTCACCCATTCTTGGATATGCCTTTCCCCCATCCATCCCTTCTTTACCTTCTCTGCTTTGATAACAGTACAAAGCAGGAATACAGCAAACACAAATGAAATATCTACACTAAAAAAATTGTACTTCATACATTTTAAGGACTGAAATTAGAAGGGATACATTGAATGCAAATTGTAACAGCCTTCTGAGAGTTTTGGCAAAGCACTAACAGTCCTAGTTTACTTGATGTGAAATCTTATGTTGAAAATGACTTGCCATTGGCAGTGATTGCCTGATACTTTCCTCTGCAAGTTATCTATGACTTGGCCTCTGGGTGACACGAGAAATAAATGTTACATATGGTAATATGAAGAAAATCATTGAGTAAATAATTAAAAATCTTAAACAAAACCATGGTAGAGAATCAAATTAATGATTCTAATAATAAACGTAAACATTGACCAATAGTTGGTCAATCTTATCAATAAGCACTTACAAGTTCATTTCTCTCTTCAGACAGCAAAGCGTTCCGATCTTCCAGCTTCCTGATGATTGCACTTAATTCAGCAATTTTAAGTTGGAATCGCCGAGTATCCTTTTCATCCATCTGCTGTTCCTGAAACATAGATCAACTGCAGATAACTGAACATCAACGAAACCACACGTCAGTGAAAGACCAAAGAGACTGAAGATTTGTCCCAACTATTAGATCAGAGGCAGAATTGGTTTTTGTCATTAATAGAGTAAGTTACCTTGCCCTTCAAGTGAAAGACCAAGCAAATCAGACCCAGCAAATGTGAAGGAATAACAAAAAATGAGATGGCGAGAAAGCACAATCCATTGGTTCACCATGATCTCCAAAGGCATTTTCCTACCACAAGAAATTACTGTCAATTTCAGTGAAATGAAAAGCACAGCGCTCATACATATTGCATTCCAGTAGTTGAAAAAAAAATCATGCTCTTACAAAAAGGAACAAGCATGCTTGCTAATTAGTAGCTGAAGGCAACAGGCAGACTGAGAAAAAATTATAATTAATCATACAAAGAAAAAATAATTTTAATGCTTTATATGTGAGGGCTTTTGAGGAAATGTTGGAATGAATCACATTGAAAGGTACCATTGGTGGTTTTCCTGTCGGTAAGGTGAATAGGTGCCAATTATTTCTCATCAGTTATGTTCTGTAGCATACTTTTAAAACAAGACACAGAACATTCTGATGGGTCTGAACCCTATTTAACAGGTGCAGTGATTCCTCATACAACAGGTGCAGGAGACCCTTTGTATACATTCTGCTTAGAAACACTTTCATTCCATGTGCTAAGAAAACCAAGGGCTAGTGAGAAAAGAATCTTGATGAGAGTCAACAGTGGGAAATCTGAAGAATGTTTACGGACATGCGCATTTGCCTTAAAATTAAGCAGCAATTTATATGATTAGCAGGATTATAGAAAAAAAGCAGAAGGATGATTTGAACAAACTGCCTTTAATTTATTATTCCACTGTTACAAAACATGAAATCCTGAAAGCACAGCAGACCACTGCAGGCTTACATGATCTCATTCATTGTAAAATAGACCAAGATGAGAGAGACTCAAGCATGACCAGGCCTTGAAGCTGTTGCCCGGCTCCTAAAAAATGTGTAAATATAGATGAAACCCATAAAATTAGCCGCAGTAATGTTCGGGGAAGGGGTATTAATGTTCAGGGAAGGGGTATTAATGTTCGGGAAGGGGTATTAATGTTCGGGGAAGGGGTATTAATGTTCAGGGAAGGGGTATTAATGTTTGCCTTTAAATTCCTTCAGAGGTACCTTCAAATTCATGCTATTACTAAATAAACTGCTACACAGTGACATCCAAATGTCCTCAAAAAAAAAAGAAAAATTAGAAGCATTAATAGTAAACTTCAATCTATTGTTATTATTTCTACTTAAACCAGTGGCTCCCAACCGTTTTCTTCCAACTCATATACCACTTTAAGTATTCTCTATGTCATTGGTGCTCTGTGATTAGTAAGGGATTGCTTAAGGTGGTAGGTGAGTGGGAAGGGAAGGTTGAGAATCACTGCTCTAGACCCAATTGTTACCAAAATACTTTGCTTGAGAAAAATTGTCATTGGCCCATTTCCTTTGGGGTTATGAAACCCTGCACATAACGAGTCAATGAGGTACGATTAAAACAGTGGTTTTCAAATTTATTTCTTTCCACCCACATCCCACCTTAAGCAATCCCTTACTAATCCCAAAGCACCTATGGCATAGGGAATACTTAAAGTGGTATGTGAGTTGGAAGAAAAAGGTTGGGAACCACTGAGTTAAACAGTAACAAATCATTGGTGATGGCATAAAGAATTTAAAAGGTATTAGAATAATTTTGAACCGTGATAGTATTGTATAAGAGTCAATAATTAAGCAGAAGGTATTAATATGTCCCTCATCAAGATTTGGCTACAAAATTTGTTGATTCGGCCATTTATAGACTACATATGTCAAAGTGCTTACAGGGCTTCCTGAATGATCTGAGGCGTCTCCTGCACCACTTGCGCAAGGAAGTTCCCTTTTCGGGCTACTCAGATGCCGTTTTTCCCACGCTTCAGCCTCTTTGACCTGGGTAAGTTGTTCATCTAAAGCCTCTTTTTGGAGCTGGAGTCTCTGAGCATGCCCAGCCTGAGCCCCCAGCTCTTTTTCCAGCACGTAGACTGTTCTGCCTTTTAATTTTATCTCATCCATCTACAATGAGAACAAAACACAATCACACATGCATGCACTTTAGATCATCCATATCCACGAGACAATTGCTGTGTAGAATTAAAATTCAAGGGAGCAAAGAAGAGATTGTATTTACTGGGGTAGCAAAGCCAAATTATGCTTTTTTTAAAACTTTCAATGCTCATTCTTGGAATTCTATTTTATAGAGAGAATAAATTCTTATTATTACCATTGTAGTTATTCCTCATCCTTTTAGGCAAGTTCATTTGATTAATGCATAATTATAAGATAGGTTTGGAACTGATGTTTTCCACAGAATAATAACATCACATATGAATGAATTAATTTTGAAAGAAACTTGATTTTGAATAATGACATCAAGTATTTTATACATAGTTACCTTAACACATAACTATAAATCTCAGTTGCTTCACACATTTCCAATGATCCATATTGTAACTATTACCTTTGGTAAAAAATTACTATATTGATGAGATTTATTAAATTTATAACAGAACCAAGCAAATCAGATTAAGTTCTTTACTTATTTTCTCTCTGTAAATAATAAAACCAATTTATGAAATTCACATATATTCCGTTGTTCAACTATTTCAGACCAAAGAGTTTAGCTGGATGGAATAATTATGAACATTAATTCCTCTTTTCTAAGCCAGTATTTGGTCTGGCAGTCACACCATTCATAAAACTTTAGATGAGATTGGTTCTTGACCACTATCCAGACAAATCATTCACTCACCACCAACTACTTAGGGTCTCACGTAAAGGGTTTTAGCAAAGTGTAAGGCTCACCAGTGACTTTAAACATCCACTTCATATACACAACAGCAATCATTTCACTAGGGCATTCTCACCTAATTACTGAGATTAAGAATCTCTATAACAAGCAATTGATAGATGTACACAGGTAGAGCAATTGCATACCTGATATAGAATGCATACTCTTGCTAGAAATGAAATTTAATGGAATTCCAGGACAGCTTGAATGAATGAAAAAAGCCAAAGCAAATGAATCCCCAGGCCCATGCAAGTATATTACTGGGGTCTAACCAAATAAATGATGCAGTTTCTCATTCCTTCCCAGGAGTACCAGTATGCTATTCCTCGATGAATGCTATTCTATCACGTTGACATTGATTTGCAGTGTATAATTTGACATCTGGGAAGAACTTCAAGCACGACAGACACATTAAATTTTTAAGATTCCATTAGCAATCCAGGTTGGTCAAATGCTAGTGTGCTGGAGGACTCCAGTGAAATGGCTTAAATTTCAGGTTGATAAGACTGTCACTAACATAAAAGTGAACGTACTGATCATTCTCCCATGAAGCTATTTCTTTGTTGACTGTTGGTTGAGGATATCCCAACACATGCCAAACAAGCCCAACATAAATATATGATCCATTGCCATTTTCATCCTGTAGTGCGCGTCAAAAGAATCAAAGACTTGTTGATCCAAACCAAGGCTTTTATTAACTAAAAGATTGGAGCGTATCACAAGTAGGTCGACCAGTCCAGAATGATCTGGTCTGGCTAGGAGCAATCCTTTAAGACCTGCCAGTAGGTGTGGCTACACTCTCAGCCAATCACAGTCATCCTACACGACCATCTGTACATAGACACATTGGTGATAGAATCTGTATGATCACACATCCTAATCACAGTATGAACACATCACTCCATTTTTGAACAGGGAAGTGATCAGTAACAGGTGTGGAACTTCAGACCAGCTGCCTCTGCAAAATACTTCAATTATTGGTCACATAATAATTTTGCAGCTCTTAATAACTAGAAGTGGCCTCACTAAAGCTTATGGTTTTTTTTAAATCAGCTATACATGAATTCCAGATCTTAACATGATATGTCAATGTAATAACTAACTATAACTATCAAAGTCATAAGAAATAGGAGCAGGGAAAAGCAATGCAAGCTCCTCATTCTCTGCCGTTAAGAAACATAAGAAATAGGAGCAAGGAAATGCAATGTAAGCCCCTCATTCTCTGCCATTCCATTGACCCTTGACTGTTTTTACTGTTCTATTTGCACATTCCTTAATTTCGTTAGTGTCTGAAAATGTATCTATGCCTTGAGTGTACTCAACATCTGGTCTTCGATGACCATTGACTTGATATGAAGTTTCTCCATCTCAGTTCTATAAAGAGAACTCCATATTCTGGACCTTGGTAGGGGGTTAGATACAGGAGAAGGGGTTCTCTGATACGTAGGCTCTTTATCATTTACCAACTCAAATATGGTATACTTCTATTAAATCATCTCTCATTCTACTAGACTCCAATTAGCACACATCCATCTCACTGAAATTGGATCTAAAAAATAGCAAATGCTGGAAATCCAAAATAAAACCAAATACTCTGTAAGAACCCAGCTAGTCGGGCAGTAAGTAACATGGAAAGAGAAAGAAAGTCTGCTTTTGTTTCCTGTTTCATTCAAGAGCCTCATTGCAGAGCTCAATGTAGTGAATTTAAGGTTGGTTACACTTTGTCTACCACTGATGCAAAAATTAGCTTCTTTAATCACTGATCAAACTTTCCTGTTAATATTTCCCAATGGCAGCACAACTTCCTTATTTTACGTTTGAGCTAACGGGAGACATACCATTTGATTTTCTAACTACTTGTTTGCTTGTTACCCACTTTTCAGAACACTGGGATTTTCTCTACCCTAACAATAATGAGATTCCCATCATTTTATTTAAAAAAATATTTTGCACATTTATCAAAATAAATATCTATCAACTTCACACCTTCTTGCAAGATCCTTTTATCCACGATTGACTTTCCTCATTTGGCCTTATATTCATCATCAAACTGGGATACATTTCACTTCATCCCTTCATCTGAATCAGAAAAAAAGTGAAAAGCTGGAGCCACAGGCCCAATCCTTGTGGCTCTCCATGAATGGCAATCTGACCACCTGACAATGTCCCTATTGGTTTTATTTTTCAATTTCAGTAATCATCTTCCAATGAATTGATCCCTTCTAATTATTATGTTACATCCCATTTTACATCTGCAGACAGAGAAACTAGGAAGTAGTGGATTAGCTCCAAGAGATGTTAATGTTTTTAGTGTCATTATTTTCCCCATTACATTTTCTTGACCAAGATTAATATTTAAGTTCCTCACCAGGACCTGACAATTTGATCTATTTATCGACCAAACAATCCCTTCAATTCAAAATAACAATAAAGTTTTATATAGATGCAAACACTTGGGCTGAGGGAAATGCTCAAAGTGCAGGTCACACAGATTCTGTAGGAATCAAAGTGTAACCAACTTTTCGGGCCTGGCCCTTGCTCAGGTATATGTATAACTGACGCAACGCCCGGACCTGAAAGATTAGTTACCCTTTACTTCCAAAAGATGCTGCATGACCTGCTGGGTTTCTCTAGCACATTTGTGCATTTCTATACTGTATGCATCTAAGTTTTTTTCCCTTAGCTTGCAATGGTTTGGTGTTCACCTATGTAATGAGTCCGTAATCTCTTTGTAAAGTTGTATTGGATGTGATGTGCAATGATTAAAGTTAATGCAATAAGCACCAGCCTACATTATAACTTCATACTTCTGCTTCTGGGGATTAGTAAGGGATTGCTTAAGGTGGTACGTAAGTGGGAAAGGAAGGTTGAGAATCACTGCTCTAGACCCAATTGTTACTGAAATCTTTTGCTTGAGAAAAATTGTCATTGGCCCATTTCCTTTGGAGTTCTGAAACCGTGCACATAATGAGTCAATTAGATACGATTGAAAGAGTGGTTTTCAAACTTTTTCTTTCCACCCACATACTCCCTTAAGCAATCCCTTATTAATCACAGAGCACCTATGGCACAGGGATTACTTAAAGTGGTACATGAATGGAAAGAAAAAGGTTGAGAACCATTGCTCTAACTGCTACATTAATTGTGTTGTCCTATTTTTCTCCTGGGCAGCTTTAAACCTAATGGCATGATTATCGATTTTTCTAATTTTAGGGTCACCCCCACCTCTACCTGGTTCCATTGCAAAGAACATGGGACACTACAGCACAGTTCAGGCCCTTTGGTCCTCAATGTTGTGCTGACCCATAGATTCCTCAAAAATAGACTAAACCCTCCCGACCCCATAACCCTCTATTTTTCTTCCATCCATGTGTCTGTCTAAGAGTCTTCTAAATTCCCCTATTGTACCAGCCTCCACCACCATCCCCAGCAAGGCATTCCAAGCACCCACAACTCTCTGTGTAAAAACCTTACCCCTGACATCTTTCTTAAACTTTCCTCCCTTCACTTTGTACACACGTCCTCTCTTGTTTTCTGATCCTGTCCTGCAAAACAGGTGTTGTTGGACCACCCTATCTACGCCTCTCATAATCTTGTAGACCTCTATCGTCTCCTCTCATCCTTCTACACTCCAAAGAGAAAAGTTCCAGCTCTGCTAACCTTGCTTCATAAGACTTATTTTCCAATCCAGGCAACATTCTGGTAAATCTCCTCTGCAGCCTCTCCATAGCTTCCACATCCTTCCTAATAATGAGAGGACCAGAACTGAACCCAATACTCTAAGTGTGGATTCACCAGAGATTTGTAGAGTTGCAACATGATCTCTCTACTCCTGAACTCAATCCCCCTGTTAATGAATCCCAGCATCCCATAGGCCTTCTTAACTATCTGATCAACCTGTGCACCAACCTTGAGGGATGTATGGATTTGCACCCCAAGGTCCCTCTGTTCATCTGCACTCTTAAGCAACCGATCATTAACCTGTACTCAGCCTTCTGGTTTGTCCTTCCAAAATGTATCACTTCATAGTTATCCAGATTGCACTCCACCCACTTTTCTTTCCAACTCTGCATCCTGTCTATATCCTCTTGTAACCTTCGACAACCTTCAGCTCCATCCACAACTCCTCCAACCTTCATATCATCTGCAAACTTACTGACCCATCCTTCCACTTCTTCATTCAGGTCATTTATAAAAATCACAAAGAGCAACAGGTCTCAGAACAGTCCTTTGTGGTACTCCACTAGTCTCTGACCTCCAGGTGGAATACTTCCCTTCCACTACAACTCTCTGCTTTCAACTTGCAAGCTAATTTTATTTTTATCCACCCAGTCAAGGTTTCATGAATCCTATACCTCAAGATTTACTGAATGAGTCGGTCAAGGGGGACCTTGTCAAATGCCTTACTAAAATCCATGTTGACCACATCTACTTTACCATCTTTGCTTGTCTTTCTAACTCCTCACTGCGTTTCCTAGTAGTCTCTCCCTCCACCTGTCTCCCACCTCTGTCCAATCCACTATCACCTCATAGTCCCTGCCCTGCTTCAGTCCCCTTCACTTATGAAATACCATCCCCTTCCTTCTTTTGTCTCAATAAAGGGTCCTGACCCAAAATCTCACATGACCATTTCTGCCCACAGATGCTGCCAGATCCACTGAGCTCCTCCAACAGCTCATTGTTGACCCAAGAGTTTTTGCACTTCTTCGAATTACTATTTACTGAATGGGGTTGAGCTGATTTTAATTTATTTACATTTATGTTAAATATACAGTATATTTGGTTCTTCATGTCATTCCTTAATTGTGAACTTATAAACATCTGATGCACTGTCAGTTTAGTACTTTCTATCTGAAGCATTAATCTGTCATTTGTGCCATGTGCAGCGAGGTTGTCATATATTAATGTCAGTTTAAATCCTTTAAACATAGGAAAGGATTTATGAATGGGGCATGAGTCAAAGTATTTTAACTAATGAGTACATTACATAAAACATTTGGGACATAAATCTGTCGATGCCAACCACTGCATTTTAAATTATGTATGGAAGATGAACAATTCCCCATTTTTATTAATTTAGCTGGATAACAGAAATTTATTCCTCTATTTCAGTACGTATTTATAGTTGAAATATTTAAAATATTGCTTGTATTCTAATGGCAATAAAATTTGACAAAAATGCTGACATTTCCTTGATTTAGGAAATCCTGTCACTTCTTCAATTCATAGATTTATTATATTATTTGTACATCAAATGAAGACATTATTTTGCCTGACATGAAAAGATGTCCTAACTAAAACAATCATGCTTCTTTCATCTGCAGATCATCTCTGCATATCAACTTCATGTCAGTTTAAACAAGGAAGTACTGCTAGACTAAAAATATTGTAATGCCCTGAATTGGACTATTGATTTCCATCTTAGTCCTGCAGGATCATTAAGATTTTTCTTTCCATGCACGTTGGATGGCACACCGTGTCATCGTGGCTTCTTTGGTATAGAGGGTGACTTGCTTCTTATGGTTTTGTGCATTTTGAGCTGGCTAATGTAGCCAATGGGGAAGGCAATGGCTTCTGGAGTAGGCAACTGGTGAATTTGTGAGGTGCTGTTCTCCTTCTGCCATTTACACAGGGCTTCTGTGTACCCCTGATGCATGGTTTCAAGGTTCTCAATATCATCCTGAGTGTTCTTTCCCCACTTTCAGCGGTGATGGGCCAGATATTTCCAGGTGTTAGTGGAGAGATGCAGGTGAGGGCTGAGTTGATGGTGGTGGAGGGGAAGCCACATTTGTGGCAGATATTTCGGAAGATCTGGACTGGAACACCACCTCAGCAAGTTGAAGCCTGAATAAGATTAATGAGGTTAGGTTAGATTAGGTTTCTAATCATGTGACAACCAGTGTAATATATTCCAAAATCCAGCATGGGTGTTTTGCAAATATACAGGGAATAATGGATATTGAAGGTGAGTAGTGCCCAGTTATAGTTTATATAGTCTCAGTGGATGTGAACTAATTGTGAACTAATATAAAATAAATCCTCCAAGGAGAAATATACATGATTTAGGTATTTAACATTTCCTGATCTTTAAAACTGTTTTGAACAATTCAACCTTGAATTTGCTGATATTATTGATATAAAGGATTCAATAAATTCAACAATTTCTGTCTTGAAAGTTCTGTCATGTAATTGAATGCAGCCAGGAGAGTTGGGGGAGTAAAATTAGCATTTATTTGATAAGTTCCTTGTTGAGAAGTGGAAGTTAAAAGATACATTTGAGCAAGTTGGAAGAGTCAAAAATGGATGGTGAAAGAATGTTTGATCTCATATTTTCTGAGAGTTCGTTTCATTGTAGTGATGTCAGAGGGGAAGATGGTATGTACACGTCAGTGAAAAATTCTGTGGCTCATTTTGAATCATAGAGGTATTGAGCCAAAAGCTTCAAAATAGAAATGTTTCATTTAGTTCCGAGATACAACACGGTAGCAGGCCCTTCCAACCCAAGAGCCCTTATCGCCACAATACAGCAATGTAACCAATTAACTGACTAAACCTATAGGGCTTTGGAATGGAATCTGGGAGGAAACCCTTGCAGGCATGGGGAGAATGTACAAACTCCTTATACACGGTGCCGGATTGTCATTGCATTGTGCTAACCGCTACACTCACCGTGCCACATGAATAAGAATTATTGCATTTCTTCTTTGGCTTGGCTTCGCGGACGAAGATTTATGGAGGGGGTAAAAGTCCACGTCAGCTGCAGGCTCGTTTGTGGCTGACAAGTCCGATGCGGGACAGGCAGACACGGTTGCAGCGGCTGCAGGGGAAAATTGGTTGGTTGGGGTTGGGTGTTGGGTTTTTCCTCCTTTGCCTTTTGTCAGTGAGGTGGGCTCTGTGGTCTTCTTCAAAGGAGGTTGCTGCCCGCCAAACTGTGAGGTGCCAAGATGCACGGTTTGAGGTGATATCAGCCCACTGGCGGTGGTCAATGTGGCAGGCACCAAGAGATTTCTTTAGGCAGTCCTTGTACCTTTTCTTTGGTGCACCTCTGTCACGGTGGCCAGTGGAGCGCTCGCCATATAACACGATCTTGGGAAGGCGATGGTCCTCCATTCTGGAGACGTGACCCACCCAGCGCAGCTGGATCTTCAGCAGCGTGGACTCGATGCTGTCGACCTCTGCCATCTCGAGTACTTCGACGTTAGGGATGAAAGCGCTCCAATGGATGTTGAGGATGGAGCGGAGACAACGCTGGTGGAAGCGTTCTAGGAGCCGTAGATGATGCCGGTAGAGGACCCATGATTCGGAGCCGAACAGGAGTGTGGGTATGACAACGGCTCTGTATATGCTTATCTTTGTGAGGTTTTTCAGTTGGTTGTTTTTCCAGACTCTTTTGTGTAGTCTTCCAAAGGCGCTATTTGCCTTGGCGAGACTGTTGTCTATCTCATTGTCGATCCTTGCATCTGATAAAATGGTGTAGCCGAGATAGGTAAACTGGTTGACCGTTTTGAGTTTTGTGTGCCCGATGGAGATGTGGGGGGGCTGGTAGTCATGGTGGGGAGCTGGCTGATGGGGAACCTCAGTTTTCTTCAGGCTGACTTCCAGGCCAAACATTTTGGCAGTTTCCGCAAAGCAGGACGTCAAGCGCTGAAGAGCTGGCTCTGAATGGGCAACTAAAGCAGCATCGTCTGCAAAGAGTAGCATTAAATAGAAATGAAATGCCCAGCAAATTGTCTCCATATCCTTGCACATCAGTGTTTATAAATTCTATTTCGGGTGGTGTTTTTTTTTGGCTTCCTTGTTAAGGTTAGCCTGGAGAAACAGTGGAAATGCCACTGTTGGAATGTCCTATTTCCAGGGTGTAATGATTTATCCAAGCACAAGCATATTACTAAAAGAGTGGCCTCATATGGGGAGTGTTTATACATTTTCAATGTTTTCTCAATACAATATTATCCAAACCAGGATAAAATTTCATGGAAGTTAAAGCAGCAATTATCCTTATCATAAATTGTTACGGTAATCTGTTTGCTATTGTTTAAATGGCACTGTGGTAAAATTTGTCCATGTACACACACCTTACTTGAATTGGTCTCGTTCAGCCCCTCATCTGCATTTTATGCAAGCTTCAAAATTTAAATGATTATTTTTCTTTCAGATTACATTCAGTTATTTAAAACCAGATTATGTACATATTGATAGTATGGATTAAAAATAAATTTGCTTTCTTTCAGCAGGTATCAGTAAAATTTCATCAGGTAACCAGTTTTAAATATAACAGGTTTTTAAAGCAAGATATTTTCAAGAAAACTACATTCAAAATTATTACCTGATCGCATTGTTTCCTGGAAGATTTTATATTTTGAGGTATGTATTGAGCTTGAAGAGAAACTTGAGAGTAACTGCTTCTCAAAACTAGCTCAACCATAGAACTATAGAAGATTAAAGCACATAAACAGGCCCTTCAGCCATTCTAGTCTGCACTGAACTAATTCCATTCACCTGCCCCCAGTCCATATACCTCCATATCCCACCCATTCATGTACCTGTCTAAAATGTTTCAAATGTAAAAACTGAGCCTACATTCATCACTTCAATGGCACTTCATGGCCTACTACACTACTTTCTGAGTGAAGAATTTTTCCTCAATATTCCCCTTAAATGTTTCCCCTTTCACCTTTAACCCATGTCCTATGGTTTGTATCTCACCTACCCTCAGTGGAAAAAACCTACTTGCATTTACTTTATCCATAACCCTTATAATTTTGTACGTCTCTATCAAATCTCCCCTCATTTTTCTACGTTTCAGGTTATAAAGTCCTCACTTGTTTAACCTTTCCCTGTTTCTCAGTTCCTCAAGACCCAGCAACATCCTGTAAATCTTCTCTGCATTCTTTCAATCTTGTTGACATCTTTCTCGTAGTTACGTGACTAAAACTGCACACAATGCTCCAAATTTGGCCTCACCAATGACTTATACATGCACCAGAATTCCTGATCACCTTCAATGTGACCATTGCTTCATGTTTTCAAGAATATAGACATTGTAATACTCTCAGTATAGAATAAAAAGTTAATTTTTTTTAACATTCCTCTTTTAATCATTACTACAAATCCAGCACATCAAATTCCATCTCACTAAGAGTATACTGCTTGAAGCTAATTCTTCAGCATTTACATGTTTGGACAATACACCTCAGCCTGTGTTCCGGATGATAGTTCATTGAGTTGTCATAATGTCAAAATAGAACACATCTTCTGATCAAAAATCAGAATATTTGTGATGCTTATTTACATCAATATTGTATGTCAAGCAGAAGCAAAGCAAAGGGATCAAATATCTGCAGGAAAATGTTGTCAATTTCACCTGACCTCCTGATAGAAAGTTATCCAATTGTTTTGACAGAGCAGTATGAAAAATTCTCGTCAAACAATGGTTTCACTGTCATGTTTTCAACTGTGCTGTAAATATTGAGATATAAAATGCAAACTTAAAAATGAATAGATTTGAAGGTTTTCATATTTGCTTTTAAAACTGCTTGTCATTACTGAATCAACAATCTTTCAAAACTGGCAATGTCCAAGTGAATTATTGCTAGTTGGGCTTCAGATTTAGAATCAGAATCTATGGTCATGAAATTTAGTGCTTATGCAGCAACATCATGGGGTAAACATTCATATTATAATCATTTTACAACAATAAGTTAAAAAATAGTGCCCGAAAAGTAAGGCAGTGTCTTTGGTTCATTGATTATTCAGGAATCTGATGGCAGTGGGGAAGAAGCCATCCTTGTGCCACTGAGTGCTCGTCTTTAGGCTCTTGTATATTTTCCCTGATGGTAGCAGTGAAGAGGGCATGGCCTGGGCGGTGGGGTCTTTGAGGATAGAGGCTGCATTTTTAAGACACCACCTCACGTAGATGTCCTAAATGGAGTGGTCTGGTGCCTGTGACATCGCAAACCCTCTGGAATTTATTCCTGTCCTGAGAGTTGGCACCTCCATACCAGGCAGTGATGCAACCAGCCAGAATGATCTCTACGGTGCACCTGTCGAAGTTTCCAAGAGTTTTTGTTGATATATCGAATCTCTTCAGACATCTCACAAAGTATGGCCGCTGGTGAGCCTTCTTTGTGATTACATGAATGTGGAGGCTCCAGGACAGATCCTCGGAGATGAGGACTGGGTCGTGTTTCCCTGACTTCCTCCTGAAGATCACGATTATCTCCTTGGTTTTGCTAACATTGAGCTCAAGGATGCTGTCATTACACCATTCAATGAGCTGATCGATCTCCCTCCTGGACGCTTCCTCATTGCCGTTTGTGATTCTGCCGACAACTGTGGTGTCATCAGCAAACTTGTAGTTGGCTTTGGAATCGTGCCTGGGCCACACACCTGTGGATGTATAATGAATAGAGCAGTGGGCTAAGCACGCATCCTTGGGGTGAACCTGTGTTGATGATCAGTGAGGAGGAGACGTTGCTTCCAATTCATACTGACTGTGGTCTTCCAATGAGAAAGTCAAGGATCCAGTTCCAAATGGGGGTACAGAGACCTAGAGTTTGTAGCTTCTTGACCAGTTCTCAGGGAATAATGGTGTTGAAGGCCGAGCTGTAGTCGATGAAGAGCAGCCATATGTATGAATTGCTGTTTTTTAGGTTATCCAGAGCTGAGGGGAGAGCCAGCGATATTGCACCTGCCATGGAGCGATTGTGGCAATAGGCGAATTGCAGTGGGTCCAGGTCTTTACTTAGGTACGTGTTAATTCTGGCCATGACATCACAGTAGAAGTTAGTGCTACTGGGTGGTAGTCGTTGAGGCAGCTCACACTGTTCTTCTTAGAAGTCGATGTTTATGCCATCTGGCTGGAGAGTGCCCACATGGAAAATCAGGTTTGTTCCTCCAATCTGCGGGTGGTCTGGGTGGGACAGGACACAAGGCCATGGACAGACCTGTGAGTGCGGGAGTGTGACTCAGAATTGAAATGGTTGGCCACTGGCAGGTCTCTGTTACACTGTAGCGGAGGTGCTCAGTGAAGCAATCTCCCAATTTGCATCTGATCTCTCCGATGTAGAGAAGCTCAGCAATTCTTGATGAAGGCCTCAAGCCCGAAACATCAGTTCTGTATCTTTACCTTTGGTACATAAAAGACACTGTTTGACCATCTCAGTTTCTCCAGTGTTGTGTTTTTTACCCTCTTGTCAGTTTTCTGGCAAATGAACACAATGAGTTGTTGATAGGTTTAGAACATTATTGCCAAGTCTTTGAATCCTACCTTCATCAAAATGTGGGCCCAATACTTTGCAATCATTGGGCCCTGAAAGCAGGTGTATGAAAAGGTTTTCATATGATGGGAGGAGAAACCTTACACTTTGGTCTAATCCATCTTCTATTCCTTTCAGGGCCAGTCACAAAATCATACCAATTTTACCACATCCTTATTTATTTTCCATTCAAGAAGAAATATATTGCAAGACAGTTAAATTTACGTATGATTGTTTGGAACAATTACATGGAATTCTGCATGTTTTGTGTCAAGTTTCAATTTGGATTGTGGAAGTTTATATACTTAAGACCAATTGACAAAATATTTTTTGGCTGCTCTGATGAGTTTCAAATCACTGAGAATCATGGAGCTAAGTGTTTGCAAGGCAAAAATCTTAACTGATATTAGAAGCCATGATTTGAATTCTTAAAAGTTTGTGGGGTGACTGTCTTGGAATTACTTCCAGATGTGCTTCGGCATTTTAAAAATTAGACTCCCTCAGAGTGATGCGCTGTTTTCTAACGATGATCTGTTCATTTGCTGAATTGCAGAGCTGTTTACACTGAATTGAGCTTTGCAATAATCTCATTGTCATAAAGAAGCATAAACCTGGATGTTATGCATTGTCTGATAAAATTAAAATTGAAAACTAAAAAGTGCTTCCAAATGAGAAATAAACTGAAAATGCTAACGAACAAACAACCGATCCTTATACGTGATATGAAAAATTATGAGGGGTATAGATAGAGTAAATGGAAGCAGGATTTTATCACTGAAGTTGGGTGAGACAAGAACGAGAGGACATGGGTTAAGGGTGAAAAATGAAATGTTTAAAGGGGAAATTCTTTACATAGAGAATGGTGAGCAGTGGTGTAGCCGGGTTTTGATGCTAGAGGCACCGGAACCACCGATGTGAGCTGCGCACACACGTTTTGCAACCATGTCCTCCTCCTCCTCCCCACCACTGCCCTCCTCTCCCTCCTCCCCTTCCCTCCCTCCCTCCCTCCTCTCCCTTCTCTCCCTCCCCTCCTCTGCCCTTCCTTGAATAAAACAATAAATGGGGTCAGGGTTGCTGCCGAGCTGAAAAGACAGAGTGGTCGCTCCCCCATCTACGCCCCTGATGGTGTGAGTGTGGCATGAGCTGCCAGCTGAAGTGATGAACGCAGATTTGATTTCGACATTGAAGAAACCTTTTCATAGGTACATAAATGGTAGGTGTATGGAGGGCCACGGTTCGGGTGCAGGTCAATGTGATGATGCAAAATAAAAGTTCATCACAGACTTGATGGGCCAAAGGATCTGATACTGTGCTGGAGTGTTCTATGGAAATTCTGATGAGTAGAAAGAATTGTGGGAGATGCTCTGAAAACATATCACACACAGCAGAAGGTTGAGCAACATGTGTTTGTATTTTTCATTCATTACATGAGAGACAATTACAGCAGGACATTTAACTGCTAAAATAGTAAATGGTGGAAGTAGTAGGACAGGCTGTGGCTTAAAAGATGAACTTCAAAAGTATTAAATGTAAATTCAACCTAATTGCAGTCATTTATGATTTTCCATATTATGAGAATGATCTTATTTCAGATAATTGAGGAAAGGAACGTTAAATTTTTAACTTTTCATTTACAGTAATTTTGGGCGAACTGATAAATAATTTTTTGTTGATTGTTAAAAAGAATAAAATCAGAGAATGACTGAATGCTCAGAGCACCAACAAACACCATAAAACTCTTCATGTCAATGCTGTCTCTCTACAAGAGCGATAATTCCTTCACTGCAGCCTCATCCACCAGCCCTTTTCCTGCAGCCATTTCTCTACTGTCTTCATCAGTGTCAACTTTTGCATCATGAGCAAATTTAAAAATATTTGCTTGCACCTTCAAGTCAAGGTCATTAATGAGAAACGCAAAGACTGCAGATGCTGGAATCTTTTACAAATGCTGAGCTCCTGGAGCTCTCTAGAACACCTGCACTCAGCCTGTGTGTCTAAGCCTGAACCCCCAGCCACCAACCATTTCAACTCCCTTCACCATTTCCACACAGATATGTCTGCCCCCAGCCTCATACATTGTCAGGGCGAGGACAAGTGTAAACTTAAGGAACAACACCTCATATTCCTCCTGGATGGCCTTAAACCCAAGGCCATTAGCATCAGTTTTTCTAATTTTAGGTAATTCTCGCCTTTATCTTATTCCACCCTTTCCTTAACTACTCCTGTCCTTATCTTTCTCTCTAACCTCCCCCTACCCCCACCCAGTGGTCCCTTCCTTGCCTTTCTCTTCACCTCTCCCAATATCCTATCATCTTTTAGCTCCTCCCCAGCTTCTTCCACCCCTTCATATATCTAATATCTTCCTTTAGTCTTGATAAAGGGTCTAATCCACATGCTGCCTGACTGTCCTGCACTGGGGAGGGGCTGTGGAACAGTCACCTTGATTCAGGAGCCTGTGGGAGGGGCCACAGGTACAGTCGGCCAATGGGTGTGCCCAAACAAATCAATATGTACATACAGTGGTTGACCACAGGGTCACTGCCCAAAATGTGGGCTGACTACTCGAACCAGAGTTGCTGCCTGATCCACTGAGTTCCTCCAGCCCCTCATTGTCCTTCATAATAACCTAAGAAAACAATAGCTTCATTCACCTTCCTGCAGTCCTCGCCTGTATTTATTCAGGCTACCAACATCCCCATTATAACACCTGCTTTGCTGATAAGCTTCTATTATGTCACACTTTAACCAAAATCATTGGGAAAGGCATCAATGGGATTTACCGACTCAATTATATATGTCACCTTTTTAAAAAATTCCATCAGATTGGTTATACGTGATTTTTCCTCAATTAAGGCCAATTTGCCTTCACTAATCCATTTTTCTCTCAGTGACAATTCATCTTGCCTGGATTCATGTTTCCAAATACTTTCTCATGCCAAGATTAAGCTGAACTTCTTGCAGGTTCTGGGCTTATCCTTTATCCTTTTTTAGCATTCATCAATCTCCAATTCCCAGTACCCAAGGAGAAATGGAAGATATTTTAAACAAAAGTAGACTTAATTCAAAATAAATTATTTACAAAAGAAAATCTGTTCAAAGTCCTTTTGTATCTATTAATTTCCATCACTATACATTGTAACATTTATTTATATTTATTCAATTACCACCACTGTGGCATCTTGGTCATTTCTCCCTCTCTATTGATTGAAGGCCCGGTAATGGGAGGACTCTAGTCTGTGGTCCTTTCCCACAGAGCTTCAGTCCATCCCTCAGCACATATCCCTGCACAAACCTCTCTGTGTGCAGAAAGACCAACAGGTTTCGGGCAGGTCAAAGGCAGTCTTTCACTGAACTGATGATCTTTCAGAATTCCAGATGTCTGTCTCTGTGTGCATCCCAAGGATCAGCCCATAAATCAGAGAGTCCTCTGTCACGCTGCTGCTGGGAACAAACTGCAACAAGGACCCTTGCATTCTTCTCTACAAACTCCTAGCGAACCTGCATTCTGCAAAGAGGGTGGGTGACTGTCTCCACTCCATCGCAATCCTCTTGGGGGACACACCTCTGTAGAAATTTGCCAGGGTTTTTGATGTCATTACTAAACCTCCGCAAACTCCTGAGAGTTAGTATTTGGAATGAATACATTTAGCTTGATGCTCAGGCACTTCTAGCAAGTCCTAGAGAAACAATTCTCTCTATATGCGGTTTTCTTTTAAATCTCGAGCTTGTGCTTCAAGAATAACACATCATTCTAGCTGTGAAAGCCTGCTTGCTTTATAGACTTTCTTTCATGAATTGCTTAGAGCTAAGTGCTGAATGTTTCCATGGCAACCACTGGTCTGTTTCTCAGTGTCTGTATGCAAGATACTGTTGCTTAGATGATTTTTGGCTGGTGATTTCTCTACAAGGACAGCAGTGTAATTCCACAATATTTCTACATTTTCCCAATGATTTGATCCAGTTGTGTTCCTAAGCTTAACCAAGACATTATTTATTGAATTAAAACACAAAAGTCTTCAGTCACTGGGGTTGAAGTAAAAACCCAACGCTGGAGAAAGTCAGCAGGTCAAACAGTGTCCTTTATATAGCAAAGATACAGAACCAATGTTTCGGGCTTGAGCCTCCTACATTTTAGCCTTGAGCCTGCCTACATTTGTCCACTCCTTGATAAAGGGATCAAGCCCGAAACATTGATTATGTATCTTTATCTTTGCTATATAAAGGACACTGTTTGACCTGCTGAATTTCGCCAGCATTGTATTTTTGCATATTGGTGTGAATACCCCAGTCATTATTTGGAATATTCCTGAGAAACACTCCAATTCTGCCTTCACTTTCTGTGCTACAGGTACCACTATCAAGTGCATCCATTCTCAACCTTTTTTTGTCTATGGCCCCCTTAGGACTCTGCCCAATGTTTATGGGTCACCTTCCCTGTAAAGTCTAGTTGTTTTCTTCCGTACCTCTCTCCAATTAAAAAAATTGTTTATGTGAAGTGAAAAGAAAACCAGGCTTCTACTCTGACTGTAACTGTGACTTGTGATTCCAGGACAAACAGACAAATAGGAAATCATTCTTATTGAACATGTAGAATAAGAAAACATGATCATACATATTACAAAAAAAAATTTGAAAAGATTCTTAGAGCACAATGGCTTGTACACAATGAGCAATAGGGGAAGCTCAAGCATAAACTCGAGGATGTTTAAACTTCACAAGAAGAACTTTAAAAAAATAATTCTTATAGAATGAGGATTTTAGTGAGATCCTTGAGCTTGATGTTCCTGTGCAAGTTTTTTGATGTCAGCCTCCAAATTGGATAGTGACAGCCGAAGGTCATCTCTTGCCGTAATATCAAGCCTGTTCCTGGATTTTGTCAAAGAATATGGAATGCTGAATCCACATTCAAACAAGTATGTTGAGAGAAATGCAATGAAAAATATTTTGGTCTTTCCCCACAGTTTTGAAAATCGATTCAGCAGGTCTGAACCCAAAAATCTTTTTTACTTTGATTGAACTTACTATATGTAATTATACCACTCTGGTGATAAATCAGCCTCTGTTAAATGTCTGCGACAACATAGATGGGTTGTTCTACAAATTGATCTAATATCCAATACAGGATATGCAAGTTTAACAGGACATTCAATCTGTGTGTATTTTCTTTAGATGTTTCACATAAACAGAAATATCATCATCCTTCAGCCCCTCGGCATTCTTCAGATTTGGAAATAGTACAAATTCCCGACGTCTGATGTTGCTCCAATAGACTTCCAGTTTTTTAAGGAAAGGAACAGTGGCTTCCTTACTATTAATGAGGTTATTATGTTTACCCTGTCAAGTCTTGTTCAATAAATTGCAGTGTCAAATATATCTGCCAGGTAAAATATGTCTTTCTTTACATTGATGAGTTTTTCTCTATGCTCGCTATCGGAAAAAAAACTGAAACAATCATGTCGGAGAGTGCAACAAAACGTTGAAGGCGATTTCTTTTGTGCGGCCGCCTCACCTCAATATGTAGCAGCAACATCTGGAAACATTTGTCATTTTCTTCACGCAGCTGCTGAACTACAGGGTCTTGAAGGGAATGTGATTTTATAAAGTTTACAGCCTTTATGACAATTGAAAGCAAAGCATTTAAACTTCCTCCTAAGTTTTTAGCCACTAAGTGTTCCTTAGGAATGAGTCAATGAACAGTAAGGATGGAAGGTATAACATTTTTCAGATGTGTGATGAACTCTCTGCATTGTCCAACCTTCAGTTGCACAGGCAACTGTATTCTCGAATGGAATACTGTTCTTGTTTATCTCATTCTTAACTTCTTCCAAAATAGTCAGTCCCTTAGTTTTAATCTTTCTGGCAAATAACATCCCTTCCCTCAGCTTGTTTCCATTCCAAAATCCGGCATAAGCCATGAGAATTGCATTGTTCTTTTGCAGAATAGATTTAACAGTGGAATTACTCAGAGGAATTGCCTGAACAGTTGCTATTATGGACATTGAAGCAAAACTAGTGACGTAGCAACATTGTGAGTGAAAACAGAAATATGCTGGAGGAATTTCGCAGGGTCTTGAAGCATCCATCGTAGGTAACGATGCACTGTGTAACGAAAATTTTAGACCTGAGCCCTTCCTCAATGTATGAGCAAAAGCCAGACAGGTGCTTGATTGAAAAGGCGAGGGGAGAAGGGAAGAAATGGCAGGGACCAACAGACAAAGGTGATAATTGGACAGGGATAGGACAGGTGAGGAATGGTGAGTCATAGAACTCGAGAGCAGCAGGGAGTGCAGAGGGAGAGCAATGAGAGAGGCTCATTTCTACTTTTAGCTTCATGCACTTATCTTGTATGATGCAAGAAGACCCTTTCCTAATTTCAGTTATCATCTGTTTATGTGGGTCTTCTCTCAAAATTATCTTGAAGGATTTTAAAGTAATCCGAATATTTGTCTTTCTTCTATTTATGTACAATCTCCAAATGTTGTTTCACTTGCTTGGCCTTACGTCGAAAATATATTAAAACAAATCAAACACATGGGCAGGGAAAGGTTTTGTGGAGATGTAATATGAATACTGCTCCACTTTTTTTTGATAAGAATCGCATGGGTAAAATAATTTCTGAAAGAAATTAACCCCTGAAAAATAAAGCACTTTTTGCAAAGTTTAGTTTAAAAGTTGGCTGTAATTTTATGGAAAATTAGGAACAACACCTTCTTCATTAAAACACTGCAGAAGGAGACACACATTCATTACCTGACCCGAAAACTTGAGCAAAACGAGGGAGCTTGCGGGTGCGAGACATACGAAGCAACATGTAAGCCTGCGTGCTAATTTCCTGGACTTGAAGGCAATAGAATAACAGAGGAAAACCAGTGAAAGACAATTCATAGCCAAAGATGGATCCATGTCAGCCAAACAGAATCATGTTGAAGCAAAGAATGTTCCAAAATCATAGTTAATTTTCTCCATTTATCCAGGTCACTCTAGGCTGTCTCCAAATGCCTCCAACCATGAAAAAATTCTTGCACTGCTTGCCAACTATGCAGCAAAGTCCTTCCCCATAAAATGTTGTATCTGTTCCATTTCCATACCCTCCTGTACACCTGGGCCCCATTCTAAGGATTTGTTTCCTTCCCCCTTCGATAAGTTGTGGCCCCCGTTGAGCATGGTTGATCTAGTGCATGACGACAGGTTACAAAGCACACAACGACATCTTGTTAGTTAGCAGAGAGGAAAGAAGCAAAGATTTAGGTTTATTGTTCGGAGAATTAGAGGGGAGTTGAGGAAAAGTCTTTGTACTAAATGAGTATTAGAAGTCTGGAACACATGAATTGAAAGGTTGATGGCACATGGATGTTGCCTGACACACTGCGGTCGGCTGGTAGCTCATTGTTTGCTACCATCTGCAGATTTAGTGCTCCCCATTTTAAAAGTTTCTGGATGAGCATGTACAAGCAATGACAGAGCACATACACTTACATTCCAATTGAGCCAGGGTAATAACTCTAATTCAATTGGAAGTATTGAGGGAAGCAAGGAGCAACACCAAAAATTGAGGAGCCAAATGAATGAAACTGCAATATATGGAGAAGAACACAGGCAGAATTAAGCAATCTTACAACCTATGGATCTGAATGAAGCTTGAAAGATCTATCACATCGAATCCTCAATGATATTGGTCAATGAAATCCTTAATGACTCTCAGTGTCAATATGCCCTTTTAAGCAGGGAATGTATATTTCCATCTGTAAAGGCTGAGGTTTTTCACCCTTACACCTGAAGATGTATCTTTTTGAATGCGCCATGGCGGCTCTGAATCCAACCCTTCTTGGGGAAGGATAATCAGTGGAGCACTGCGCTCCACCACCTGACCTGAATGCACACCTGTTGCAAGTGGCTGGTTAAGGGTGGGCTGATGACGCCGTCAGCCCGTGACCCATTTCCCCACTCACCCCTCTCCCTCCATGACCCTCTCAATGCAAGGGCAGGAGCCACCAGGCAACAAGGGCTGGTGGGAACTGTTGTGGCAGCAGGGGCCAGGGGGAGCTGTCAGGGCAGCAGGGGCTGGTGGGAGCCATCAGGGCAGCAGGGGCTGGTGGGAGCCAATGGGGCAATGGGGACCGGCGGGAGCCATCAAGGGGCAACTTTGGCCTTTGAGGCTATTCTCTCTGGTTCAAAATGCAGCAAAGCAATGGCTGTCTTCCCTACCCATAATCTCCCCCCACACAGCTGGAACTGTTCTTGGAAACACAGAGCAGTTCCAGCTGTGTGGGGGATTATGGGTAGGGAAGACGACCATTGCTATACTGCATATTTATGATGGGTGGTGCTACAGCACCAGTCGCCCCACCTCCATCAGATCTGGATGGCGCTACGAGGTGCCTCTGTATATGAATGGGACGCTGGAGCAGTCTTTTTGGGCTGCTGTCTGAAAGGTAAGTTTAAGTTTTCGATTGCTCTTGTAGCCAGTCTCTAGGCAGAGGCCTGACATGAAATGGCCTAATAATCCAAGTTCACACCAGACCTCCAGAGCTGTCTGTGTGCTTTTCTCCCAAGGATAGTGGGCATCCTTTAGTTTTCTCCAACATTCCAAAATGTGCAAGTTCATCACACCTCCACCCCATCCCACCTGGTTCCCATAATATTGTGGGAGTTCGTTTACCAAAAAAAACTTCAGCAGTTCCAGAACACAGTTCACCATCACCTTATTCATGGGAATTAGGGATGGAAATATTTGCTAGCCTGATCTCATAATGGGGTGAAGACCTGGGAATAAAATTGACTTAATCATCTATATTTTTTGGTCAGAGTGCTACAATAGATTGAATGACCTTCTTTATGCTATAAATGTCCATAATTCCATGAATAAATAATTTAAATCCCTGAAGGATGATCCTGGTCCATTTTGGATGGTGATCTAGTGAAACAATATTTTCTATGTGATTGTTAATCTTGTGATACTGGAATAATTAAACAATTTAGCAGGTTCTGAGCCAATTTAACCTTTCATTTAGCAATAGTCTGTTCTTCTTCCAGTCAAACTGCCTCTCCTCTCTAACTTTCCCAGTCTCTAAAACTATCCTGTGTTTACAAGGTTTCAGACAGAAACTAGAGTCTTAAACTTTAATAACTTCAATTACAGGTACAAGATTTAAATTGACGGACTGGGACATTAGATTAAAAGTACAGGCAGTCCCTGGGTTAAAAACGAGTTCCGTTACCTAGATCTGTCTTTAACTCAAATTTGTATTTAAGTCAGAAGTGCCAGTACATACAGTCCTCATTTAGTGTCAGTTAGGCAAATGTTTATCTTAGTACGTAGCTGCCTTTAACCCAGGGATGCAATAAAGAGTCACAAAACTGTTGATTCACGAGTCACTGGTAAACTAGATGAAAAAAGAGTACTGTACAGGTGCGATGTTCAAATTCGTACTTTTCAATTCTGTTCCCACACTTGTGATATATGGTACGCTGCTCTCTCACGATTCTGGGCGATGGCAGCATCACATGAGAGTATTATACATCAACCACGCTCAAACCTGAAGTTGACGGTATTCTACTTTCAGCCAACTTGTCAGTTCGTAAATACAAGTTGTTCGTTAATCAGATGTTTTTTTTAATGGCATGTTGGTCTCTTTTACAAGACATTGGGGTGTCAAAATATACATTGCTGATATTGTAGAAGAGTTTAATGAAACTATGTGGAGTTTTGAGTTTTGTACTCAAAGAAGGATGTAGTCTTATTGAAAAGAGTGTAATTGATTCATGTGATGAAAGGGCTGAGAATTAGCAGGCATTGTCTCAGGATAATTGACCAGCCAATTACCACTGAAATGAGACACATTTTGTGTAGAGGATTTGAACTCCTTGAAATTTTCTACTTGAAAAGGCAGTGGATGTTCAGCATTAAGGCAGATCAATAGAATTTTGAATACAAAGAGATCAGAGGATAAGGAAATTAGAAAAATTGACAAGGTACTGGATCAATCACGTTCTTATTCAATAGCAGAGTGTTCTCGAGGGAATGGATGATTTCCCCTGCTCAGCTTGCTCATGCCCTTATTTCTAAACATGCTCGATCTTTTAATGTTGCAAATGATGACTTGGGTTCAGTTCGCAAGTAAGCTGCACCCTGTGAACGAGATAGCCTAGGATGAATACATACATGCTTGTAAAATGTGCCTGCACAGAGAGTACGCACTGTTTCCAGGGTGCATGCAGGCATTACATTGCAACTTCTGTGGATTCAATTCACTGGTATAATTAAGCTAAGCAGGTATAATCGTATGGACCAAAAAGGGTTCAATAGTCCATTTCAGCTTGTGGATGATGCAGGCATTAATGGATGCACAAGCTGTGACCTCCATTATCACTGCCACAAAACAGATTGTTATTGTGCGACAGCACCAGTTTCCAAGGCACTATCCCTGTTTTTTCCCTTGCAAATAACCAGATTCGTTGATATCTGTCTGGAGTGTGTACCAGTCAGTCAGGGTTCAGAGCATTGTGTGTAGCCTCATGCATAATTTATTTGGACTCAAATGATCTTGGCAGCTGAATTTCTAGAAGCATTGTCGGTTGTGCCTGGCATGTACAGCTTAATTTTTCTCAACTGCATTTATCTAGGTTTCCCTTCAGAAACTGTCCCATCACCTTTTGACAGCTTGTATTAAGTTGTTCCCCATTGAGTTTCAGGAAGGAGAATGACTGTGGGAGATTCAGGCATGTGTTTGCATTGTCCAATGGGAATATTAAGTTTGACTTTAGAGAGGAAAGGGCCAGTAATGACAACGAGTGATATTTCCCTCCTGCTTTTGTTAAAACATTATAATTTAATATTCCTTCTTTTAATTAAACTGTAAAAGTGTAAATAGATGTGCCAATATTAAAATTCTGGATGACAGTTATTTACAGAATTCTTTGCCAGGAACACTGAAAATATTCCTCATGGAAACCAACTTTTCTTCCATCAACTCCACCTTCACTTCTGACTGCTTCAAGAAAGAGGAAACCTGCTAAAGGACACAATGTTCCCTTGGTCACTCTTTTCTTCCCTCTCCAGATGAGCAGAAGGTACATGTTGGAAAACATGCTTCACCAGATTCAAGGACAATTTCTTTTCTTCACTTATCAGACACCTCATTAGTAAATGATGATCGCCTTACATGTGTGACAGATTATGTTACATTTTATATTGTATATAGATATATTTTAAAGGAGATAAATTGTGTGGGGTTTTTAAGTTAGGTCACACATAGATACAAACACTTCAAAACAGATCTCATTTAAAATGCCAGAGCTTTGTTCAAGCCAGACAGTCCAGGCTTCGGGTGCCTTTGGAAAAACTTTGAAGGATGTCTATGACGACTTCACAAGTAGGTGTTAATTGGACATGCTGTGAAGTAATGGATTATTGTTTTGAAAACCAATAGATGAAAAAACTCAGAAAATTGGGTCTGGTGCCGCAGTCTGAGTGCAGTTGGCTGTTTTAAGAGGGTCATGTGGTTTTCTCAAGAGAGAGAAATAATTAATTTCTACAGTTCAGAAGCAGCAGCTGGGACTGGAATATGACAAGCTGGAAAGCTTGTGGAAATCCCCCATTTTGAAGATAGGTTGTGAGTTCTTAGTTCAGCCTGATCAAAGCCCTTGTGGTCAATACAAGAGGAGATAGCTGGCTATATAATGTTTTACTTGAAATAATAGAAACAAAAAGAAACTTTGTGGTGACCTGAAAGAAAGAGGTTATCACCTGGAAATCCCTGATGGGGCAAGTTTCTTCAGCAAGACATCGAAGTGGTTGATCAGAAGGAACCAGTTTGTGTCCAACGAGCAACAAATCTCTCTCTCTCTCTGAAAATCAACAATAATCTTCCTGAGTGGTAACTATTTACCTTTCAAGCACCAAAGCCTGGTGAAGATTCGTAAATGTTAAATTCTGTGCATAGTGTAAGAATTGCCTGATACCAGTGAACTTGGAGGAGTGAGAAGTGAGATTGGGCTGTGAATTACAGAACGTTTCTGAACTTACACACATTATATACACATGTGCTTAGAATTATAAGGGGGTTAAGTTAGGTTAAGTTAAATATTAATAAGTTAAAGTGTGATCCTGTTTTCATGTTAAAATTAAAAGCAATTTTTGTTTAAGTAACCATTTGTCTTGGTGAATTTCTATTGCTGCGAGCATAGAAGTCATACAGAAGTGAGAACCTAAGGTAAACTGCAGAGGATTAAGTTTAATGATAAGTAGGTGTGAGCTACTCTAACTGGAGGGGAAATGGTACGTTTCCAGTTCACACATCATCCTGCAATTAGGGCAAGAAAGTTTAAATTACATTATAGTCCCAATTTGAAGAAAGATTTGTGGTAAATCCATGCATCGAGTGAAAAAGAATGCCTTGCATTATTCCAACAATCTACTCTATGTCCCGGTGCTTTAGATTTTCAAGCAGTAAAAACATTCTTTTGCATTGACACCCAAAATTTTCAACTGTTGGATTCCCATTACCATTCTATTATGAAGAATTCCCAATTTTTCCCGGCCTTTCTTCATTGTTCATGCGTTTTGTAGCCAGGGAATTCTTGCCAAAGCCTGGACTTGTTGTCAAAGCTCCAATTATGGTCGAGGCAGTGGCTGAAATTCAAGTCCATGATTTTGACTTGAGTAAAGACTAACATCTAGAGATACAAGTGCACAAAGTGGTACACAACTCAAGTAGGAAAACAGTACCTGGTTCTGCAGGATTTTTGACCCCTCAATTACACTGGGGTGGGGAAGATGGGGCATGGTTGTCTTAGCACTATACCCCTAACACACATTGATCAATTTGGGGTGGAATTTAGTGGGACTTCCCATAATAAATAGGAAGTTCTGACCAGTACATTTTTTTAATACTTCGTAGGAGGCTAATGGCAGAGAAGGTAGTGAGATCCATAGTCATTCAATATCCATGAAGGGACTCTCTTTTGCTACTTAATCTTCATAAAGGAAGCTCCTCAAAATTCAAACCAGAGAAAGAAACACATTGTGATTTACCATTGCAATCTACCTAAACACTTATTGGACACATAAAGCTTCCTGCTGTCCATCCAACTTTAGTTAGTTCATCATTGGGTTCCATTGTGATAAAGAGCCTCCATTATGCACTTTGCTTTCTGTAATTATTTGGGCAGCTCAAAGATTAAAAAGGTATAAACTTTGTATTCAATTTACTAAATCCTGATCTTGTATTTCAACAAAATTATTCATGCCTAATTAAAACATAATTAAGCATTATGTACAGCACAGCACGAGCCCTTCAGCCCCTGATGTTGTGCCGACCTATGTAAACCTACTCCAGTATCAGAAAATCATAGCGGGAACAAAATACAGGAATAAGAATATGGGAAAATACGTGCACAATTTATAAAGGACTGTGGGAAAGTGGTAGAGGGAATAAAATAGATACGTGCAAAATTTATAGCGAGCGTGGGAAAGTCACAGCAGGGATGAAATACATGCACACACACACACAAAACAAACTGGGAATATACAACAATCAAGGATAGATAGATATGTCTGTGAGAGATAGAGGGAAGGGAGAGAGAGAGAGAGAGAGAGAGAGAAACTGCAGGAAGGCAAGGAACTAGCCTCCTTTACCTTTAAAATCCCCGTGTCCCAGCGGTCCATGGCATAATGAAAGGGCTGTAGGCACAGAGCACTCATGAAGAGGTTTCTCTGCTGCACAGAATTCTGGGAGGTTAGGTCCACCATCACTTGATGTGTCACTCAGGACGTCTCCAGTGGAGGATAGGTGGCCCTCTCCCCAACAGTGCTGAGTGGTGAGTGTGAAAGGACGCAGAGAACTGGTTAACAGCAGTCCAGTGTGAATGGCAAAAAACGGCTTCTTCAACCTGTTCATTGAACAGCAATTTACAGGTTAGTCAGTGTGAAAAGAGCTATTTGTTTTCTATGGATGCTTCATGCCCTGCTGAGTTTCTCAATAACTTTCATGCACTGCAGGGAGAAAGAATCAAAAAAGTGCTGAAGCTGTAAGATAGATACGCTTGCAGCAGAGAATAGAGAATGGTTACTTACATGCATTAATTTAAATGGTGGCCCTGCTGTTCAGAGCAGAATATTCCTATTAATCCCAGTCTCTTCTCCTTATTTCCCTGTGACACTGCAAATTGCTCTCTTCCACACACCCATCAATTCCTCTTTCATCAGTAATAGGCACCAGCCAATTAACTGAGCTGCACATCACTAGGGTGTAAAGGAGAAATACATGTGGATGCAGCAAGAATGTGCAAACTCCACACAGGAAAGTGGCTGAGATGGGGATGGAACCCAGGTCCTTAGGGCACTCGCAGCCGCACCACTATGGCGGAAACAACCCAACAAGTCAGAAGGCAACTGTGGAGAAGGAAACAGAGTCAATGTTTCACGTTGATCACCTCTCATCATTAGAATTAGCTAGTTCTGGTAAAATATGGAAAAACCGGTTAGTGGAAATTCAGTCATTGTTAGGACTGATGGGTTGTAATGTGTCAGTTTAGAGAATATGATGGAGTTCTAAAAAGCTTGGAAGAGGTACAAGTGAATTGTTGCTTCTACTGCAAGGAAATCACTGGACCTTGGAAAAGAAGAGGTAAAAGACCAGGTGGCACTTGTCACATCCAGAAACCTAAATGCTCCTTCCAGGTGAAACTTCTGCCTCTTCAGTTTAGTGTATCGCATTAAAGGTAAATGGTGAAATCAAACACACATTGGGTGACTGGTTCAAAGTCTGCACCAAGCCTTCACATGGCCTTCACTTTAATTCTCCACCCCACTCCCATCTTTCTTCTTTGGACTCTCACTATTCCAGTGAAACCCAAGGTAAGCTCAGGCAGTGGTATCTCATCTTCCAACTGTGTCATTCAGCCCCTCATGCTCTTCCCATCCATCCCCTTGCTCTGCGATCTTCATTTCTCGCTTCCTTTTGTTCTTAAAGACCGTCAACCTGTGATATTTTAGCTCTATTTTTCTGTCCACAAATGTTGCCTGACCAGTTTCCAATATTTTCTTCTAAATTCTGATTTCCAGCCTCTGTAATTTTATGTGTTTCAGGAAATACAGATTGGATGATAGAACTTCTTGGTTCAAGTCTGCAGTGCTGACCTTATTGTTTTAATTGATCTCCCTGACTAAAGGGTTACTTACATACTATGATTTAGATGGAGACCATGCTATTCCAAGCAGAGTATTCCCATCAATCCCAGTCCCCTCTCCTGATTTCCCTGTTCCTGATTGGGATATTCCTATTAAAACTTCCTCTTGGCTCAAGATTGTCCCATTTTCACCAATTTTAAAGCTTGAACCTCTCCTTTATTCCACTCTATTGTAGACCTTCCATTTTGTCCTTTCCTTCCATTTTGTCCTTTCCTTCTATTGCCTTTTCTCTGTATCTTAAAACTTCCTTGTTTCAAACTTCTTTTATTCCTTGTAAAAGGTGATTGATCTGGAATATTCCTCTCTCCACTGTCAGGTATGAAGAGGATTTCCCGAACATGTTCCTCCAGAGGTGTTACTTCCACATGTAGGTGAAGACAAGAATGTGCACAAACACGAAACATGCAATCACTGATTAGCATCATTTGAAATAAACCAGAGCTGTTAGTTTAGCACTAAGTCCTGCCTAGACATCGTTTCTGCTGAGCACATGGAATCTATTGGCAAATGCACAAGGGTAGATATTGGACTGGTTCAGTGAATTGTTGTGACACAGGCTCTTAAATGCAGGGTGGCAGAGGTCCACCTCACCCTCTTGTCCATCTTTTCCACAGCAGCATGTTCTGTTGAGCCAGTCTCCTCCTCCTATTCTCTCTGTCCCTCCCCTCACCCCCCCCCCCCCCCCCCACTTTCCCCCACCGTGACTTCTACAATGAAATAGAAAGCACAGCATTTGTTCATTTTCGGTTAGGATTTAAGAGAATTTCAGAATAAATGTTGATAAATGAAGATGTTGAAGACTTCACAAGATGTTCCAGGATATTTTCACACCTCCAGCAAGATGTGAACTGCAAAAGGGCATTGAACTTTAAATGGAACTTGAAATTTTCATCTAGGATATTTCTTTTCAGTTAAATTAATTATTCATCAAAATTATAAAGTTTGGTCTCTATAATGAACGTTAATGTGACATTTCAGTATAAATCAGCTCCTTATGCTTCTTCCGGTGTCAATGCCTTTACAAGTTGCCATATGCTAAATCCAAGAGAAAACATCTTTGTTAAACATCTCCATCTCAGCCATATCTTTTGCATAAAAGTTATTTGGCCAAAATCATAATCTTGCCAGGTCTCTCAAATATGTGGCTACAAGTACATTTCAGAGACTAGGTGAGCAATGACGAGGCTTAAACATAAACATCATGGGTCATGGTCCTATTTAACCATGAAGGAGTGATGTGCAATTGGATTAAGTACCTGATAATGGGCCCAGGCCTGAACTGTTGGTTACCCTTAACTTCCTATGGATGCTGCACGATCTGTTGAGTTTCTCCAGCAGGTTTGTGAATTGCTCTCAACTCCAGTTCTGCAGATTTTCTTGTTCAACTCAGTAAGGGAGCTGTGTTTTGGATCATTTAATTCAGGTCTTAGTTTCCTCCCAAAAAAAAAATCGATAAGATCCCAGAGCACAACTTAAAAGAATAGAGGAGGACACCAGAGAGTTATTGTTAATAATTATTTCTAAACCAATTCTATAAACAGATCATCTGGTCATTATTAGATTGCTATCTCTGAAGCTTGCAGATTGACCATCAGGTCTCCATTGTTATTTAAGGTGTACTGTGCTTTTCAGAACTGAATGAACAATGTTGAATGGCTTCTGATACTCTGTTGTATTAGACTCTGCCATTAATTCAATGAACATTTTACCTCTACATTTGCCTTAGGAAGTTGAAAAACTACTGATGCTTGTAATGCGTGTCGAAAGAACCAAAGACTTGTTGAACCAAACCAAAGCTTTTATTAACTAAAAGACTGGAGCATATCACAAGTAGGTCGACCAGTCCAGAATGACCTGGTCTGGCTAGGAGCAATCCTTTAAGACCTGCCAGTAGGTGGTGCTACACTCTCAGCCAATCACAGTCATCCTACACGACCCTCTGTACATAGACACATTGGTGATAGAATCTGGACTCTCACACAGTGCTACAATATCAAACAGCATCATCTTGTTTAACTTCAATCAATTCCATTGGTGTATGAAAGCTCTTGGTTTCTTATACAGTACAGATATTTTTACCATCCTGACCAATAAATTATAGTACGTTGATGCGGTTTTATTTTATTGAACTGCTCTTGGCTAAGAGAGATTGATCTGAGTTGTTCCCACCTGCTCACACCTTTGTAAACCATTCACTAGATCCCTGACTTTTGCAAATATGATTTTCTTGGTCTCCATCACCATCTCCTTCAGGAAGTCTATTCCCTCAGACACATACACCGAGCTTAACTAGCTTTGCTGAGATAATGAGACGGGTGACAGGGAAGAATGTGGGACTATCAGTTATCTCAAGATTCAAGATTCAATTTATTGTCATAGTAATAAAACAGTGTCATATTACATGAAATTTATTTTTGCCTGCTGCAAGGCAGATTCACCTAATTGCCAAGGCGCCTCTTGCAGTCAGACTTCTAGTCAGAGAGAGAAGCGAAAGAGTCCCCGCCCAGAGTCACCAAGTGTCCGTAGATTCACCTCCAATGCTTCCGCAGTCACACAGAATCCAGTCCAGATCATCGGCAACCTGAGCTCCAGATCCAAACCTCCGACACGGTCAGGGACCCTTCAGCTCCATCAGCACCTCCTCACATCCTGGTTCTACCTGGTACCCCTCCAGCCAATTTGAGCCAGTTCCCAGCCAATTTGAGCCAGTTCCCAGCCAGTTCGAGCCAGTTCCCAGCCAGTTCGAGCCAGTTCCCAGCCAGTTCGAGCCAGTCCCCAGCCAGTTCGAGCCAGTCCCCAGCCAGTTCGAGCCAGTCCCCAGCCAGTTCGAGCCAGTCCCCAGCCAGTTCGAGCCAGTCCCCAGCCAGTTCGAGCCAGTCCCCAGCCAGTTCGAGCCAGTCCCCAGCCAGTTCGAGCCAGTCTCCAGCCAGTTCGAGCCAGTCTCCAGCCAGTTCGAGCCAGTCTCCAGCCAGTTCGAGCCAGTCTCCAGCCAGTTCGAGCCAGTCTCCAGCCAGTTCGAGCCAGTCTCCAGCCAGTTCGAGCCAGTCTCCAGCCAGTTCGAGCCAGTCTCCAGCCAGTTCGAGCCAGTCTCCAGCCAGTTCGAGCCAGTCTCCAGCCAGTTCGAGCCAGTCTCCAGCCAGTTCGAGCCAGTCTCCAGCCAGTTCGAGCCAGTCTCCAGCCAGTTCGAGCCAGTCTCCAGCCAGTTCGAGCCAGTTCGCCAGCCAGTTCGAGCCAGTTTCCAGCCAGTTCGAGCCAGTTTCCAGCCAGTTCGAGCCAGTTTCCAGCCAGTTCGAGCCAGTTTCCAGCCAGTTCGAGCCAGTTCGCCAGCCAGTTCGAGCCAGTCCACAGGTTCTGTTGGTTCCTTGCCTCCAGTTGCCACCACCCCCGCCCCGTGTCCCTCAGCCATAAAGCTCCCTCACTCGTCCACCACCACTACCTTCACTCTAATGCTTTCCCCACTTGCTAAATCTTCACAGTAATCGCCACCAGAGGTGGTAACTATACCTTGTCACAGTTTATTCAAGACTGAGGCTGACAAATTTATGGAATGTCAGGGAATCCAAGGTGGTTGAGTCATTGAGGGATAGAATGATATTGCATGAAAACAGCTCCTTTGGCCCAACTCCTCCATGATGTCCAAGATATCTACCAAAGTAGGCCCATTTGTCTGGTTTTGGTCCAAATCCCTCTAAAAATTTCCTATTCATGCAGCTGTCTTATATGACTTTTAAATGTGCTAATTGTTCCTGCCTATGGCAGCACATTTCACCTGCTTCCTACCTTTGTGTGAAAAAGTTTTCCCTCAGGCCCTTTTTTATACCTTTTCCCTCTCACGTTAAATCTATGCCCCTCCCCTTAGTTGGGAACTTCCCTAGCTTGGGAATGTGGCTAGTGGTAAAATGACCTTGAGGCACAAGATAAGCCATGTGGAACAGGATTAAAAGAAATAAATGATTTATGGGGTTTAATTATGATTAGCCTAGATTATATCTATTTTTTAGATATTATATTAAGGTATAATGAGGTTTGTTATAATATTATTTAACTGATCTACTTGCATAATTATTTTAAGCATTCACATTTAACAATTAGCGACAAAATTTAAAATTTGTCAAATTGTGCGTGTACTTTAATGATATGCTATTTACATGGTATCATATTGCTTCAATAGATTAATGACTTGCATTTGGGTTATTATGTTAAACTCAATAAAAATTATTTAAAAAAAATGAAAGGAACAGGATCAAGAGGTCCCTTGGCTATTCTTCTCTTTTATGTTCTTACTTGGCAACATCAAACATCCCACTGACTGTCATTCTACCGGATTTACCTTAATTCTTAATCACAAGAATCTTACATCAAGATAACAACTTAACGGCAAACTTTCCTTTACAATTTCTTGCTGCGGGAGTTTGCAATTGCTTTCACAAAGAGGTGCTTGTAATAGCCACTTTGTGAGACAGACAAAAGTTGAAAGGAATGTAGAAAATCTTCGTGCTCTATAACGGTGCTGTTATCCAAGTCTTGTCCATGCATCAGAAATTCAAATGTCAAAGCAGCCAAAGTGGGAGCTGGGAGCCAAATGGTTTGGGATTTGTAATCAAATGAGTGAAGAAGGAGAGGATAGAATTTGCGCAGAAACAGGACAAGGGAGAGAACAATACACAAACGTCATGCATCATCCATGGAAAGAAGTCAATTCTGGCTTTTAGGTGGCACAATCAAGGAATTTTGCCATTACATGGACAGTCTAAAAAGCAACATGCAGGAATGTGGAGTCAATTCCTGCACCGCGATTTACCCTGCAAGACCCCGACAGCTTTTTGGAGGAAGCCTGCAGTGTAAAGCGTACCAGAAATATTCATTGTTGGCCTTCCACTCTATTGCATGTCCAGCCATCAGGACTGTTGCCTTCAGGTACTTGCAGTCTAAAAAGGCACCCAGTGTGAACGACCACACGGGCAGTAATTATGTTAATATTTTCAGCAATTTCCCGACACTGCAGTCTAAAAACCATTAATGACGGCTTCAGTTCTGCACCATCATGTTTCTTCCAGCTCCGCTCGACTCCACACTGCCAGTAAAGTTTCAGGATCCAGTGAGCAACAGGTTTCCATTATCCTGCGAGTTCCTGACAATATATCCCTGCTTGACCATACCTGCTGCGCTCGCTCGGTACTCTCCAGGCCCCTACGTTGCCCGGTCCACTTCATAAACTCTGCCCTCACCCGGCAGCATCATGGTTTGCATTCTGCTGTTCGTTTCCTCTCAGCTCTGTCCAATCCCTTCTGCTTGTTCAGCCTACACGATCCGCTAGGCCTTCGCCCTTTCAGGTCCACCATCCTCCTTTTAGGTCCACCAGTAAACTTCTTCTTAACCCACTGCATATTCCTTGGGTAGTTTCCTCCATGCTCTTCATAGAGTGGCATCACCCAGTGCGGTAAGTCATGGTGTCACCCACCACCTCCCCTTCCACCACCCCCCCACGGAACTCGTCCCATACTGACACTCTTAAATTGTAATTCCTGTATATCACTGAATCTAGTGGCCAACAGTCGTGAGAGATAAACAACTAGCAAAATTAAAATCACCCCTTTAAATTACATACACACAACCTAAATGAATCTACATGTACATCATTTCATGTGACTAGAGTGAAAATTCGGTCGAAAACATGATCAGTTACGACATTATTCGTAACTGAGCAGAACATTTCCACACCCCCTGCACCCCACTAGTGATGCCAGCGTCTTCCTATTTCAAAACTCCACAGCCCCTTTATGCTAAAATGGGAATAACTTCATCACATTTGTTCAGACTGATGGTAATGTCAGTCCTCATCAGTTTGTTTAAACAATGTATAAATAATTATGTGGTCCCTTTAATGGTTTCAATATTCCAGGAAAGTAGACTACCTTCAAACTAATTCCTCTATTTTGTGACATGAATTATGAAAAGTAATTCATGACGAGGAGTCAGACTGCAAGAAATTCTAAAACACCTGGGGCAAATGAAGATCCTAATCAGCTTGAGCACACTTATATTTTGTTGCTTTTTGACAAGTAATAGGAATGATGACATTAATTAAATGTGTTGGCAGTAAAGAACTAGAGCATCCCTTAGTTTTATCTCCTATGCTCGCTTCTCCAACAGTTGCCATGTCACTCAAGGCCATAAATGAATGCATGCACAACACATAAATCTGTGCACTTTTACTTCCCAAGGGCAAACTGGTGAGGTTGGAATTCAGTATTTCCTCTGTGGCCTCATGATACAAGTCCAGAAGCTCCTACTGTGTAACCCTTTATTCTTCCCCAGTCCATGAATGAACCTCATCATATGTTTCACACATTTTCTGGAAAACTGCACAGGATTAGGCAACCATTTACACAGAGAGTCGCACTGATTTTTTTCCAAACACACAGCCAGTATTTTTCGGAAGCAGAAGATAAGGATTGCAGTCCCCACCACTGTTACCAGAGTTGCTGGGGAAATTGGCATTCTTGATAATGAGTTTATTGCCATACACATTGAAGAATGTACAAATGCTCAAAGTTTTTGCTTGCTGAAGCCAAACAGGTCCTTATCAAGTAAAACTATAATAGTAAATTAATTGAATTAAATTTGAAGAAATAATAAGTGCATAGGATAGATAATAAATATTCACAGACGGACTAGTGCAAAAAAAATCCAATAATTTGTTTGTGTGATAATTATGCTTATGGCCCCAAATAAACTGAAATAATTCTCTTTTGGTGGCAGAATACAACATGGACTTTTGGAGGTTCTGAAATTTATATCTTGTGAAATTGTAGCAATATTTTAATTTTTAAAAATTAGACATAAAGCCATTTTGGCCCATGAGCCCATGCTGCTCAATTTACACCCGATTAACTTACACCCCGGTACGATTTGAAGGTTGGGAGGAAACCAGAGCCCCAGGGGAAACCCACGCAGACACGGGGAGAATATACAAATTCCTTACAGGCAGAGCGGGTTTCGAACCCACGTCCAAATCTCTGGCGCTGTAAAGGCGTTGCGCTCACCGTTACAGCAACTGTGTTGCCCTGTGCTGATGATTTGCGATCATCTATCCAACTGGTGGCTTCGCCCATGTGCATTTTCCCTGAAAATACGATAAGGTTCATTGGAGGACTGGGGAAGATGAAGGAGAGCGCATATCTCATTTAAATTTATTGTAACTCATTGAGCTGACGTGAGTGAGATGTCTGGGTAAAGCCTGGAATGGAAGGCCAGAGTATAGATAAAGGATATTGTGGTGGTTTAACGCTCTGATACTTTCAGCCATGGAAGACTGGGCTCCAGCATGACCCACTAGAAACAGTTCTACAGTCATAACTCCAACTAAAATGCCTCGGAACATTTTACAATGAGAAAACCCAGAAGATTCATTGCATGTGTCTCTTTTACTGCCTCATCAGTCTGGCATCCTTCATTCTTCCTTCCTGTCCTCTCTATAAAATAAAAAGTTACTGAGGGAATTCTAAATGGAAACCTTGAAGACTGCCAGGGAGAAATAGGTCAGCCCCAGTGTAAGTGGGCCAGAGCAGTTGATAAAAGCAACTTATTAAAAAGAGTAAACTTGAATTACATATAACCATAGGAAATTTCACCCTCCCCTGGCAGTAACAGAATAAGAAAGCAGTTCAAAGTGAACATTTCCATTCACAGGTATAATGTGGCTGAGTTTTGGCATCTGTGAACACATTATTTGCAAATAAAATAGGCTCCACAGTGAGTGTAGCAGTTAGCGAATGCTATAACAGCGCCAGTGACCCAGGGTGAAACCCAGTGCTGTCGGTCAAGAGTTTGTACATTCTCCTCAAGCCAACACAAGTTTCCAGCAGGTTCTCCAGTTTCCTCCCACCCTTTAAAAATGTACAGGGACTATCAATTTATTGGGGTATTTGGATGGTACGTGCTTGTGGGTCAGAAGGGCCATGCTCCCACACTGTATGCCTAAATCTTCCAAATTTATAAAGAGGAACTGGGTTGCTTAGAAAATGAGGGAGTCTAACTTGTTTAATAGCAGGGCATCTCCTGAAGTTATTTTAACAGGTAATCCTGTGAAGAAAGCCAATGGCTCACTCATTTATGTTCAAATAATGGGTAGTTAAATCCTCAGAACACCATCCAACTATCCTCTTCCACCCTCACCCATTCAACTCTCCAGACCTAACCTACTGCATGGGATATATTTCCAAGTCTGAAGCTTGGAAACTCAAATGAAATGATAAATTAAGAACTGTTGCATTCCGTTTAAAATAATTCTCAGTACAACATTACTTTCTTCACATAACTGGAGCCCGTAAACAGTCTTCAAACACAGTCTGCTGCAGGAACACAGCAGGTTGAGGAGTGTTAGTGACGGACAAAGAATGGTTAATGTTTCAGGCCGGAACGTTTCATCAAGACTCGATGAAGGGTTCTGACCCTCTGATGTTGCTCAACTCGCCAAATTCCTCCTGCAGATTGATTCTTGCTCCAGATCCAAGCATCTGCCATTTTTTTGTGTGTGTCCAATGCATAGGCTCACTTAGTCTAAACTTGGAGCGGGCCATAACATTTGGTTTGCAGTTACAGGGTAGTCAGTTCCCAGGTACACAAGGTGACTGTAACAATGCAAGAACATTCAGGTGTTTGATATTCATTCCAAGATCATATCACAGGCAAAAAGGAATGTTTTCACACGTTTGTTCTCTCTGAACTAACAGCAGGAAAATAAAAATTGTGTTCATGACACTACCAGAGAGAAACTTTTAGCTGCTCCAAGCTGGGAGAAAGGTCAAGAGTTAAAAGCATTTATCCCTTTGATGTGGAGTTCTGCAATTATCTATTCCTCTGAGGTCCTGCAGATCTGGCAGCCTCATGAAACAGATAGGCTGACCATTTAAATTACAGGAAAAATTAATGTAATCTGCATTGATTTTATTCGCCATTTATATTTTACATTTCCATTCCTAATGGAAACACTCTACGGTGAGATTTGAATCTGTTTTGTCTGCTTAATATTCTCTGCATGAAGTCTGAACCTGTGAATCAACTCTCACCGGCAACTCCCTGACAAGAACTGCTTGTGGGATAAGAGTTTTATCTGCTGCAGTGCAGAGGTAATTACTGAGATGGCAGACCGTGATGTATGTTTGACCATGAGGTTAGAGATATTGGTGGAGCACATTTCCCTTTCTAGTGCTGGTCTGCAGGCATTAATGCCCAGGCTTGAACCATGAAATCTGTTCCCAATCTATTCCACTTAGCACACTGGTTCTTGGTGTGAAAGCTGAGCTTTAGCTCAACGAGTGGTGGTCTCTCCTACTAAAGCTTCATGGATAAATGAAAACTGCAGAAGATAGACAGGAGAGAATAAAGCAAAATAGGTTTACCCATCCTGTGGTTTGCTCACCAGCTGCCACAGATTTAGTTTGAAGCCATACTCTTCATGACTCCACCACCCTTCACCACTGAAATCCTTCATTTATAGTGCAGTGTGAGGCACTCTATTTTCATTTTGTTCTTCATTAAGGAGGAGCATTGATTCATCCACTGAGAGAAGATCATATCTGGCAGTTTCTTTCCCACACTTGATCTGAGCTCTTGAGACTTCCTGAGAACTTGCACAGCCAATCCTTCCTAACTGTGCAGCATATTGCCACCACCTCTGGTGAGGTATCTTATTTGGGGAGACACACATGACCAAGAATTGTGATAGAAGAGTTTAGAACTACAGGTAGAACTGTGTTTGTCTGTTGCTATCAATGAAGAAAATAGTTCCAGATATTCAATAGACAATAGGTGAAGGAGTAGGCCATTCGGCCCTTTGAGTCACCACCACCATTCACTGTGAACATCACTGATCACCCACAATATCAGTACCCCGTTCCTGCCTTTTCCCCATATCCCTTGACTTCGCTATCCTTAAGAGATCTTTCTTGAAAACATCCAGGGAACTGGCCTCCTCTGCCTTCTGGGGCAGAGGATTCCTCAGAACCATCTCTCTGGGTGAAAAGGTTTTTCCTCATCTCCGATCCAAATGGCCTACCTCTTATTCTTAAACTGTGGCTTCTGGTTCTGGACTCCCCCAACATCGGGAACACGTTTCCTGCCTCGAGCGTGTCCAAACCCTGAATAATCTTATGTGTTTCAATCAGATCCCCACTCATCCTTCTAAATTCCAGCGCATACAAGCCCAGTCACTCCAATCTTTCAAAATAAGACAGTCCTGCCATCCCAGGAATTCATGTGAAGGACATTGCAAGGTCATTTTATTAAGTGTAACAATAGATCATTTTAGTTTTAAAAATGTATGTTCCATTGCAATTAATCTACTTCAATTTTGTAAACTATAATATTTTAAGTGGTTGAAATTAAAATCAATGACTCCAGGATGTCCAATCTATAAACAAAAAAGTATTTCCAGCTTCATACTGTGCCTTAAATGCTATTTTTTGTATAAATGACACTCATTATTATGCTGTGCACTCCAATTTCATCTTAGAGATCGAATGATTAGACATTGCCTGCTGCCTCCACAGGCTCCAAGAGTAAGCATGTCAAATAGAGGGGTTGAAAGTGGGAGTGGAAGGGAGCAAAATTATAGGAAAAAGTTGATGAGTCACAAGTACAATGTCAATTAAATTGGTTTGTTAAGGGGACATGAATCCCTTTTATTTGGATGCTGTCATGAAGTCCAAATGTAATACTTCAATCTTTAATACACCTGTATGAGTTTTGCAGTGAGAAATATAAGCTTATACAGAATTAAAGTACTCTTTAATGAAAGTCCGGAAATTTTTTCTGTATCTCCATAATCCATGAATTTTGAATTGCTTCCATTATCTTAAATTACCGTAAAATATTGCATAATTTTCAGCAAGGAAAATACCACTTTCATTCATATCTTTCATTACTTTTTGTGTTAGCAAAAAAGTATTTCTTTAACTTTCTTTATGGGCAATGTTGCTAAGAACTATAAGATGATGAGAAACTGCCCATTTGGTGGATAAAAGAGTAGGTATTCTTTAAATAACAATATAGACTGTAGATCTGGTAAACAGATTTAGATTTATTGTTGGAGTACATACATGACATCACATACAACCCTGAGATTCCTTGTTCTCCAGGTGAGGTAGAATTACCACTTATTGGTAATGCAAAAATAAAACTATACACAACATGTAAGCAAATAAAGAAATCTAAACAGATAAAGAAATGTAAACAAACTGACTATAATACAGAATTTAAAAAAAAATCAATTCTCTCTCTCTCTCACTGAATTGTTTTCTCTCTTTAGCTGCTGTTTTATTTCTGAATATTTCTAGTATTTTCAGTTAACATTATGGATCCATTACTGTTTAATTAAAGAAATGAATCAATCTGCAGATATGAAATTATTTTCTGCATTCAAGAACCTTGAAGTTTCAATGTCAAATGAAGGAATTGATCAAAACAACTGAATGCTCTTTCAAAGATGGAGCCATCATCAATCATTTGATATCAGTGGTCTTACTTTTCAAGTTGTCATGTCATCTAAATGAAAATTAGGTACATATTTGGTAACTTGATTGATAGATTAAAAGATTATCTGCTCAATTACGTTGCATTTATTTCAATAGACATTCACTCATGGATACCAAAGAGGCAATAAAAATGTGAACCATTGAAACGGAGATTTATTGGCTTATACACATTCTTCCACTCCCAGATATTTATTGTTCGAGATGATTCCTTTTAAAATAATAATACTGGTGTGAACATACTGATCTAGACGGATTTTAATAGAAGTGCACTTCACAAGCAACAACTGACACCTTTTAGAGGAAAATACGAGAGAGGGGAATGTCACTTCAACGCGTTAACCTCACACCAATCTTCATCTTACATTTTAGTGACTCTTCACTTGTTCAGGTGCCAGCTCTACCAAGCCACTTGAAATGGAACATACAACATTGCTAGTAAAGTTGTAACTTTATGGAACATGCTAAACCAATATCATTTTTAAAGATAATAGCAGAATATTATTTTATACACAAGAATATTTCAGGATATCACAGTGCTATATAGGATGGATTATTGTAGGATGGGTGTTTTGTTGTGCCATTAAATCCTCAACTAACTCAGGTCTAAGAGATAATTGAAACAAATTGGTCAGAATATTTTAGATGTTGGGAACAATCTTTAAATTCATATTTCTGATTAAGCATGCATTTACCATCAATAATGGCAATGTTATGAAAGCAAAACGTACCAGCCTTCGAATCTCTCGCTCACAATCTTTCTTTATCCTGGAGATCTCCTCTTGGTGTAGGTGGTAGACACTTCTTATTTCCGCAGCCTTTAACTTGTCAGCGTGAATGGCCTGACTTAAAGCTTCTTCTACTTGTTTTTTAGCTCCCTTCAGTTCTGAGATCTCTTGCTGCAGTTTATTTTTCTCAAATTCAAATACCTTCTTCGCCTCTTCTTTGGCTTCATTATAAAGCATTGTTTTAACTTTGTCTGTGGCTCCATCTCGCAAGGCATTAACGAGAACTTGAAGTCTCTGGTTCTCAGTGTCTTTAAGTTTGATGATTCTGAGAAGCTCACCTTCATGTTGCCTCAGCAGAGTCTCTCGCACAGTTTGCAGTTCCTTCATTTTCTCCTCGTGCAGCTTGGCTTTCAGTTCAGAGACCAGCACCGTGTGCTTATGTTGCTCTTGCTCTCTGATCAGTTTAACTTCTTGATTCTTTTCGCGTTCCAACTTGCTAATCTGAGGAATAGAACCACAGTAAGACCACAGATTACTTTTGTACAGTAAAACCCCCATTATCTGGAATTCAAGCAACCGGCAGCCTCAAGCAACCACCAAAACTCACAGAAAACAAATAGACAAAAATTGGCAAAAAATTTACACATTCAACGTTAGTTCACCAATCACACAACAGTCTCAAGCAACCGGAAAATTCACTTACACAGCATCTACCAGGGGTTTTACTCTATTAACTCTTTATATTACAAGCACACAAGTAGGTGATGTCTCTCTTTGTAATGGTCTCTTTACTTCAGAAAGATTTAACTGTGTTGTTTCTTGTTGATTTTAATGTCCATTTTGTGTACCGAGAAAATCAACCACCATAATAAATACCTCTTCCTTCAGTCTGCTGCTTGTAATGCAAGTTTTTAAATATATTGCACAACACTTTGCATTTAATAAAAGTACTTAAGTTGTAATCCACCTCCACCTCGGAGTCTCACCAATTAGAAATAAATGGTTTGACGTTACTAAGTGTATCAATAGAGAATCCATTCACATGTTTCAATGGGCAAGAAATTAAATATAATGCAAAATCTTCCTTCTTGATTAATGTAGGATTGGCACCTATCTTGGTAATTTCCAAATGCAGACTGTTTACCTATCCACTCAGCAGGGCACAAAGAAGGAAATTCCTGCTCATTTCTGGTGGAGACCTCAAGGAGTCTTGCATGTGTCTGTGCATGTGTGTTCACTTACATATTATTTAAACCAAAGTAAAGTATGCTTTAAGTGGAATGAGATTGCTAACGTTGTAAAACCAAAATGGTCCTAGTGCGTGAAATCCAATGGGTTGGCAGGTCATTAAATAAGTAATTAGAAAGCCTGGTAGAATGTTGGCCTTCATTGCTTGGTGTATGGTGTGAAAAAGTAGGAAAGTTACAATGCACTGTACAGTTCATTGGTGAGATCTCACCTGGAGCATCGCATATTGAATGATCTGCTTGCATTATAGTTAGTACAGGTTGATTCTTAGGATGACATATTCAGAGAGATTATGGGGTTGGGTCTCTGTTACTGGAGTTTAGAAGAATGAGAAGTGATCTTAATGAATGATAAATAAAATCTGAATGGAATTGATAGAGCGAATGCTGAGAAAATGTTTCCCCTAATGGAGATATCTAGATTTAGGCTTCAGAATAATTGGTTATGCATTTAAGATAGAAATGAGGAGACATTTCCTCTCTTGAAGGACTGAGAATCATTCTGTCATGTAATTATCAAGTCATACAAAATAGGACAGGGCCTTGACATTCTGGCTAATCCTATTTGCTTGCTTTTGGCTTATATCCATGCAGGCCTCACCCATCCATAAATCTGTCCAATGTCTTTTGAATATTGTTCCCACTTCTACAGTTTCTTCTGGCAGCTCGTTCCAGATTCAAATCGCCCTCTGAATAATACAAAAAAAAATCCCTCAGGTCTCTCCTAAACCTTTTCCCTCTCACACTAAAACTGTGCTCTCCTGTTCTACTACCATTTACCCTGGGGAAAATAAGACAGTGAGCATTCACTTTATCCATGCCCCTCATGATTTTGTAAACCTCTATAAGATCATGCCATCAATCTTCTTCACTCTGGGGTATGAAGACCCAGCCTATCCAACTTCCTGCTATAACTCAACCCTTGTACTTATGCCAACATCCTAATGAATCTTCTCTCCACCCCTTCCAATTTATTCATGTCATTCCCTCAGATGGGAAACCAGAACTGAACACAATTCTCTGTGATCTCATCAATGCCTTGTAGAGCTTAATCATGAGGTCTCAACCTTTGTAATCTGTACCCTGTCCAATGAACCCAGGATGCCAAATATCTTTGCCACCTTATCCACTTTAGTTGTCCCTTTCCAGAAACTGCATCTGAAGATGCTCCCCAGGGTCCGAACATTCACTATGTAAGCCCTGCTCTGGTTTGACACCTCACACTTGTTCCATATGCCACTCCTTCGCCCACCTTCCCAATTGATCAAGATCCTGTAATAAAATTGCATCGTTCCTCACTGTCTACAACACCACCTGCAAAATTATTTATCAATTACATTGCAATTTGAATCATTAATAGAGAAGACAAACAGGTGGACCCAGTACTAACCCCTGAAGTATGCCACTTTGCAGATGGTCTTGGTGGGACAGTACATAAAGCCTTGGACATCTCCTTTCCTCCTTTTCTCTCTCTCTCCTCTTTGCCCACAGTCTCCTTTCTCAGAGCCAAATAAATTCTCACCTTTCCTCTTATTATATCCAATTAACACCTTTTGTCTGACTCCTCCCCCTTTCTCTCTCCAGTCTTTGTCCAGACACTGCCTGCTTTTTGCTTATACCTTGAAGAAGAGCTCAGGCCCAAAATGCCAGTTATACACCTTTACCTTCTATGGACCTTTGAGACCAGTTGAGTTTCTCAAGCATTTGTCTGTTTGAACTATATTTCTTGAAGATTTGTCAGGTGACCAAGCCAAGCTCTTTTGAGTTTGAAAGTATCATATTCAAAAATAGAGTAGAGTTGCAGGAATAATTAAATTGTTGCATTTAAGGGGAAGCTAGATATATGCATGAGGGAAACGGATGAAAAGATCTTGTCAAAATGCGACAAGCTAAGTTGTGAGGTTCACGTGACACACTGACCTGTGGCAATACAAGGATGAAACATTGGAAAAACTAGTAACCTCCTACCACACATTTCCAGTACACAGGTTCAACCCTGACCTACAGGTCTGTCTGTATGGAGTTTGCTTGTTCTTCCTGTGACTGTGGGCTTTTTTCTATGTCTCAATTTCCTTCCTCGTCTTAAAGAAATGTGCATTAGTTGGTTAATTGGCCACTGCAAGTCCCCCTAGTGTAGGTGATGGTAGAATGTGGAAAGTTAATGAGAATGAGGGGAGAATAAATCACAGGAAACAATCATGGTGCAATGAGATTGATTTCACAAGATCACAAGATAAAGGTACAGAAGTAGACCATTTGTCCCATCGAGTCTGCTCTGCAACTCCACCCTGAGCTAAACTGTCCTTGCATCTAGTTCCAAGTTCAGGCCTATTCCCCGTATCCCTTGATACCCTGACTAATTAGATACCGATCAATCTCCTCCTTAAACTCCCCCAATGATCAGGCCTCCACAACTGGATGTGGTAATGAATTCCACAAATCTTCGACCCTCTAGCTATAGAAATTTCTTCTCATCTCTGTTTTAAATGGGTACTTTCTAATTCTAAGGCTGTGCCCTCTTGTTCTGGATTCACCCACCAAGGGAAACATCTTATTCTCATCTACTCTGTCCAATCCTTTCAGCATTGGAAATGTTTCTATACTCCAGTGAATACAGTTCAAGAGGTGTTAAGCATTCCTCATATGTTAGTCTTTGCATTCCAGAAATCATCCTGGTAAATCTCTGCACTTTCTCCAACATTATTACATCTTTTCCAAAATAAAGGACCCAAAACTGCACACAATTACTCCAAATGAGGTCTCACCAGTGCCCCATAGAGCCTCATCAACACCTCTTTACTCTTCTACACTATTCCCCTCGGAATGAATGCCAACATAGCATTCGCTTTCTTTACTGCCGGTTAACCTTTAGGTTATCCTGCACGAGGACCCCCAAGTCCCTTTGAACATCTGAATTTTGAATTTTCGCCCCATCCAAATAATAATCTGCTTGTTTATTTCCTCTTCCAAAGTGTCCAACCGTATATTTCTCAACATTGTATCTCATCTGCCATTTCTTTAGCCGCTCTCCTAAACCATCCAAGTCTCTCTGCAATCTTTTGGTTTCTTCAACACTTCCTGGTCCTCCACCCATCTTGGTGCCATCTGCAAACTTCACCACTAAACCATTCAATCCACAATCTAAATTATTGATATACATTGTAAAAAGTGGCTCCAACACCGACCCCTGCGGAGCATCACTAGTAAACAGCAACCAACCAGAACAGGATCCCTTTATTCCCACCCTTTGCTTTCTGCCCATCAGCCAATGCTCTGCCCAATCTAACATCTTTTCTGTAATTCCATGGGCTCTCACCTTATTAAACAGCCTCTTATGCAGCACCTTATGGAAGGCCTTTTGAAAATCCAAATACACAACATCCACAGCCTCTCCCTTGTCCATCCTACTTGAGATTTCCTCAAAAAGTTCCAATAGGTTGGTCAGGAAGGATCTTCCTTTCGTGAAACCCATCATGTCATGCACCTTGTCCTGGAGGCTCGACTCCAATAACTTTCTAATTACCAACATCAGCAAAAAATCTACCAATGTGCTTTTTGGATGTGAAACAAGAACTGTCCTGGTTAAATTTTTTTTACATGCATCAACATTAACACCACTAAGATCGTCACAGTTTTGATAACGGCAGTAACATTGTTAATTACAAGCAATTTGCTTTTACTCCTTTGTTCACTTTTTATCTGACTACATATTTCTCCTGTAGGGGAAGACTGTCTTGCTTTGTGATAACAAATTGCAGATTAACTGCTGCATCAACACATTTGCTTTGTCTGGTTTCAGAATACTTCTGGCTTCAAAGAATTGATATAATTGTAAACTATTCATGATGGTTTGTATATACAGCATTTATAAATTAAGAAAAGTATTTTGAGTAATTAAACAAATGATTTCCATCAGAGGGGTGGAGCCAAGCAGCACAGAAGCTCAACTTGTCTGTGCAAACCAAGGTGCCTATCTGAACATGCCTCTGACCTCGTAGTTGAGATAAAGATGATGGATATGATATCCTGCACAAAAAACTACATAAAAGAAGAAGTACTCAAAGAATGGAACATACATTTTCTCTGGGAAAATGCCTGTGCTAAAAATGGATAAACAACAAATTCTGTGAACCAGTTGTGGAGCAGGACAACACTTCTGAATCTTCTAGATGGCTGGAAAAGTGAGGTGCTGCTACATGGAGTGAGGTTATGATGGTCTGCTTTGACCATACCATTTACCTGTGCTCAGAAGGCAGTGTAATCCCCCAATAGTAGTAGAGGTAATAGAGACAGTCTTGACACTCTGTGAATTTTACTCAGTCAGAGATGCTGAATGGGGAATTTTTTCTTCATTTCTATGTACCTTGATGTTTATCAGTATGAAAGTGAGTTTAGAATTTGTTTGCTGAATGAGTACACAAATTTACTACTGCTGAGCCAAGAAGGTGTTATGTGTCCAGGATAGGAAATCCTTTAAATGGACACCAAAGAACTTTGTGCTCCCCAATATCTCCATGATAGAGCCATTATTTTGTAGTGGGGAATGGTCCCTTGTCCTCCTGAAGTCCACAATCATCTCCTTTGTTTTGTCTATATTGAGACCCAGGATGTTGCTCTGTACCCCTGTACAAGCCTTTCAACCTCCTCTCTGTGACCTGACTCATCATTTTTGCTAGTGAGGCCAACTTCCATTGTGTCATCTGCAAACTTGACTATTCTGTGGAGCTGAACCTGGCAGTACAGTCACGAGTTAACAGCACAAAGAGTAGAGGGCTGAGCACTCAGTCCTGAGCTGTGTCAGTGCTGAGTGTGATGGGGCTTGAGGATATGCTGACACCCGGATAGGGTATTGCCTTTCAAACAAGAAGTCCAGGATCCAATTGCAAAGAGGGGCATCGAGTCCACAAGCCTCTGAGGTATGAATGCATAGAAAGCCAAGTTGGTCAATGAGCAACGGCCTGGTGTATGAGGCATTGTTCTCTCGGTGGCTCAGGACAGACTGGAGGGTTAGGCCTATGGCCCCATCTGTGGATCATTTTGGCTGATAGGTCCAGTTTGGTGCACCCCATTACCAGTTGCTCAAAGCACTTCATGATCAACAACAAACATTCAAGCCACTGCTTAGGTGTCAAGGAAGGAGACACAGCCCATGAATCATTGATACACATGTCGAAACTGTGGCATGATTCCTGATCATCTGCCCCAAAAATGGTTACTATGTTGGGCAATCAACTGGACTTCTGAAACAGCCCAGGACACGAGTGGACAGGATCATAAACTATGAACCCTCTAGTAATGACATGAAGACCATTCCCATCACCTGCACTAATTCCTTGCCCTAACAGTGCTACAAAGTCTCAGAATCAGAATTTATTATTATGAAAAAGTCATGAAATTCGCTGTTTTCCAGCAGCATCAGAGTGTAAACGTTCATATTATAACCATCTTACAACAATAAATATAAAAAAATAAAAATAATAACAGTGCACGAAAAGTAAGGCTGTGTCTTGTTCAGGAATCTGATGGCAGCGGGGAAGAAGCTGACCTTGACCTGTTGAGTGCTTGTCTTTGGTCTCCTGTACCTTTTTCCCCGATGGTAGCAGAGTGAAGAGGGCGTGGCCTGGGTGGTGGGGTCTTTGAAGATGGAGGCTGCATTTTTAAGACACCACCTCATGTAGATGTCCTCAATGGAGTGAAGTCTGGTGTCTGATGTCGCAAACCCTCTGGTGTTTATTCTTGTCCTGAGAGTTGGCACCTCCATACCAGGCAGTGATGCAACCAGCCAGAGTCCTCTCCATGGTACACCTGTAGAAGTTTCCAAGAGTTTTTGATGACGTACCACATCTCCTCAGACACCTCACAAAGTTTAGCTGCTGGCAAGCCTTCTTTGTGATTTCATCAATGTGGAGTCTCCAGGACAGATCTTCAGAGATGTTGACACCCAGGAATTTGATGTTCTTGACCCTCTCCACTACTGAGTCCTCAATGAGGACTGGGTCACGTACCCCTGACTTCCTCCTGAAGTCCAGTCATCTCCTTGGTTTTGATGACATTGAGCACAAGGTTGTTGTCGTCACACCATTCAACAATAATCGATCTCCCTCCTGGACACTTCCTCATTGCTGTTTATGATTCTGCTGACAACTGTGGGATCATCGGCAAACTTGCAGATGGCATTGGAACTCTGCCTGGACACACAGTCATGGGTGTATAACGAGTAGAGCAGTGGGCTAAGCACACATCCTGTGTTGATAATCAGTGAGAAGGAGACGTTGTTTCCAGTTCGTACTGACTGTGGTCTTCCGATGAGAAAGTCAAGGATCCAGTTGCAGAGACCTAGAGTTTGTAACTTCTTGACCAGCGCTGAGGGAATAATGGTATTGAAGGCCGAGCTGTAGTCAATGGAGCAGCCGTTTTTATGAGTTGCTGTTTTCGAGGTGATCCAGAGCTGAGGGGAGAGCCAGTGATATTGCATCTGCTGTGGAGCAATCGAGATGATAGGCGAATTGTAGTAGGCAGTCTTGAAAATATTGTAAAATACAGCATTTTAGGACATGCCTAACAGATCTGTGCTAATGGAAGGGCTTGGGGTGGCAGGGAAAGATGAATGATTCACAGCAAGAATGAAATAAGATATTTTAAAAAAAGAATGACCAATTTTAGAAATAGCAAGCGAGTTTCCTAAAATTCAGCATTGAACCTAAAGGCTGCAATATGGCCAGATGGAAAATGAGGTACTGTTCCATAAACTTAGACTAGGTCTCAAGGGAAACAGCAGTTCAGTTGCACTGTATTCAGTATCGAAAAAGTGGTCTTAGCAAAAGAAATCAAACACATATTGAGAGATTGTTTTGTGGAGCTCTTGTGTTCATTCCACATACAGGCATCTCAGAGCTCCCTGGTAATGGTTTCTCTTTCCCCACTTTTATATAGGTCAGCACAATATCGTGGACAATGGGCCTGTACTATGCTGGACTGTTCTATGCTCGATGTTTTATGTATATAACCAAAAATAGGTAGGAGCAACTTTAAACAGATCCACTTGCTCTGATTTAACAAAAGAAATAGGCATGATAATCTTGACTCCAGCCATGAAGTTAATATGGATGGCTTGCATGAATCATTTGGCAGTTTTCATCTTTATTATCTCTATGCAAGTTCCAAGTAAGGTTGCACTGAAAGCCCACATGCTTTGTGGGAATAGGTCCTAGCTTTGTTTTGATGAGCAAGTGCAGACCCAGTGATCATTGGGGGAAATCAGTGGTGGAGAGGGTGAGCAAATTTAATTTCTTGGAAGTCACCATCTCAGAGGATCTTTCCTGGACCAAACACACGAATGGAATCATGAAGAAAGCTTGTCACTTTCTCAGGAGTTTGTGGAGGTTTGGTATGACATGAGAAACCCTGGCAAATTTCTACAGAGCTATGGTGGGAAGTTTGCTAATCGGCTGCATTCCGGACTGGTATGGGGACACCAATACCCCTGAGAATAAAGCCCTCCAAAAGATAGTGAACACGACCCAGAACATCACAGGCAAAACCCTCCCCACCATCAAGAACGTTTACAGAGAGCGCTGCCATCAGAGAGCAGCAGCAATCACCAAGGATCCATGCCACCCAGCACACGCTCTGTTCTCATTGCTGCCACAAGACTCATGCCACCAAATTCAGGAACATCTGCTCCCCCTCCACCATCAGACTCCTCAACAACAAACTTAATCAGAGACTCATTTAAGGACTCTTTTGCACTTTATTGAATTTTTTAAATTCTCTCTATTGCACAGTTCATTTACAGTTTACATTATCTGTTTACAGTTCTTTATTTGTTCACGTGTACTTTTTTTGACACAACCAATTAGTGGTAATTCTGCCTCGCCTGCAGGTAAAAGAATCTTGGGGTTGTATGTGATATCAAGTACAGTCCAACTCCGATGATCCAAAATCAGATTATCCAAAATCCTCAGTTATCCAAATTTTTTTTGAACTTGGAAGTGATGCCTGCTCCCCAAACATTTTTTGGATAATTGAGGAATTCAGAAAAATCAGGAATCCTTATTTATCCAAAAAAAAATGAAGCTGAAATGACAAATCTTCAGATAAATGAGGATATCCGAAACAATCAGAAATCCAAAAAATTTTCAAAGCTAAACTGACATCAGAGGTTGAAAAAATTTGGAATTTTGGAAGAACCTCTGAGTAGAATTTTGAAATTTTGGTGTTGGATTGATCTTATTTTGTTCAGGTTGGGTTTTGTTTGGTGAGAATTAAACATGATTTCATGTTTTAAACCCTTCCCTTGTTGCTTGTTGTTGTTTAAACACTGTTACAAGTGATTTGTTGTTGCTACTGGGCTGCTTTTAAAAAATGACCGGTTACCTGAAAAAAAAGTTTAGGCACAGTGCCAACGATTTCAGATAATCGGAGTTGTATTGTATGTTCTCTGACAAATATATCTGATATCTGAGAAGACCTGGACATCGTGTAATCATGCATCAAGGTTTAAGATCCTTTCACTGAACAGTTTCCAGTGTTTAGTGCATATTGGACTCGACCTTGCTATTTCCATATATGTTGCTTGGATCTGGTTTGCACCATTTTTTTCGATAGCCTAAAACCTCTCTATTTCTAACTGTACAGAGAGATATGGGTGATTTGATTCTAATCAGAACAGCATGAACTCTATCTAGGGTGGGTATGAGAGTGGTGACATTAATAAGAATAAGATGTACAAGAAATGTTGAGGAACCAACCAGGGGACAAGCTATTTTCAATGTTCTGTTGCACAATGCAAAGAGACAATGTGGAAGGCTCTATACTGTATCTGATCGCACCAAGCCCTTGTAATAAGACAGGTGAGTTGATGCACGAATAGACATAACTGGCTTTGAACATGTAACTACTGCATCGATAAGGATGCAAATTGACAAGAGTTGACAATGAATTAATCCAGAATATTTCAGAAGAGGTAGGAAAAATAGAAAAGGAGTCTGGGCATCCCTGATGAAGGATGGGATAAATGAGAAAGGATCACATCAAAAAAATCAAGAGACAAAATTAATTTGAGTGTAGCACAGAAAACACTGGTGGGAGTTGTCCACTGGCCTCCAAACAGTCTAGAATATAAAGCAAGACTTGACAGACTTGTTACAAGGGTAATACAATAATCATGAGAAATTTTAATCTACATACATATTGGGCAAACAGAATTAGCAGTAATTATGTGAAAAACTAATTATAAATCCAACCTGAAACATTAACTGTTATCTGACAAATTGTCTGACCTACTGAATTTTCTGTATATATTTCAAATGTCTGACAGCTGTAGTCTTCAATTTTCATTTATATGGCTGTCTTGGTGGCTTCCTGAATAACGAATCTATTACATTTCAGATTCACAAAAGAGAGTTCATTTAGACCTTAAGCAACTGAAATTTCTAGCCTTTTTGAAAAAAATTCTTTAGTCGATACAGAGATGAACTGTTATGCAAAACCAGTGATCTACTCATGGTCGAGAACGACAACATCGTAACTTCCCATTCTTTGGAGGCATCTTGTTTACAAGCAACAAATATTTATTTAGGAAATGTCATTGTACTTTCAAGTCCATACATTATTATTTCCAGCCCACCAAAAATCATTTTTATTCCTATATCTTGTTTTTGTAGCACGACTGTATTTGGAGCATGTACAGTATAACTCTACCACGGGCTGCTGATCGTCTAACAAAGTTAGGAAAAGAACAGTGCACACCTTACTCTTTTCTTGTTGAAGCTCGATTTGAATGTCAGTCAGTTTGGCCCTGAGCTCTTCATTGGCAGCTTGCAAAGTAGCTAAGGCATCAGGCTTGTCTCCCTTAGCTCGACTGCCAGCACCCTTCTTTGACATTGTGTGCTGCTGTCTTCCTGAGGGTAAAACCCCAGTCAGAGAGAACTCTCCGTTCCCGAGCTGGAGACTTCTCTTCTCTCTCTACTTTCATCTACATTTTCATTTCCACCTTTAAAAGAAAATCAAAACACGGCACATTACTCTCTCCCCCTTCCTTGGGGATTTCAAAAGACAATTGGAATATGTCAACAATTCTTAATTGTAAATGTGAATGCAATTTGAGACATTCATAGAAAAGAACAATCTTTCCTAACAATCTCTGAACATCATCAACAAATGCTTCCAGGTTGACAAGCTTCATCTTCTCAGCAGTTAGAGTATACAACTTCAAACAAAGTGCCCTTGACTCCAAAGATGTGTGCTGTATATTTTAGCCTTTGGTAACCTTAACACCAAGCAACAAGCAAGAAATTTGTACCCATGTAATGGTAATCAGCTAATTTCTCTGAAGGTTCTTCCATTAATTCCATATTTTTATGTTTACTGTACATGCTTAAATGTCTACGTATCTTCTTGAGTACAATTTTCTGCCCAACCAATAAGTGGTAATTCTGCCTTGCCCGTCGGAAAAAGAACCTCAGGGTTGTATGTGATGTCATGAGTGTATTCTGACAATAAATCTGAAATCTGACTCTGAGTTAATTCATTGTAATTTCAATGGGATAAACAACAGATCTTTCTGCAGCTCTTCTGTCAGGTAAGCTGGAGAAACTTGAGCTTCTTGACTCTAACAACATTGCCAATTAAGTCCTTCGTAGCGGCACTACAAGTTCCAGCAAATTGGTTGCTAAATGTCGTGACGTGGTGATGTCATCAAGGTGCATCTGTAAAGAAAATAGTTTTGCTTGAACTTCCTCTCAACTGCAACTTATTCTCTCTTCTCGAATTACCCACTGCAACATCAGTGGCTACATCTTCATGTTTACTTTTAATCAAACAATGACATAAAAGATATGGAATTTATCTTTTTCTCCCCTGAAACCAGTGATAACTAATTTTCTTCTCCTTTTTATACAAATTTTCAAATAAGTTGTCTTCTCTTGATTCATCTTGAATTTGGCATTTAGACATCAGAAAAGAAAATTTCTTTGGTGTGTGGAATACACCAATAAAATGTTTGGCAGTTGACTTGTTGCTTAGAAAATGAATAGTGCCTGAAGCCACAGCAATGGGTTTTCCTGAATTGATATTACACAATGGAAGACCTCTGCCAATGTACTGGTGCAGAGCACACAAACCAAATCAATTAGGATTGATGGGGAAGAGAGATCGGATTGGCTGCCAGAAGACAAAGGTAGGGAGGGAGCAATGCTTACGGTTACCAACCAGGGTGTAGTCAGTGAGCTGGAAGGCTGAAATTCCAGTGGGAAAATTGGATTGAGCAATTAAAGGGTGTGGAAGACAGGTAATGGTTACAAGCTTAGGTGAAGGAGAGTCCCTGTAGTCAGAGTTTCTAGGAAAGCCATTAATTCTACCTGGTCTGGGTCCTCAATGCTGGAATTGCATGAGTTGAGCGAGATTATATTCAAGTTGTACAGAAATAGGCCATACCAACATGTTTGAAACAAATTTTTTTAAAAAGCCAGGGAGAACTCAACAGATCAAGCAGCATCCTCAAACTGAAATACCAATCCCTATTTCTCTTCCGACAATGATGCTTGACCTGAACTTTCTAGTTTTGACTCCAGATTCATAATTTTTTGCTCTGAAATTTTGGAAATCTGTTTCTACCTGTAGATGACACAAGTCACACCAGTGCCACTAGAAATGACAGTGGTAGAAGCAGAGTCACACAGCAGAGAGGGCTGTATTCCCTGTAAACCCAGCCCTGTGTGGCCAAACACTCCTCCAACACCCTCTATAAATTAACAGATGACATCACCATTGGAGGTCAGATCTCAAACAGTAATGCATTGGAATATTGAAAGGGAAATAGAGCAACTACCATCTTAGTGGCAGGACAACAACATCTCCTTCAATATTAGCAAGACCAAGGAGCTGGTCATGGACTTTCAGAAGAGGGGTGGAGCTCACCTCCCTGTCTGTATCAATGGCTCTGAGGTAGAGATAGCAGACAATAGTGGTGAAAAATACAAAGTAGAATGTACGATTTTGACAAACTAGAATACTGACTGAAAAAATGGGGGGGGGGGGGGGTGATTCAAATACATTGTGTGGTTAATATTTCTCAGGGAAACTTCAAAACAAGGCAGATGCTTGCTGGATGACAACCCCTGACATGAGGGAGGAAGTAACATCACGGAAAAGAAAGGTTGTCACGTAGCAAGGCTGGAGATCAGTTCAAGCAGAGTGTTTGCACATCTGCCCCTTCATTTTTTTTATCCTCAGTATTTGCCTCATTGACATCTTCTGCTTGGCCACATCACCCTGCATCACATTCTCACCCATTACTGCTACCTACTCCCACAATCAAGTGCTAGTCATTTTTATCCAAATACATTGAAACTTTCAACAGCATCTCATGTAATGTGACTTGCCTAATCAACACTAATAACTGTCACCCCACTTAGTGGGGATTAATTAAAGAGCTGAGTGATTCATTGAGCAAATAAGACATACCAGATGCAGGCTGGGAAATTACTTGGCACATTCATATTGCAACTCTGCTCAGCTTTGAGGTTCTACGTTAATGAGAACACTGCTATTGGTGGACCAGAAAATGTCTGTCACAAAATATTTCTGTAAACATTGGAGATATTGGAGCACTGAGTACGCGGTTTTACACTGACAGCAAGATTCAATTTATTGCCATGTAATAAAAGTGTCAGATTACACGGAATTGCTTTTCCCTGCTGTAAGGCAGACAGATTCGCCATTGGCAGTAATTGCCTGAAGTGCCTCTTACAGTCAGGGAAGGAGAAGCAAAAGAATCCCTGTGAGTCCAAGGATTCGCCTCCAGCCGCTGAGAGTCCAGTACAATCCATCGGCAGCATGAGCTCTAGATCTGAACCTCCAACACGGTCAGGGACCCTTCAGCACCCTCTCGCATCCCGGTTCCGATACCTGGTACGCCTTCAGCCAGTTTTGAGCCTGTCTCCGGCTGCCCGCACCCTGCGTGTGTCTTTCAGCCTCAGAACCCCTCACTGGTCTACCGCCGTGGTCACCGCCCCTGTGGGTCATCTCCCCTCTGCTTCTCCTTTTCAGACGTGGGGTGGTCTCTCCATTTTCTGGTGCCTTTGCTCCCCTGCAGTTGGCCACCCCTTTATGGCTGTTGATCTTAGGCGTAGACCCCCATGGTGGCAGATTTTAAATAGAACTACTGTCGGCTCCTTTAATGGGTCGTTCTCAGCCTGTGCAGAGCTGATGGCAGTGTACTAGGCGTTTGGACCACGTGGGAACACTTTATCTCCACTCCTCACTCTCCGAGGGTCTGCATCAGCGGCAGAGCCACTCCATGAAGGGGTCAGGTGCAGATGGGTGAAAATTTGGATAGTCAGTGTATTTTCCTAGTTTTTAAATGTAAACCGAAATGATCATTTTAGTGGATTAAAATGAAGCATGCCAGCATTCACATGGTAATTGGATTTTAATTTAGCGTTATCACAGGGTAACAGGCCCTTCTGGCCCATGCCGCCCAAATAATTAAACTACAATCCCTGTACATTTTTGGAGTGTGGGAGGAAACTGGAGCACGTAGAGGAGACCCAGGCAGACACAGGGATTGTGTATTAACTCCTTACAGACAGTGCTGGGTCGCTGGTGCTGATATAGTGAGCTAAGCACTCTGCAAACCCTGTTATACATGGTTCTCTGTCAGTCAGACAGTGCAATCCCTTCATAAGGATGCTGGAGCCAAAACTTCCTTTCAGGATTTTGCCGCATCTGCAAACTCTATCTTCTGGATGTTTGGGTTGAGGAACAAAAGAGCATTGGGCTCAATCACATTCTCTCTCTCATGTACATTCTGCAATTAATGAGGTCCCAATTACAGGAAATCCCTGGCTTACAAATGTAATGGGGACCGAAGGATCGGTTGTATCTCGAAATGGGCGTGTCAGAATTGTGCCCACACATATGAATTACCAAAGTTCTAAAGCAAACTTTCGAATCAAATCTTTTTATCATTGTAGATTTGAAGAGAACAACTTAAACCTTCCCAAATTTGTTGATCAACCTTGGTGAATCTTTTCACATTCTGGTCCATATTAGTCAGCATCCTGGGGTCTGTAGGCTGGGCATGTCCAGCCCGATTCCTGTGCACCTGCACAAGTCTTCACTTGGCGCATGCACGGTGGGGTTGTGTAATGGAGTTCAGCTGGCACTGCGCAAGAGTCAAGCATCCTAATCATACTGAATTCACGCCCTTAACTTAACTACGAGTTGCTCAACAACACTGGCTCTGGTGAGTCTGGGGTCCCAAGGGGAATTATAAGCCCAATGTGCAGAGGATAGGGTTAATCTGAAATAAAACCAGAAAAATCACAGGTGAGCCAACGCCTGTGGGAAGTAAAGCAGAATTAATGTTTCATCAGAATTGCAAATGTGCTGGAATGTTTGTAAATAATAGATCAGGATGTGCTAATGAAGAGGGGAAAATAAAAAAAAAACCAATGCAGTTAAACCCCCAGTATCCGGCACCTACGGGGTTTGGCAGATGCCGGATATGTGAATTTGACTGTTGCTTGAGATTGGTGAACTAACCAACAGGGAGTGCCAATTTTAAATGTTCATTTTTTAAACCTATTTATTTTCTGCAATTTTTTTTTGCCAGTTGCTTGTATTTCAGATAATGGGGATTTTACTGTATCACATATGGACAGTTTTATGGAGTATAGGAACAGAGACGCCCTTCTGCAGTTGTACAGGGCCCTGGTGAGACCCCACCTGGAGTATTGCGTCCAGTTCTGGTCTCCAATTTTGAGGAAGGACATACTAGCTATAGAGGATGTGCAGCGCAGATTTACAAGGTTAGTTCCAGCGATGGCGGGGTTGACATATGCTGAAAGGCTAGAAAAACTGGACTTGTATCCGATGGAGTTTAGAAGGATGAGGGGGGACATGATTGAGGTATACAAAATCATCAGGGGGATAGACAAGGTGAAGTCGGATTACTTGTTCCCAGTGATGGGGGAGACGAGGACTAGAGGGCATAGTTTAAGAATACAGGGTAGGCCCTTTAGGACGGAGATGAGAAAACATTTTTTTACCCAGAGAAGTGTGAATCTGTGGAATGCTCTGCCACAGAGGGTGGGAGAGGCAGATTCGCTGATTATGTTCAAAAGAGAGTTAGATAAGACTCTAGTGGGCAAAGGAGTTCAGGGTTATGGGGATAAGGCTGGAAAGGGGTACTGATAGTAGTGATCAGCCATGATCTGTAAAATGGCGGTGCTGGCTCGACGGGCTGAATGGCCTACTCCAGCTCCTATTGTCTATTGTCTATTGACATTAAAGTTGGAGTTTATCTGTGGGCCTTTCACTTGCTGCTCCAGATCAAAGTGATCAGATGAAAATCAGGCCTGTTGGGTGGTGGTCATGCATCAAGTGCACGATAATGGAAACAAAGTCATTCCTTTGCAAATCACAGAGGCAGAGGGGTAACCTATAGGAGTAACCTATAGGAGAGTTTCACGAAATGGGTTCCATGAAAAAAAAAAGACAGGGAGGGGAGATGCGCGCAACCTACGCTGATGCTCACCTCAGCCACTCATTTGTATAACACTCACCCTCCCCTTCCATCAACACCCAGGCTTGGCCTGTCCGTTAAAGGGTCTGGCAGCAGGGTTCCGGACCGATGAGCAGGCAGAATGATGGGAGTGGGATTGTGACATCACTTTTCCCTGCCCGCACAGCCAATCTCTGGGCCGTGACCCCATTGTGCTGTCGGTAGGTGGATGGGTTTAATGTGCCCGTCAGTTACCTCACCTGTCAAATCAACTGGTGATGGCAGGTGATGTCACTGTTGCTCGAGCAGTGGGCGAAGCCCCTATTGTAACGCACAGTGGGGGTTGTGCCCAGCCACGCCTGTCAATCAGAGGCCCACCTTGTCTGTGTGCAGCCAATCATCACTAGATGAAGGCCCTTCCCTCATTGTGATGTCAGTGGGAGGACAGACTTCTACCTACCTCACCTCTCACTCAACGGCCGGCGAATTTGGCATGGCGGAAGAGGTGACATCAGCAGCGGACTGGTCTTCTCTCGTCAGTCACCAACTACTGAGCGGGGACCTCCCCCCCACGATTGAGATGTCGGAGGGCATCCCATTGCTTAAATGTAAATTTGAGGCAACAAATGATTTTAAAGTGGGGAATGAGAAGTTTATTTACTTTCTTACTATGCTTGAGTACATACCAGGTCTTTTAAACTGCAATTGGCGAGTGGGGTTCCACGATTTCCAAGTGCTCTCCAAAAGGGTTCCACCAGCTAAAATGTTTGGGAAACCTTTACCTACAGAAACTGCAAGGCATTACGGCTGAAGTCATTGGAGATCTGGATGTGAGGAATTCTGTGGAATGCAAACTCTTCCATCAGTTTTGTCAGTGGAAATGAAACTGCTTGTCACAGCTGAAACATCATGCAATGGCTTAATGTAAATACGGGCTCAGGATATTTCCTCACAACAGTTCTCTCCAGCAATCTGGAAGGAGCCAGAGGCAAAGAATCTGAAGGTAGCGGTGATCTTTACTGAATCATGCAGTGTTATCTGGCAATTAGTTGGAGGTCTTGCTTTAGAAAATGACAGAGCTTGCAGACAGGGCCCTAGAGAATCACTGGTTTGATACAAACTGCTCTTTGGGGACATTTTCTTGGGTCCAAACATTCCAATCGAGACAGAGTGCTATTAACACAAGGCTTTTCTGTTAGTACAGATCTCCAAAAGTCCTTTAATAGAGTTTTTTAAAAATGACAGTAAAAGTGGAGATTCCCGCCCTCATGTCACTGGCTCGAATTTCGTAAATGCTCCTCCAGGAGCGGCTCCAAGGCACCGACTCCAATCTTTCCAGGGGGTAGTAGCAGCAGTGGAGCGGAGCGCTGCACCTCACTGGCCAGGGGAGCACTAACGGGGTCTGCCTGTAACTCAGGACCCAACAAAGCTGTTTAGTGAATCTGCACTAAACAGTTTGTGTCAGGCAGAGCCCTGGGTAATTCCTGCAGACGTTTGTCTAATGAGCAATCCCGAGGTCATTGCTCCCACGGCTGCCGGTGCTAGTTTTCCCCCATTCGTCTCCTCTTGGGGACACATGGCTGGATGCCAGTTTTGGGCAGACCATGCCGCGGTCCTGGTCTCTAATGATCCCCCTCCCCCTATCCTCTCCCTCCCATACCAGTCACCCCAAGAAAGAACTCTGCAGTCAGGGGTTGGAGGAGGAAATGGAAGGCAAGCCCGAGGAGGAGCACCCTGTCAGCTTCACACGCTGGAGAGGTGGTGCGTAGGACTCAGGGTGGAGCTGGCAGGCATCCCGGGGACCGCAAGCACTCCACTCTCCTGCACTGGCTGGTGGTGGTTGAACTATGAACCTGCTCCACCCCCCCCCCCCAACCAACCAATCTAAATCGTGGGGTCAGGATTCATCACCCCCATTTCACCTGTTGGCTCGGGTGCGGTTGGAGGGTGGGGAGGTGCAATAAACGGCCTTCCTTGTGCTCATGGATGAATCTGCTTCCCCTCCCTCCAACCAACCAGCCTAAATCTTGTTGCAGGTGCCTCCCTCACTCCTCCACCGGTCATCCCGTCCCCAGGAGAGAGCTCTGCAGTCAAGGGTTGGTGAGAGGGTGTGCTAATTCATTAGTTCTCCTCTCCCGCGGTCCTGGTCTCTTAGAATGATCAATGTGTCTGCGTTTCCCAGAGCGGTTCCAGCTGCATGGAGGATTATGGGTAACAAAGACGGCCATTGCTCACCATGTATTTATGTTGTCATGTTGACATGCAGCACCATGGCAACAGTTGACCCCCCCCCCCCACCCCCACAGGGATGCATCAAGACACCACTCGCCTTTTAGGGCTGCTCTATAACGCTTCCACCAGCGTTGTCTCCGCTCCATCCTCAACATCCATTGGAGCGCTTTCATCCCTAACGTCGAAGTACTCGAGATGGCAGAGGTCGACAGCATCGAGTCCACGCTGCTGAAGATCCAGCTGCGCTGGATGGGTCACGTCTCCAGAATGGAGGACCATCGCCTTCCCAAGATCGTGTTATATGGCGAGCTCTCCACTGGCCACCGTGACAGAGGTGCACCAAAGAAAAGGTACAAGGACTGCCTAAAGAAATCTCTTGGTGCCTGCCACATTGACCACCGCCAGTGGGCTGATAACGCCTCAAACCGTGCATCTTGGCGCCTCACAGTTTGGCGGGCGGCAACCTCCTTTGAAGAAGACCGCAGAGCCCACCTCACTGACAAAAGGCAAAGGAGGAAAAACCCAACACCCAACCCCAACCAACCAATTTTCCCCTGCAACCGCTGCAACCGTGTCTGCCTGTCCCGCATCGGACTTGTCAGCCACAAACGAGCCTGCAGCTGACGTGGACTTTTTACCCCCTCCATAAATCTTCGTCCGCGAAGCCAAGCCAAAGAAGAAATAAAAAGGCAAGTTCAGATTTTTCTCCGTGGACAGAGCTGGTCTCGAATTAGAGACTCTCCATAAAAACAGCTTAAGCGTTCCACTAGTTGCTGTTCATTCTCCCTCTAAGGAAGTGAAATAGCCACAAAGGCTTCTATGATGGAGAAAGTGGTTTGCCAGAAGCATTGTAAAAGCATTGAAATCATGTTAATGTCATTTAAATCGCAACTCCACCAAGTCATAGTTACCTGCTGACTTATCAGCTGTAGGCCTACAGACCCAGGAGATCAGGGTTGGGGACACCAAGGATAAGGGATAAGGGTAATTTTACAGCTGGGTGTGGGATCAGGGGGTGGGCCGGATATGCAGGCAGATTCAGTTGGGTTGGGGTCAAGGTTGGGAACATATGTTTAGGAAGCAAGTAAGTTTACAAACAAGATGAGGTGGAAACTTGCCAGCTGAAATGTACATAGATGTGTTTACATCCATGGAAGGGAGTCCATTCATCGTCCTTCATTAAAGTCTTACTAAAGATTTACTGTATATATGTCTACTCCTATTGTTGGTCCTGGCTGCCCGCCCATCTGAGCTCCTGACACCCCGACCGCAGACTTATCCCTAGGGCCCAGCCACCCACCCATCAAGCTCCCAACACCCCGACTGCAGACTCAGGCCTAAGCCCTGGCCGCCCGCCCATCTGAGCTCCCGACTACTTTTAGCATAATCACCTCAGGTGAAGGGAAATCAAACCTTGTATCAGGACCAACTCTCTCATACTGACTGGTGGCACCATTACATTTGAAAGATATTCATAGGTTAAAATTAAATCAATTCCATGAAGGATGAACTTTAGTGTAAGCAAATGTAATTCAGTATATGCACTTTGAACCTAGAAAGCCTCAAACAATTCTAAATGGTGAAAAGCTAGAAACACAGAGGAGAACCAAACGTATGTGTAAACATACGACAGTGTAATGGATATAATCAATATGTTAATGTAAAGCTAACTTTTATTTAAGCGCATCATTCTTTGGCTATGAGGTAAGTGGGAGTGTGGGAGTGAGGACTCAACGAGGCTCAGACACAGCAGAGAAACGTATGAAGTTGCTGAAACTCTTTCCTTGTTCTGAATGCTCTTTGTTTGGTTGTACAAGAATCCACTGCTATTATTTGGAGACCTGCTTTCCTCAGCAACCAGAAAATCAATCAACTTCCATTTTTAATACCTAACATTGAATAGAAATGACACCATCCTGTGCTAATTAGATTCCCATTTTCCAGAAAATCAATTTGTTGCAAAACATTATTACCAAGTGCTTTAAATCTGTCTTATAATATGCATTTTTCCAATATTTCTGCCAGAAAAAGGGTATGTTTGAAATATATTTTCATGCATTTGGATTTTAGAATTCTGTTCATGCAGAGAATGAATCATGTTCAACTTAATATTCCAGCACATAGATTCACAGAGAAACAATTTGTTTGTGGGGATGCCTTCATTTTATAAACCTTTAATTTGGGTTAAATAAAAGAGTAGAAGCTGCCCCTTTATAGTGAATATACAAGTCCAAACATCAACTGATCTATTCTTGTATCGTCTTCCTTTGTTCCATGTCTAACCCTTCCACGCTGCCTCTCTCTTCCTTGCCTTGCACATGCCCATTTATCTTTAAAGAATGTTTTTAGGTTCAGGTTGATTTATCATCAAATTCTACAAGCACAACCCAATGAAATAGCCTTCTCCAGTCCTCAGTGCAAACACACATACTGATAAATAATACTCATGCACAGTAATTATATACAAATGAATAAATATTATTGTTACTAGGATCACAGAGAGTTCTACCTTCTGACCACTCAAGATAAAGAAGATCATGAAATGTTGCAGCACAGAAAAACAGGCCATTCAACCCTTCTGGTCTGTCCCATTAAAACTAGCTAGTCCCACTGACCTACTCTCATTCCATAACCCTTCAGTCCTCTCCTATCCATGTATTATCCAATTTATTTTTAAAACTCGAGATTGAATCTACATTCACCACATCAGATGGCAGCTCATTCCACACTCCCACCACTCTGAGTGAAAAACTTTCCCTCTCCCCTTTCAGCCTAAAGCTATGGCCTCTTGTATGCCCCAATCTTAGTGGAAACATCCTACTCACTTCTATTCTGTCTAAACCCCTCCCTCTATCAAGCCTCCCCTCCTTTTTCATTGTGTAATTGAAATTGTGTGGGGTACAGAGAAAAGTGGAAATACATGGTGCACAGAAGGACAATTAGAAAATACAATGCAAGGGCATCACCTTTTGTCAACGTGTAACGTATTTAAGTGTGCAACAACTTTAAAATGATTTTTAAATGATAGTATCTGGTATTAATCCCTATAAATGGAAACCACAGCACACTAGATGGATTCACTGCCATTTTCTTTGATATAATAGCATTTATTTGTATTTGATTAATTTTCATGAATCAGAGTACAATTTAGCATGACTTCCCCCCACCCCATGCTTTGTTTAGCATGTGGGGAGAGCGGTATTATGCATTTACTTGTTCATACCTGAACCAAGTACAAGTGAAACCCATAATTTCCCTCTGCATGACTTTACTTGGTTGGCGTTTGCAGCCAAATAGATGCACCAACCACCTTTTACACATCCCACAACACCACTTGTATTACTTAAAGTTCATTGATGATTCATTTGGGGTGAAATGTATTGGAGAGGAATGCAATAATTGACTTACTGAAAGCACTTTCATTCTCTAAATTAACCAGGAATATTTTGGCTCCAATTAAACTTTAACCATTTGCATTTCTGGATGGAAAGGGACCAATTTTAGTTATTCCTCAGCCTAAGTCAACAAGTTGATCGGAAGGAGCAGGAGAGCATCTCAAAGTAGCTAACATTTTGAAAGGGGAAAGAGGTGAGAGGGAAAAGGCAGAATCTGCAATGTGTCTTCAGAGGAGTTTCCCTTTGTGCACTCAAGCAATAAATAATGCCTGTGGATATTTCACATCAACAAAGAGGAGCTGACCAAAATTAGTCATATGTTATAGACACAACTACAGCCACTGAACTGTGTGAAAACCATTTTGCTGTGAAGGTGGCAGTGACTCAAGAAACGAATGGTAAAAACCATTCAGGCCATTGAGCAAACCATACTCCCCTCCATCAAATCCATCTATATCTCCTGCTGTCTCGTACTGAGGTCTCAACAAACCCAGGTCGTTTTTACTTCTACTCCCTTCTGCTAGACAGAAGATACATGTGCTTTAAAACACAAACCTCCAGACTCAAGGAAAGTTTCTTTCCTACTGTTATCAGACTCTTAAGTGGATCTCACGCTGGTGAGATAAAATTCTTGCTCGGTCTTTTTATAGCTGCCCTTTTCTCTATTAGCTGCCCTATAACACTATCCTTTTCTCAACCCTTCACTATTTGAACATTGTGACACTACTCCTTGTCCTGTTGTCTTATTTATTTAAGTATTTGTTATTATTGAAGTACTTCTATGAATGGACTTCCCTGAATAGCACACAAAAGTTGCTTTTGACCATATTTTGGAAGACGTGAAAATAAAACAATTCAATTCTGCTCTTATTACCACTTGTGCATTTAAGATAAGTAAATCAGAGACCAACAACAAATTCCAGTATCTTATTCAACGCCATGCATAGAATATCTCTGCTACATGCAGAACGCTGCAGGACTTGCTACATATCTCTGCTACATGCAGAACGCTGCAGGACTTGCTACATATCTCTGCTACATGCAGAACGCTGCAGGACTTGCTACGTATCTCTGCTACATGCAGAACGCTGCAGGACTTGCTACATATCTCTGCTACATGCAGAACACTGCAGGACTTGCTACGTATCTCTGCTACATGCAGAACACTGCAGGACTTGCTACATATCTCTGCTACATGTAGAACGCTGCAGGACTTGGTGAGTTTCTCCATCACTTTTTAGTAATGAACTATAATCAAGTGTCTGCAGATTTTCTTGGTTCACTTCATCTCCTGCTTGGTGAGACCAATAGTTCTGCCAATAATTCAGGCTTTTAAATGATTCCAATTTTGAGTAATGACACACCTATCATCTAGAGGCCTCCACTTGCAAATGCAGAAATGTTTTTTAATGAAAAGGATGTTCAGTGCTCCAGCAGTCATTTGACAATGATCAGACAGAAGGGGCCTTAAGCTTGTTTCTGGATACCAAGGGATTTCAGATTATGTATTTATTAACTTGCACTTGTTTGCTTTCCAAGCTGTTTTTCAGTCATCATGCTATCAAAACAGATGGAAACCAGAGGTAAGAATGACGTGCACCTGGCCTGTCTACGGTGCAGTCTCGATGCGACGATCCTGAATATGAAAAGCAAACCTGGATTAAACTGCACCAATGAAGCATTCAAATACATTCCTGAGAGAGTCTGATGATTTGCATACTATTGATTCTTTCAGGGCCAATTACTCAAAGGGCTGAGCCTTTGCCACGATTTGGAGAGTAGCAGGTAGATGAGAAAAAAGGCAAAGGGAAAGCAAATATTAGGATCCTTTACCTCATCACTTTCTCAGGAAGAATGAAGTGAAAGCTCAGCCATTGCTCACATACTGATGTACTCCATGTTGGCCTGTCCTGGACAATGTTCAGATGTTATATATTAATCTATTGTATGGCATCTTATCAAGCTCATTTTGAAATCCATATTAATTAACTACAAATCCGTTGTTCAAATTTAGACATACTGCATGCCAAAAGGCCCTACTGGCCAACGAGCCCGTGCCACCCAAACACCCCAATTAATGTACAACACCCTGCAGAGTGGCAGAAAACAGGAGGAAACGGAGAACATACAAACTCCTTACAGACAGTGCTGGATTCAAACCCTGGCTATTGGAGCTGTAATAGCAGTTCACTAATCACAGGGCAATCCATGTCATCTTACTTACTTTCTGTTAACATTTGAAATATTTCACCAAGGTTGATCAAGTGAGACTTTGAAAATCTATGCTAACTTTCCACAATTAAATCTTAGACTTAAAGCTTTCTTCTCTGTTCAGGATTCCATAATTTTTTCCAGTCACAGATTGTTTTCTGCTCAAAACTCATTTATTAATCTATTACTTAGCAGCACACAGGCAGCCATTTGGAATTCATATTCTTTGCATTAACCCATAACCCTATGGGGAAGAAAATAAACAGATCTGTAGGTGCAAGAAATCTGAAAAATAAATACCATTTGGAAACACTCACTGGTTCAGGAAGCACCTCTGGAAAGAAAAATAAAGATCAAATTTCAGATCCAAGACCTTGGTCTCTCCTTGAAGATAACTTACTCACCAATTCATTGACTCTCCACATTTTGAACAAATTATTAGGTATCCCCGATATTCAGCTATAACTTCCCTGCATTCTTTTAGAAGGTATAGATACAATTCACTGGAATCTATGCTTTTGGATTAGTTTACTATTGATATTTAATGAAATTCCAATCTCATCTTCTGACGTCAAGTCCATTTTAACTGTCCCTTTGGCATCTGCATAATCTTTGCTGGCTATGAATTTCTCCAACCCATCATTCAATGGTACCATTTCCTTCCTGGCTGTTTAGGAAAAAGCTATGGAATACTTTATTCCTCTCTTTACAATTTATTGTTCGAAATCCCCCTACCTGATTACTTCCTTTTCTCCCAATAGAGTGAAGGGCTTCTCTTTCACCGCTAATTTTTACTTTCATTCAATATCACAATTCTCACCTTTATTAGCAGCACATATTTTCATTACTCATACTTCACTTGTCCGTCCTGCTCCATTTTCATCATGAGAACAAGAGGTGAATCCTTTCCATTGAGCCACTTCGATACTGGGCTATAAAGAATTCCAATACCAATGAAGGGAATTCCTTTCCTGTATACTCTTCACCTAAAACTATTGGCTAATTAATTCTCAGGTAGATGAAATCTTCTGAGATTATAATTTTGTTTGCTCAAATATATTGCCCTAATTTGTTTGCATTCCTTCTTCTCCACTTTCTTTCCATGATAATGAATTCAGCAGCTAAATCTATTAGTGTGGTCAATCCTTTATCATCTTTTATCCATGGATTCCGTTTTACAGATAATTGTATTACTCCCATTGCCATCATCTTCTCTCCAATAAATACAATCAGGCAACCTCCCTTTATACTCTCTACCTCTTTAACATAGGTTTCTCCAGAAAATGAATCAGATAATGCTTTTTTTTCAGTAACTGCAATTGTAAATAGACTTCCGTCTGATGCTGTTACATTGCGATAATGACCATTTCCAGATGGTTTCATGTTGCTGCAGAAATTCAACCAGATGCATTACTGACCCAGACAACCCTGCCTCGATAACAAATGCAAGTATGGGTCAATCTTTATCTCAAATTCATGTTATTAATGATCACATCTGTGTCTAAAGATCCATTTGAAATATATGGCAACACTTAAGGTGTTTTCGGAATAACCTCTCAATCCATTGTTGTTTTTGATTCTAATGATATCCTTTGAAATACTTCAAACATTTCTTCTCTCAGGAGGCAAAGGGAAGGGGCAGGATTACATTTTCATCCTTGGAGAGTGATCTTTCTTGTAGTGGGATGCCCCTTGGCATATTCTTTCTCCAAGAAATCCATTCCAAGCTGATCAGAAAAGCTCAGCATTACACACGCCTTCTTTCACCATGTCGGAATGAGTTTGAAAACCAAGAGGTCTCACCTGCAGGTTGTCGAAACTGTTGTTCTAACTCAATGTGAAACGCTTTTGAACAGATATTCCAAATTTAAGCAGGAGATTGGGCCCATTAAAAGCACTGAACAATGATGCATTTCACTGGTTTATTTTTAATAAGTAAAATATGAATGACTAACTGCAATAAATTCAAGGACCACAGCATACATTTGTTTATACAGGAGAAAATTTGATGAAAATTAGGGAGGAATTTTAAATTACCAGAGCAAAGTCCATTTGAATATCTAATCACGGAAACATTTATTTTAAGATTTACTAATATGTATATCAAATTACAAGAGACTATTCAGTAAAAGGATTTATTCAAATCTAAATCCAGATGGGAAAATGATTTAAAAATACGGATTCAAGAAGAAGTATGGTCAAAATAATGCTATGAAAGTGTAACTAATATAATTAATGTTAGATATCAAATTGTACAATTTTTTTTACATCAATTATATTATACTCCATACAAATTGCATGAACTTCATTTGAACTGTTCAGATCAATGTTTTAGATATAATAAAGAAGTAAGATCTTTCCTGCATGCAGTCTGGCAATCTGAAAAGGTAAACAAGTTTTGGAACGATGCAAGTATTTTATTGGGATGAGTTTTGAAGACACAGATTTTGAAGGGTCTCAGAGTATTTTTATTGGGAGATATTTCCCAATTGAAGTTAGATGTTGATCAAAAGATAATTTTAGGTGCAGCAATAGAAAATAAATCTATAGCTGTAACATGGAAATCTGGCGATATTGATGGCGAATGGAATTATTAAATTGTATATCATTAGAGAGAATAACGTATAATTTATGAAATCAGAAAAATTTGATAAGAATTGGAAACCCTACATGGATTTTATTGGTACAACTTTACCTGCAGTGTTCACCAGACCCTCATCCAACCCACCCTAATTAGTTATGGGTTAAGACTGTTATGTACAGGCTTTTTCTTTTTCTTTTTTTTTCCTACTTTTTTGGGGAGGGAGGGGAATGAGTGGGGGGAGAAAATATATAAAAGCTGTATTACTTTTGTATTGTAGTTTTTATTATTCTTATGCTATGGATAAATACTGTATATGTTTTGACACAAATGGAAAATAAAATTGAAAAAAAGAACACTTTATGAATAAATATTGAGAAAGTTTCCACCAGAAAGTGTACAATAAATGGTGATATATCGGAGCAGCGCTGAAATTCCTCAGTGATGATTCATTTTGGCTGGTTAGTATGAAGAGGGTGCATTAAGTCAAGCGTTAGATAGACAGAAGTGCAGTATAGCCTTGTTAATGATTGGCATTAGTTAATGTAATTGTCCACCAGCATCTGGTTGGCTGTTACTAATTTCAGAATCAGGATTTATTGTTATAAACAATTCATGAAATTCATGGTTTTGTGGCAGCAGCATAGAGCAAATGTACATATTATGATAATCTTATACAGTCTATAAAAATAAACAAAATGAAATATTAATAACAATACTAGTGCCCGAAAAGTGAGGCTGTGTCTTTGGTTCATTGATGATTCAGGAATCTAATTGGAGTGGGAAAGAAGCTGCCACAATCTCAAGGTTGTATGTGATGACATGTATGCACCCAGTCCTGAAGTGAAGAGGGTCAAGAACTTCAAATTCCTGGGTGTAAACATCTGAGGACCTGTACTGGAGCCTCCACATTGATGCAATCACAAAGAAGACTCGCCAATGGCTATACTTTGTGAGGTGTTTGAGGAGATTTGGTATGTCACCGAAGACTCTTGAAAACTTCTACAGGTGGACAGTGGAGAGCACTCTGGCTGGTTGCATCACTGTCTGATATGGAGGTGCCAAGACAAGAATAAACTCCAAAGGGTTGTTAACTCTACCTGCGACATCACAGGCACCAGACTTCACTCCATCAAGGAGATCTACAAGAGAGGGTGTCTTAAAAAACCAGCCTTAATAGTCAAGGACCTCCCGCCAAGGCCACGCCCTCTTCACTCTGATACCATGGGGGGGGGGGGGGGGGGGGGGAGGTACAGGAGCCTAAAGAGAAGCGCTCAATGCCACAAGGACAGCTCCTTCCCCACTGCCATCAGATTCCTGAATAATTAATGAACAAAAGAGACTGCCTGACTTTTCATGCACTAGTATTGTTTTTTAATAATGTCATAAGATGATTATATTATGAATACTTACACTACGATTGCAGCCACAAAACATCAAATTTCATGACTGGTTAATGAAAATAAATTCTGATTCTGAAAATAAATCTGAAATCTTTCAGAGGAAAGAAATACAGATTTGGATTAAAAGGCAACTTGTGCTTCAGCATTCAACAGAGGTTTCATCTACAATTACAGTATGAAGGAAAACCTTTGTTCCCCCACCACAATCTCCAAACCTGGAACAATTATCTACAGTTCAAGCACAAAGAGCTGGATTCTCTTGGATTCAGTGCATAATGAGTTATATTCTCCTGGACCCGACAACTTCAGTTGCTTGCACTCATATGATCTGGATGCAGAAGGCCAATCTCGCTGTTCCTCAAGGCCCTCAAATCAGGAAAGAAATGAATAAGTCTCGAGTAGTGGAGTACCAAGGCCTCACGTGCAGAATACCCTTTGTAGACTAACAGAAGCAAAGTCAGGCCTGGGACCATCAACTTAAACTTTGGTAGTGAAATCCTCACAGGCCACTGCTTGGAACACAATTTTCTTGAAAAAAGTTAACAATTTGATACGAATATCCTATAAAATTTTGTTGATGACATAAGGCCCAGATGTGCAGTAAACAATGAGGAGGATCAGATTGCTAGCACTCAACAATATTTTTTTTCCCCCAAAAGATTTGCTTCCTAAAAAAAATGTGGATTATGTTAGACAACTTCAAGCTGAACACAAAGATAATTTCAGATCTGCTGTATCATGTAGGAAATTGGAGAAATATTAAATTAACTTTTATTGAATTCATCAAGTATAATCTCATGATGCACCTCTGAGCCATGCTCTCAGGCCAACTTCACATATTGCAAATGTGAGGAGCCCAGGGTGTGTCTTGGTCACCAATTTTACAACCGAGGTAGAGCTCATAGACTTTCTTAATAAGTGCTGTCATGCTGCGTCTTTTGGCCTTAGTTGTATACCCACCACAAATCTAGCAGTATCACAGCTGTTGCAACATTGACATAACATTTCTGCTGTTTGAATCTTTGTGAAGACAATAATTTGCTATTGTTACGTACACTCACTGTACTATTGCCTGAAGAACATATGCATCAACATGCATTCAATCTATATCAAAATGTAATGTACAGCATCTATCTCAGTGAGCTGCTTTTATAGCCTGCCTGCATCTATCCTAAGTATGCTCAGGACAAAAACAACATTTGCAGTGAGTGCACGACCAGGCATGCTTGAACTGACCAAAATAGCTTGCTTGGTGGGCAATATGCTAGTAGACTTAAAATAAGAAAGGAAATCACTAAAATAGATTATATCTGAAAAAGGCACATGATAAGGAAACTTTGAGGTGATTTTCATAATTAGTCATCTAAAATCCAGAAAATACACCCCAAAGAGTTCAGGAAGCAAAATCTTCATTGGCCAGTGTAATGAGTCTATTGTCATATACTTGGACAATGTACATATACTCCAAAATTCTTGTTACCTCTAAAAATGTACTACAAAACAACTGAAAAAAAATACCTACTGAACACTTAATTGAATTTTTTTTTTCTTTGGCTTGGCTTCGCGGATGAAGATTTATGGAGGGGTATGTCCACATCTGCTGCAGGCTCGTTGGTGACTGACAAGTCCGATGCGGGACCGGCAGGCACGGTTGCAGCGGTTGCAAGGGAAAATTGGTGGGTTGGGGTTGGGTTTTTCCTCCTTTGTCTTTTGTCAGTAAGGTGGGCTCTACGGTCTTCTTCAAAGGAGGTTGCTGCCCGCCAAACTGTGAGGCGCCAAGATGCACGGTTGGAGGCGAGATCAGCCCACTGGCGGTGGTCAATGGGGCAGGAACCAAGAGATTTCTTTAGGCAGTCCTTGTACCTCTTCTTTGGTGCAACTCTGTCTCGGTGGCCAGTGGAGAGCTTGCCATAGAACACGATCTTGGGAAGGCGATGGTCCTCCATTCTGGAGACGTGACCCACAATTGACATCGCAATGTATGGAATGGGTCGAGCGTGACTTAATTCCATACATTGAATTAATTGAATTAAAAAGACAATAACTGCACTAAAAGATAGGGAATAAATATTCAGTTATTCTAGTGCAAAAGAAGTATGACTTAGCAATCGTCCCTGATTAGATTAACGAGGGAAAGTTCAGGATCCTCATAACTGTTGGAAAGAAACTGTTTTGAGACAGAGGTGGAGAAGAGACTGTCAAGGCACCACATTATACTTAAAAAGCAATTTTAAAAAATGCTATTGTAGCAGCATGAAAAGATGAGGAAAAAATTCTGCCAAGTTAATGCCTCTCGTTTATGCACGAGTTCTTCCATAAATACTCCAATGGCTCTAAAATGGTGAAAGTTAAAAAGTGCCAGAAAAGTGCGATCTTAATAGTATGGCTTTTTTTGAACGTGGGCTGCGATAATTAATATTTTCTGGAGTTTGCATTCATTTAATTAAAGAAAAAGACTAGAAAGGAAGCTCCAGTTTATTACAAAAAAAATTCAAGATGTTTTGGTGGACAAGAATAAAAAATGAAGCAAGATAAATTTGTTAATGCAAGAGAGAAAAGGCAACTTCATAATAGTGAATAGAAGAGTGAGTAAAAGGAGTCAATTTTATTTTTAAATGTAGATAAAGTAAAAAAGAATGCATCAAGCATCCTTTCTGTCCTCAGGCCACGTTAAAGTACTTCTCTGTAGGTGATTAATCTTACATTATCATCAATGTTTTCAAGACAAAAAAATGTGGACATAAAATATCCAGTTAATCTATGATGGTGGGGTACCTCACCATTCATCCAAGTCCTCTCATGGTATAAAACCTGAGATTCTGCTCCACCCCCTGCACTTCAGTTTACAGCCAGGTCTGCTGTGAATCGCAGAACATCGCAAAATGGACCAAGTCACGCTCGACCCATTCCATACATTGCGATGTCAATCTCTTTCCCGTCCCTCAGGGGAGCCACAAGCCATTCACAGGCGGTTCTAATCCAGAGTGATTGGACTTCATCCCTAACATCGAAGTACTCGAGATGGCAGAAGCCGACAGCATCGAGTCCACGCTGCTGAAGATCCAGCTGCGCTGGGTGGGTCACGTCTCCAGAATGGAGGACCATCGCCTTCCCAAGATCGTGTTATATGGCGAGCTCTCCACTGGCCACCGTGACAGAGGTGCACCAAAGAAGAGGTACAAGGACTGCCTAAAGAAATCTCTTGGTGTCTGCCACATTGACCACTGCCAGTGGGCTGATATCGCCTCAAACCGTGCATCTTGGCGCCTCACAGTTCGGCGGGCAGCAACCTCCTTTGAAGAAGACCGCAGACAAAAGGCAAAGGAGGAAAAACCCAACACCCAACCCCAACCAACCAATTTTCCCCTGCAACCGCTGCAACCGTATCTGCCTGTCCCGCATCGGACTTGTCAGCCACAATCGAGCCTGCAGCTGACGTGGACATTTACCCCCTCCATAAATCTTCGTCCGCGAAGCCAAGCCAAAGAAAGAATGCTGAGGGTTCACAATTGTAATTAGAAAATGATTTATATTGACTATCTATTCCAATGGGATCTAGTTCCTAATTTCATCAGTGAAAATAACAGGAAGGATATCATTTATGCAAGCGAATGGGTCAAAAAACAGAAAACCCGAGTTAAGATTGAACTGAGACTCAGGGGAGACATGTCTGCTCTCCAAGGCAGTAGGTATGAATTAACAGCACAAAATTGCTCATAATTCAGCATTAACTGGCTCTAACCTGCCAGTCCCACTCAGAGAAATCATTAGATGTTTGATGTGAAAAATGGAAATGTCAGTGGTTTTGCACAAAACCAGTCTCTTGAGATTTAATGTAAAAGACACTGTACCTAAACTATATTATCTCTTGCAGTGAAATTCTTTGATATGGAGATAGTGCAACTGAGTTGTAATTTAAAAATGTAAGTGATATTCCTCATCCAGGACCGATGAGGTCAAACTGCTTTTCCAGGGAGTGGTGAATCTGTGGATTTCTCTTCCCACAGAAGCAGTGAAGGCCACTTAATTGAATATAATTAATTAAAGTACTGAAAGTAAGATTTTTATTAAGTAGGGGAAATGAAAGGTTTAAATGACCAGAGATCACAACCCATGTGATAGGGTTTTGTGTTTGAGTTATCTATCACCATTTTTATTGGTCTGGACTCTTCTCCCCGCTCCATCCCTGTCTTTTCTTTATGTTGATGCCTTTCTTTTCTTTGCTTATTCCTTAAAGAAGGAGTCAAGCCTGAAACATCAGTAACATATTTTCATCTCCTTTCGACACTGAGAGATCACCCGAGTTCCTCCAGCATTTGTGTGTGTGTTTTACTACAATTGCAACGTCTGCAGACTTTCGTGTTTCACTTACAAAGGATCTGATAAGGACCCATCTGGTGGATAGACAGTTGAGATGCTGAGTTGGGCATCATCAATATACATGTAAACTTAGATGATGTTCTCTTACGAGGTCACAAACAAACAGCATACAAACAAGGAAGTTTATATATTACTAGACTTGGCTCATAAGTTAACACATCTGCATTGCCTCAATAACACAGCCTCCTCTGTCTTGCCAGCTGCAGGACATGGTTGTACAGAGAACTTAAAACCAAAATTTAATTTAAAATGTGACTCATTTGTGCGTAACATTGATCTGGAGATGAAAAGCCAAATTAAATTTGTCCTTGGCTTAAAATAAGGCAGTCAAGGATGGACTGTTAACAAGCTGTAATTTGTAGGAATTAATCAATGTATGGAACACATGGGAAGTCAACAGCAGTAGTAGCTTGGGGGTTAAAACGACAGAAATCTGCCTTTTCTGCTTCAGTATTTTGGCCATATTTTCTAATTAAAACCGAGGAAGGAAAAGCCTGTCTGGACAACAAACATTCGAGTAGAATTTTTACTGATTTATTGCATAGCTTTTCCTATTACTAGAGGATATTGTAGGGCCATTCAAAATTTGTAAGATCTCATAGCAACACCACTGAGCACATGAACATTTTAAATCAAATTATGGCACAGGAGGCTCTGTAAGAAAAGCACAAATTCATCTCTCTTGAAACAGCTGAAAATTTGTTTGCAATTTTCTATTAAAATTTTACTCCATTTCACACATACTGCAAGTATAAAAATTTGACAGTTCACATAATTTGCATGCCTTTCAACCTCTGCTGAGCAACATCCATCACAACACATTTATCAGGCCATTTGTGCCAAAACTCATCTCATTCCTTTGGGGCCTTGGCATCGCTGCCTCCATCTGAGAGGTGTTTTCTACACTCATTGGTAGTTAATCTTCAGTGGCCCTTAAAGAGATCATTGCAGGACCACCTACAAACATGTTTAACGTAATCAGCTTTGTAAATGATTTTTGTGGAGTAATGAAGACTCAAATTAACTTTGCAATGGTTGTCTCTTCATAGCGAGTGCTCACTGACCATCTCCCCACTACATTCTACACTCACCATTTAATTTACCTTTACTGCCGGGCTCTGATGTGGCCGCTGCTAACAATTTCCACAACAGGTGATCATTGCAATGTTCTAAATGTACGAGTGAATTGCCAAGAGAATGGTGACAAGTTTTCACTGCAGAGTTCAGGTTCAAGCTTCAGTTTGACCTTACAGTACGTTTACAAACTGCCAATAACAGCATTTCTCCAGACCACAGTGCACACAGAATACAATAATCACATATAGACATTAACATACCACTTAAAATAAATAGACAGAAATATTTTGGGATGATTTTATAGGATACTGTTTGTCAGTCTCACAGCCTGCAGGAAAAAGCTATTTCCCAGCCATCAGTCCTGATTTTGATGCTCCTGTACCTTCTTCATGATGGCAGCAAGTCAAAGGTGCTATCTGCTGGAAGGAGGGATCTTCTATAATTTCTTGTGTCCTTCCAATTATACATGTGCAACCCGACAAAACAGTGTTCTCTGGTCCCTAGTGCAACACACATACAGACAATACGCATGCAGAATGCGTATACACAGATATTAAAATAAATTATTGTTAAATAAATAGTTGTCGCAGAGGGTTTGAATGAGCAGTTCACCAGTCTTACTGCCCATGAGAAGCAATGCTCCCAATAAATGTCATCAATAGAGAAAAAGGAAAGCCCAGTGATCTTCTCGGCCATTTGATGACCCTTTAAATTGATTTCCAGTCCAGTTACAGAACTACGCCATGATGAAGCCAGACATGATACAGTCTGGACAAATTTGACTCTATTGCTATTCAATTGACATTAGCCTGATAAAAGTATTTGAATGAAAATCTGCCCCATTGGATAAAAGTAACATAAAATGAAAACCAGAATTTGCAGGAAATCAGTAATACTACCAGGAAAACAATAATCGGAGATACTTCAGTGCTAGAGGGAGAGTTCTCTCAATTGAATTGTGAAGGGATTGGATTTATGGCTTATAGCAGCCAGTCAGTGATGAACACTCCTCTATTACAGAGCTCTAGCGACAAAAGAGAAGCTAAAGCTTGTGCTTTCAGCTGTCTGGAATCATAATTGCATTCTGGAATTCTGGTGTCAGGAAGATAAGACTTCATAAAAAAGTCATTGCAGAAATACATGGCCACAAACCAAATAAGCTTACATTTTAAGAATTTTATTTCTTAAGTTACTCAAAAAGAGAAAATCCATATGATGAATAGCAGTGGCTATCAGTGTAATGAATGATGAATTGATCGGAGATAGAGTCTGTTTCCTTCCTGTAACCAATAGCTCACCTTTTGCCAGCTATTGTTTTTAAATGTTGAACAATGTATTGGATCGTTCACCCTACAACGTCTTCTTCTTCTACTTGACTGACAGATTTTTAAATTTGTTTGCCACTGTTCAGAATGTTTTCAATTTCTCTTGGCATTCTAAAACACCCCAGCTTGGAAAATATTGGTGAAGACATTACAGTAGGCAGTGTACCTTCTGTAAGACGTTGAGAAATGTTACTGGCAGGTTTGGGGAATGATTCCACAGACACTGTGAATGAACTAAGGTAATACCTTGCTGGAATATCAATACAATTTCTAAAACAAGTGGAATTCTTCTTCAAAAGGTATTTTAATCACAAAGTAATGGCTAAGTTTTGCTTCAGGTGACACAAATTAGTAGCAAGATTTTTAATTATTCTTGTATCCTTTGATCCTTTGTGACTTAATTTCCATTGTTATCCTTAACAATTTAAAAAAAATCATGATTACCAGATGTCAATCATTGTTTTAATTGAGTAGTTTCCTGAAATAGCTGTCCAATAGGGCATTTCCACTTCACACCTTCTATTTGTACAGTTAACAGAAATGTAACCCTATGTAGGCTTGTGTCTGCTCATCCAGAGAATTCTAGATGTGATGAATCAAGGTTAGTTTATATGGGCAAGACAAAAAAAAAATCAGTACCTGCTCAGTCATCGTTCATCCACCTCAATGGTATGTAAAGGTTCTATTGTTGTCCATGTAATACTACATTTAGAATATAGCATACCAAAAGTTATTTAACTTTGTCTACTGTATGGAAGACAGAGAGTTGCCACTTTGTCAAGTACCCTTCACAAGGGCAGGGTCCCAGTGAGGAATGAACTCATGACTCATGGTTTACAAGACCCATGCTCTGACCACTGAGCTATGCGACCCTCAGGATTGAAGCAATATGCAGAAATATAGAGGTAAAAATACTGATGTTTCAGGCTGGAGTCCAAAAGTGTTCAGGAAGCCAACACTTCATCGTCCATTGTATTTTGTGCACAAAATCTTGATATTAAAGTTTACAAGTACCATAAATACCCTTGTCCTTTCATAATAAGATTGGCCCACCACATTGAGACAGTTAACTATGGGCAGTAATTCTAAGTCAATGGGTTCTGACCAAGCCAAGTTCAAGATGCAAATGCTTTAAGTGCTGTCAGTTTTATTTTTAATATAATTTTGGAAAATGGGGGATATAGGGGGAAAATGAATGCTGAGAGCAAAACAAATGTCTGGCCAAAGGTTAGAGGAATTGAATACGAGTAGTTACATCCATGGCTCTCAATCTTTTCCCTTCCACTCACAAACCACTTTAAGTAATCCCTATGCTATTGGGGCTCTGTGATTAGTGCAGGATGGCTTAAGCTGGTATATGAGTGGGAAGGGAAGGTTGAGAACCACTGCTTTAGACCCAATTGTTACTGAAATATTTTGCTTGAGAAAAATTGTCATTGGCCCATTTCCTTTGGAGTTATGAAACCGTGTACATAACAAGTCAATAAGATACAATTAAAACAGTGGTTTTCAAACTTTTTCTTTCCACTCACATACCACCTTAACCAATCCCTTACTAATCACAGAGCACCTATATCATAGGGAATACTTAAAGTGGTATTTGAGAGGAAAGAAAAAAGTTGAGAATCACTGAGTTACATGCATAGATTCTATAGGTCAAATTTACCAGCAGTTATACTTGGAAAAGAGTTGACCCTCAGTTGTTCAAAAAGCCCCAGTCCTGCTACCTGCTAATTACAGAGTAAATAATGATGACATAAATCACTACACTCTATTGCTGGACTTTACATGGGTACCCTAATCTTATTGGGGAATTGTCACATAGATCCAAAAGGAGTTCACTTTTGTAGAAAAAAATATAGTTGGCTGTAAATTTCTTACTCACCGTTGCATGTACTATGTGGAACTCCAGTCAATAGTACCATCTCCCTAGAATGCTGAGTTGAAGTAGAATTAATACCACCCTGTGTCACAAGATCACTTGATCTCTATTGCCCAATCAGTTTCCTGCTGATTTTAGCTTTTTAAATCCATCTGCCTGAGTCACCTGACTTCAATTACCAGGTGCAGCCTTCAGACAAAATCTCTGTTGAAGTCTGCTACACATTTATTACATGATCAGATACTTTTTTGATTTCAATGAGAAATCTGGTTCCATGAATTAGTGGGTAAATATTATTTACTTTTAATTATAGTGCTTTAAATTCTGATGTTTTTACCTGTCTGCATAATTAATATTTAATTAACTTTTTTGTATTAAGTTTCCTTCAGAAAACTTTTCAAAAAAGTGTTTATCTTAATTCCTTCAATATCAGAGATGTTTGATGTCCACAGTCTCATGTCACCCAAACATCATACCCCAAACATCCAGGGTTCAACATTTAAAAACATCCAGGGTCACAGGACCTGTGAGACTTGCCCTCCACATGTGGTGAAGTAAATGCATGCCTCGAGTAGCAAATCCCAGCAGCAGACCTAGTCCTGCAAGTTTGGACCAAGCGTAATCCATCCTATGCAGGTTCCAGGGCAAGGATTATTTTGGATGGCTGTTGAAAAAAGAAAGCTATGAGCATGATGTGCAATAACAATCTGACAGTTAATATTATGAGGGACATACATCAACATCATGTTGTCCGTTTATTATAATGACTAGAGCCTGCAGCCAGCACTAACAGCACAGTTCACTGTCTGCACACATGACTTAGTAGAATTATTTATAAGCTTGCTGATGTACAGTAAATAATTCGAGAGGCTGAGAGTGAGTCACTGATCTACAAGCTTTTATTGAGAATGGACAAGGACCTGGGCTTTATGGGGAGGGGCCACAGGTACAGTCACAAGACGGGTGGAACCAGGTAATCAGGAATACAGCAGTTCACCACACTTGCCTGTTCTGCTCAAAGCTAATATGTGCTGGTTTTAGTAGCAGGGTTTTAAACAGGGAGTTCTGGATGTGTGTTGAGGACATCTGATTGGTACCAACAGCTGGCCATGGGGGACACTGTTTTCTGCACATTGCATTGGAAATGTTGATGAGATGGAAAGGTGGAGAGATGTTCAATATCCATAGAAGGTTGAGGGGTCAATGCAGCTGGATAGACCCTTCAGGACATGGATCTTCCCCCAATGGCTAAATAATGCATTGAACTTGAGTTGTTGAAATGGTCTATGATCCAATTTTGAGATTTTTCACAAAGGGATTTTCAGAACTATTGCTAAGTTTCCACAATACAGTAGAATTCTCCTTCAAAGCATTTAGTTCTCTTGGAGCATTATTTAAAACACCTCTGTAAGCACCAAATTATTTGCCAAGACATAAGCTGTCTCATCCACTGACAATTGAAATGAACTCAGTATGGCATTCCACGCTAGACCTCCCATCTCTTCTTATGTGTGGACCTTTCCAATTGCACAAATATTTGATGAACTGCTTGTCTTGTATTGTCTAAACTAATTGAAACCCCTTTCTCTGAATTGTTGAAAATGCTAATTCATGTCCAAATAATATTCCAAATATAACCAGTTCTAAGTGGAATGCTCTTCACTTTGGGACATCTCACCACAGTCTACTTTTCCATCTCACTTTGTACCATTTTCCTCAGATTCGTCTTTCCTCCTCATGACAGAATCCACAGACACTTCAGTAATGGACTCTGCTTCCACCCCCCTCTCAGGGAATGTGTTCTTAATACTCACCACTCTCGGGGTGAAAAACACCCTTCTGATCCATTCTTAAATCATCTACCACTTGCCCTAAATCTATATCCTCTCATTTTACTTATCTTTGCTGTGGAGAATGCTTCCTGCTTTATCTTCAATTTTATAAGCCTCAATTATGCCCCTTTATCTTCCTTTGCTCCAGGGAAAGCAGACACCGCTTTTTCAGTCTCTCCTCATAACTGGGACACTCCATCCTAGACAACATCCTGATGAACTCCACAATGGTCCCATAACAAGCTGGGGAAGAGAATCCATTTGTCTCCACTGGTGATCAAATAGTGAATCTTACCCATGAATTGTAGAGTTCTCTTGGATATTAGTCCAGCACTATTTTGTTGTACCTCATTAGAAAGTGCTCAAGGAGACATGGGGATAACATACAAACTTCTTACAGACAGCACAGAATTTGAACTTCGATCATGATCGATGGCGCTGTAACAGCATTGCACTCACTACACTAACCGTGCTGTCCTTCTCAACAGTCTCCAACCAGACGGCATCAATATCAACTTCTCCAATTTCCATTAACCCCATCTCCCTTTCCCCATCTCTTTTGCTCCAGCTCCTCACCCTTCCCTCTCTTCTATCCTTCCTAATCTTCTGCCCTCTCTCTGCTAAACGTCAGAGCTTCACCTCTTCTTCCCTCCCACCTGCATCCTACCTGTAGTCTGTGCTCCTCCCCTTCCTCCCTCCATCCTGTCCTCACCCCCTCCTTTTTATTCAGGCATCCACCTGTTTTTCCCGATTCCCGATGAAGAGCTCGAGCCCGAAACATTAATTGCCTTTTACTTCCTAAGCATGATGCGTGACCTGCTAAGTTTCTCCACCACTTTTAAACCTTAAACTTTCTCCTGTTTTTCAAGTAATAATAAATCTGCTTTGCATTTCCAAGTCATATTACATTTTTGTAATTACAGTTGTTTTTTATTGTTGAATTTCTTTCAGATATTTTAAACAAGGAATATTGTTAGTTCAAATTGACGCTACCTTATTTATTGTGCATTTATATTGTACTAAAGATTCTTTCCTACAAGAGGTGAATTCACAACAATTTTCTTCATTTTATTTCAGTAAACAAAGGCATTCTCCATTTACATTAATTTTCAAGTATGCAAATTTTCTTCTGTGTTCAGTAGATTTTAACAAAAGTAACGAGCCTACTCCCAAAATCTTATAGCAGAGAAAAGCCTCAAGACATCTCCTTCTAAATGAGGAAAAAAAACAATTAAATTTAACGTTTTATCTAGCCTTAATTTGCTGATGACATTAATCTGTAGTTTTCAATCAATACAACTGATTAACAATTTAAAAGAATGAAGATCAGTTTAAGTGGAATGTCCAGTAACCACTGGATTGCGAGTCAAGACAAATGTAAGAAAATTAGTAAAAAGTAGGACATTTTTAAAAATTAAGTGATCGATAAATAAAAAGTTTAATTGTGATTATTACCCATTTATTGCATAATGTGGTCATTGCCCTCCCAATTTTCATTGGATCTACTCAATTTCAAGATGCATTTCTTAACTAAGGAGCTAAAACTAACCCAAAATGGGTCTTTAATGAGATGTATCTAGAATATTGCAACTAGCTCCAAGCATCTATCCATTTGTTTTAAAAGAGTGCAAGAATAATTCTAGCATAAGGGGTTCAAACTGGGATGGAATTTAGATTTATAGACTTGTTTTTCTTTAAGAAAAGATGCCAAACAAATGCAATATTGCTTAAAATGGAGGATTAGGAGAAGCAGAAGTTCATCCCCAGAAAACCCCCTCAAATTTTCCCCAAGGGCGGGCAAAATCGCCAAATGCATTATGACCTTATTGGATTTGACATCATGCCAGTAATCAAATAATAATACAAATCCTGAAGATTATGCAAAGCTCAGGGGGTAAAATTAACCCTCAGATCATTTTAGCCTTCACTTTTCAAAATGCGGTTCAATTTGATGAATTTCTTTTGCAGTTCTGCACCTCCTGTCTGTAAAGATGCTGCTTTATTTCTGGCAACTCTCTGCACTCACCAGGATGTCACTGTCTATGTATGAGATGTAGTTTGCTGAAATATTGCTCCTGCTGGGCACACTGATCGGAATATTGAGTGTATGGCTCCTCTATTATCTGTTACAAATAAAGGGAAGAGTTTGAAGAAGTTCCCAGAGGAAGCTCTCTATCCCCACCACAAGTGCACATTTGGGAGAAGTAGCATATTATCCAATCAGGAATTCACAAACAAACTAAACCCTGTATTGATGAGTGGCTCATATTTAAATTGTTGGTCAGAATCACAATTTATTGTCATGAACGTCATGAAATTCGCTGTTTTCCAACAGCATCAGAATGGAAACGTTCACATTATAAACCATCTTACAACATTACTATAAAAATTAAAAATAATACTGCATGAAAAGTCAGGCAGTGTCTTTGGTTTGTGGATTATTCAGGAATCTAACTGCAGTGGGGAAGAAGCTGTCCTGAACGCTCATCTTTAAGCTCCTGCTGATAGTAGCAGAGTGAAGAGGGTGGTGGAGGGTCTTTGAGGATAGAGGATGCTATATTAAGTCACCACCTCATGTAGATGATCTCGATGGATTGGACTCAGCAGCATCAGTGGGGAAAAGCAAGTTATCAACATTTCGGGTTAGAACCCTTAAAGTCTAAATGAAGGATTTAGACCCAAAATATTGACAGTTCTTTTTCTACTGTGTTCTTCCGATAGCTTTTTGCTCTAGGTCATACCCTAACTGAACTTCTTTGGACCCCTAAAATGGTCAAAACAAAACATTGTCACAGAAATTTAGGGAAGAGAGGGCAGCCCTATTTGAACTATTGTGTGGATCCATCATTTCCCACCCACCCCGCCCTCACCACAAAATAAAAGATATTCAGGTTATTGCCTTTAAAAAGCTAGCATCAATAAGAGCAATTGGATTGCTGATGTAAACTGAGTTATTACGAGCTCCCATTTCATTTAGTGTGAATAGCACTTTAAGGGCTAGTACAGGCTACAACTATTGGAGAAGGAGAAGGAATATTTTTGCTTTTTCCCCCCAAGGACACAGGTGGTGAGAGAGTCATGTAGGTGAAACACTGAAGAACAAGACATTATTGACCACCAGCCCCATCTCATGGAACACTGAGGTGAAGTGACTCTGTGTGAAATGGACAATTCAGCTGATTCTTCCTGTCAGGGAATTATTGAACCCCTCTGTGACCAAAGGAAAGGTCACTTCGACTGACCCTTACTGGGTTGTGGAAGTCACATGTTTTGTTTCCCTTATGCAAGGAAAAAGAGTGTTGTGAAAACTGTTCGTCCGATAGGATATTTCTCAGCAATAAACTTGTCAAGGATTCATGAGTTTTCACCAGTCCAATCACTCAGTCTCTCTAACCTCCTTCGTGATTTCTTCTGGGCATCGGTTTGAGAGTCTGTGATTTGACACAGATTTCTAAGAATTGTGCCCAAGCTGCAAAGGGTTGGGTAACATGTACACTTGTGCATAGTTGGGGTCGATTTGACTAATGTGTTATATTATTAGTAGCTATTAATAAAAAGTGTTTAAAAGACAAATATAACATTGCTGTGGTGAATTTTAATGCTGCTGGTCTGCGACATAACAAATTGGGGTCTCATCTGGGATCTAACCAAAATTGGAGCTTATTGATTTTCAATTTAATTGATTGAGTTCCTTTTTGAAAGCCAATTAAAAGGCTTGTGTGCGTGGAAAAAGAGCAGCAATGGATATTGATGAGTTATTGAAATCACTATCCTCTGTGGGTTTGCAGAAGATGAAAAAGGATGAGTTGGTGGTTATTGTCCAAAAGTTGGGACTTGGTGTGATAAAACCATCTAAGGAAAAGATGGGAGATCCAGAGAATTATAATAAAAACCTATAGCAGCAGAGAAGTTGGGAGAGGAGGAGTTAGAACAATTTCCTCAAAGCAAATCCCTTGAGCAGCAGTTACTTTTGGAACAGATTGAGTGAGAAAAAACATAGATTTGAGGTGGAGAGAGAATAAAGACAGTTTGAGCTTATGTGTATTTGAGTTTGAAGTAGAAAAATGTAGATTTGGGGTGGAGGAAGCAGAGAAGCAAAGGCCGTTTGAGGGAGAGAGGGGAGAGGGAGAGGGGAGAGGGGAGAGGGAGAGGGGAGAGGGAGAGGGAGAGGGGAGAGGGGAGAGGGAGAGGGGAGGGGAGAGGGGAGAGGGGAGAGGGGAGAGGGAGAGGGGAGAGGGAGAGGGAGAGGGGAGAGGGGGAGGGGAGAGGGAGAGGGAGAGGGAGAGGGGGAGGAGGGAGAGGGGAGGGGAAGAGGGGAGAGGGAGATGGGGGAGAGGGGAGAGGGGAGAGGGAGAGGGGAGAGGGAGAGGGGAGAGGGAGAGGGGAGAGGGGAGAGGGAGAGGGAGAGGGGAGAGGGAGAGGGAGAGGGGAGAGGGGAGAGGGGAGAGGGAGAGGGGAGAGGGGAGAGGGAAGAGGGGAGAGGGAGAGGGGAGAGGGGAGAGGGGAGAGGGGAGAGGGAAGGAGAAACAGAGTTCCACCTTCTGGTCCTAGTGAGAGGTTTGTGACCAGTAGGGAGGTTAGGTTATTTGATGAGGCTGAGATTGATAAATACTTGCTGCTGAGAGTTTAAAATGGCAATGGACCCTCATGTCACAAAGCTTGAATAAAGGGAAGGGCCAGCAGGTTTACTCTGCCCCTCTTATAACCGAACACGCTTCTGATTATTAGGGCAGTAAAGCAAGCCATGTTGAAAGCTTATGAATTGGTTCCAGAAACTTATAGGCAAAAATTCAGAAATTTGAGGAAATCAGTGAATCAGTCTTGTATGGATTTTGTATATGACAAAGCTGTGTGCTTTGACCGATGGTGCACATAAAAAAAAGACGATTATAGCAGTCTGAGAGAGCTAGTGTTAGTTGGGGAAATTAAAGGCTGTGCTCCTAATGTTATAAAAGCATATTTAAACAAAAAGGGAGTGGAAATTTGGCAGGAATCTGGTAAATGAGTGGATGAGTATGCTTTATCCCACGAGGTTAAGTTAGTACAAAGTAGATCCTTCCAAAAGAACAATATGAACTATCCAAGTAAGTTAGAAAATATATCGGGTAAAGATGAAGGGAGGCAAGTAAAGGAAAAACTTCAGGTCCCCTTTGCCACTATTATAAGAAACCTGGTCACATGATAGCAAATTGTTCCGTGCTGAGAAAAAAAAGGAAAATGAGGCAGCACCAGATGTATATATTCAAAGAGATGAAAACTATAATCAACAAGAAGCATGGAAATCAAAAATAAAACATTAACTCTGTTTCTTTTTCCACAGATGCCGTCTCACCTGCTAAGTGTTTCCCACATTTTGTTTCAGATTTACAGCATCTGGATATTACATTTGATTTTCTCTTCTTAATACTTACTCCTTGGACTTTTTTTCCTACCCATTCCATATTTGCTTCTGTATCTTATTTTAATAGATTAATTTATTTTATAACTATTGATGGCTGGATTGTTATATCAAAAGCATTGTATAAATATAATCTATAACATAAATAATTTTAAAATATGTATATTTTTGAGATATGCACAGCGGAAGGTCCTTGCATCCCACGAGTCCGTGTGGCCCAAATACACCAATTAACCTACAAACCCCATACTTTTTTTTAAAAAAGAGGGTGGGAGGACACGGAGAACCCAGAAGAAATCCATGCAGTCATGGGGAGAACATGCAAACTCCTTACAAACAGTGCTGGATTCAAACCCAGGTAGCTGGCACTGTAATAGCATTGCACTAACTGCAATGCCTACCGTGTGCTGCCATTTAAAATCTCTAATTAAGGTATTTAAACTGAGAATTCCTACCATAAGCTTCCAAATTACTTGATGAACATAATTTTATATTGAACTGTATACAGATGTATTGGAAGGTACCCAAATTCTTGATCCAACAGGTAGGTCTTAAAATTAAGAAGTTGAGAGAGGAATTTTCAGGAGTAATTCTAAAGGTGGTGCCCAGCATAAAACATTTACCACCAAAGATGACACTTCCAACACACATCCCTGTTCAGTGAGTCAGAGAGGAGAATGAAGTCAGACCTCTAGCTGCTCTTGGACTTCGATGTCTGGCTGATCATGTGCACAAGTCCAAGCTGACTGTGAGTGGATCTCTCCAGCTACCGTTCAGCTTGATTCAGGCTATTACACCTCTATTATAAGGGGGAACTAAACAAACAAATCTTAGAGAATTGCCAGAGCTTCTTCAGAGTGACGTTAGCTGAATCACATCAAAGACTCCAGTCTCCAACAAATCCTTGCAACAAATCTTTGTCAGAGTGCGAATACAAAAATTCAATCCCCAGTATGATAATCATTTCACATGGACTTTCACACAGTAATTATGCATTCATTGACATTGTTCCCCACCCCCCCCCCCCCCCAGTTCAAGGATTAGAATGCTTTCAAGAGCTTTGGGACCCCTGTGAAATAACACCAGCTGCAGGTTGCAAGGATGGGAAATGACAAAATCATCTCGTTTCTCCCTGTAATGGACATTCATACTTTTGAAGACATCAATCATTTATAAACGACTTGCACTTACTTTAGTTCACTCTTGACATGTAAATCCACAAAAATGCCTCATTTTATTTCCATCCAGACAATTGAAGCAGAAAATAATTTAGAAAAGACAGAGGAGCCAGCATTAAAAAATCTTTATGCATTGGTCAATATTTTTTACAAATGGAGAATTATGTTCCACTAGAATCACACTTCCAGCACTGCAAACCTTTAGGCCAAGATGGCCAAACTTTTTGGTTCGGGACCAAACAAATATTAAGAAAAATATAAAGAGTCACAGGCCAAATAACATTAAGCTGGCAGTTTTTAACCACTCTCTGTTCCTTTAACAGGCTATATAAGCCTGTATAGAGCCAACATCAGTCAAACTGAGCAGTTGGACCCCACAGGAGGATGCTGAGACTTCGCTCCCCACTCTCTATGGGCCACTTAAAATGGGCAACAGGCCACAGTTGGCGCAGGATATGGGGGGCAGTTCATAGTTTGGCCACCCCTGCTTTAGGCAGTTATCCCACATCTGGGCTGAAAAGTATATACCTCAACCAAACTTCCTGATTCATTTAAATCAAGTTCCTGAACCCACAGAGGACTAAATGTTACAATGAGCTAGATATCAAATAAAATATGATTTGCTTTTGTAAGGATGTATAAAAGTTGACACTTCAGGAGTCTGCTGGCAAATCTGGATGGAATATTCTGTATATACGCAAAGGATTTCAAATACCAGAATTATAATAACATTTTCTCCATGTCCTTTAACTTCAGTTATTTCACTGGTGTTCCAAACCACATTAAAATGCACAGGTTGTCAGAAACATGCATATACCTCAATTATCTAGAATTCAATTTCCTCTTTGTTGATTAAAAACTATAATGCTCTGAACACATCTGTATAGAGTTTAGTATTTCCTGAATTGTCTTAGAATCTTAATAAAACAGCAAAGCTTTCCAGCATCTCAATTATAAAAACACTTGGACCTTTTCCAACTAAACCATTCAAAAAGAGCCTGATCAAGTGTGTCCATCTTAGACGTTTGAAGAGTGTGATGCTGTTCAACACTTTTATCGGTGTCAGACTTCATATAAACTGCTTAATTCTCTGAGACTGAGTCTTAATGTGATAGATGGTTGATGAGCCAAGTTAAATTCCTCTGGAAGCACTGTACGACTTCCACCTTTTTCCCATACCATACATATCTCCATCTTCTGCTTAAGGGTAAACGCATTTATGACTGCCTGGTTGTTTTTCCTTTAGAATGATAATGATTAGGGAGGAAATTTAAGTGAAATAATGTTCTGCAAAATGGAATCTTTGTTGGTCTCTGCAGGAACTGGTTGCAGGTGTTGCTTCGCAAACAAGTGGTGGATTGGCAAACTAATGCCCAGGTGTGCCAATTTTAAACTTGTGGATTTTTTACCCATTATTCTATTCTTATTTATTTACTTGGTTTGGTGCAGGCTAGAAGGGGCGAGATGGCCTGTTTACATGCTGTAATTGTTATATGGTTATTATTTATTTTCCTCGCTTTTTTTGCCGGTTTGCTTCAGGCTGCAGGTTACTTGAATTCTGGATACCAGGAGCTTTACTGTATTTAGACATCACAGACTTGACTGATAACATCATTTTATTTGGAGTATATGCAGGAATTTAACTTTAACTGTGATTTTCTCAAGAGAAACTATTAATAAAAAGATGTATATTGTGCACCCAGATGCACTTGTGTATAAAATGGTTATTGGAGTCGAGGATGGTCCCATGTGGGCTCTGGAACCTTACTTCTACTGCAAAAATGGAATGCTTCCAAATTGTTGGTTTCTGTGTTTAATTTCCTCATTGTTAATTCATTCATTATTAAAATATTTACCATTTGTGAAGTGTTCAGAATTAAATGTACCCAATTCAGGAAGTATTTCATCACGGAGCGGACTTTGAAATAAATTTTAGAATAAGCCAGACACAATGGGCATTGCTAAAAGAATTTTCAAATGCATTGCTGTTCAAATGGGATCTAGCTTTAATTAAATCTCAAACCTAGAAAACATTTCCAACATTTTATTGGGTGAGCGAGAGGAGGACATTTGACCCGGTTTAACTTCAATAGAAATGAGAGCAAGAAATTAAATACTTTACTCACAAAGTTACAAAATTGGACAGTATAGAACTGAATTGGTTTATACTTTGTATAATTTTGCAGTAATTATTACAATATATAAAGACTAAGCAAAGAGTTAATGCTGGCCCATTGTAGAATTATTCAGCCAATTCAATTCCCCTGATATTTCTTTATAAAGCTGTAAATCACTATCCAATTCCCTTTCAGAGACTCGTTTTGGTTCTATTTTATTCATCTCTAGGTTAGCAAGTTCTACTTTTTAACTACTTATCTGAATAAAACCAGTTTTTCTCATGGCATGTGCTATGTTTAACCTGCCCTTTGAATCGGTGATCCTTGAATGGTGTTAATAGGAAGAGTTTTTCTCTATATACACTGTCTAAAAGTCATGATATTTTGAACTCCCAGCAAATAACCTCTCGAACATTTTTGATCAACAACCCCAACATCCCCAAAATAACCTTGTTTCTGAAATCTATAATTTATGGAACTTTTTTTAAATAAATCTTTTCTATACCTTTTGCATATCCTTCCTAAAGTGAGGTGACAAACTGGAATCAATATTCCAATAGTTTTTTGGCAAGATTTTGTAAAGTTCAACAATCTCTCACTTTTTGTCATCGATAGTTTTATTCATTAAAGTTGGGTCCAATATACTTCAATAACTTCGGTATTCCTCACTAACAGATGTTTTTGACAATGTTCCACTGTGGCATTTATTAGCCATTGTTCTACTCACCATTCCCTAGATTGGATTATGCTTAGACCACATGCTCATAATATCCTTGAACTAAAGAAATGAATCTAGAGATGACATGAGAGTAGATTTCTTTGAAATCAAGGTAGCACTTGGTCAAATAAGGCTTTTGAGGAGTCCGAGCAAAACTGGATTACACAGGATAATCATAATACCAGTAAAGTCTTTGTGTATCTGCAGGGGTCATTTGCTACATCCAATGCATCTGATGTGGCCTCCTCTACATTAGTAAGACTGGATGTGGACAGGGTGATCATTTTATTGAGTGGCTTCACTCTGTCCACTGCATCAGCAAGGATCTCCAAGTGGTCAACCATTTTAATGGCACACACCACACCATGTGTATGGCCTCATGCACTGCCAAATTATCCCAAAATTGGAGGAACAAACCTTATATTTTGTCTGGGCACTTACCAGCCAGAAGCATTAACTGTGATGTCTCCAATTTCTGTTAAACTCTTCTCCCCCCCCCCCCCCACCCCATCCCTCTCTTTCTCCTTTCCTCCAGCTCCCCACCCTTTCTCTTCTCTCCCCTATCAGAGAGCTACTCTTTTGGCCTATCACTCCTCAGCTTTTTCCCCCCCTACCTTCCACAGCTGTATCCACCCATGATCTCAGACATTTTAGCCGGGGCCCCTCTCCTCTCATATTCCCTCTCCCCACTTTTTTATTCAGATAGCTACCTGCTTTAGGTTATACCTGATGAAGGGCCCATGCCTGAAATGTTGGTTATCCTTTATTGCTATGGATACTGCATGACCTGCTGACATTCTCCAGTATATTTGTGCATTGCACTTGACTCCAGAATCTGCAGACTTTCTTGTTTAACACCAGTGGAGTCATAGCTCATGGAAAAGAAGAATGGTGGAAGTCAATTATTATAACCAGGACATAAATGCAGGGCCATCATATGGGAATGTAAATGGCAGCAAGTGCCTACTATGTGTTAATGATGTCATCTCAACTATTGCACCTACTCCCAAGAATTTAATGATCTAAACAATCTTCTGATGCACATTAGGAAGCCAAAAAAAATAATTTCAAGAGTGATTTTAGATACACTATTTTTATGCTGCATGAATAGAGTTTAACAGAAATTGGAGACATCACAGTTAATGCTTCTGGCTGGCAAGTGCCCAGACAAAATATAAGGTTTGTTCCTTCAATGGTTTAATTAAGTACAATTAATCTAAAAAAATAGTGGGCAGGAAAAATGTTTGATATTCTTTGTGTAGATTATTGCACCTTCTGTGCACTGATTATCATCTCAACAAAGGATCCTGGTCTCAAACATTTGACTGCCTATTTCTCTCCACGGATATCGCCTGATCTGCTGAGCCCTTCGGTCTTCTTGTAGTTTACTCAAGATTCCAGCATCGGTAATTTCTTATGTCTCAGAACAAAATAACATTTGACTCACATGCAGGAAGAGCTCTCCGGCTAACTGAGAAGGTGAGCCGTTGGCTCTCTTGTACAGAGACCGTGTTTTTGAAAGTATCGAAGCATTGGACAACAATGAGATGCAGAAGCCACTCGCATTTCAGGTGTACTGGCCCAACCTGACTCAGGAGGTAACATAAACCTCAGGACCCCCATCTACACCTCCCACTGCCTAGGAAAGACAGCTAACATACTGAAAAGCCTATCACTCTCTCCTTTCCCTCCTCCCACTGGGGAAGAGGCTTTAGAGTGTGAAAACATGCCCCCACAGGCTTAAATACCGTTTCTTCCCTACAGCCATCAGGCTCCTCAATGAACCTCATAACAGAGTTCACTGCTCTTGCTTGGTGCTAATTAATCTTCCTTTTCATTGCAATCCTATACTCTATAACTGTACGAATATTAGAGACAATCTGTTAGTCTGCTCACAGAAGAACACTTCTCACTGTACAAGGTATTTTTGTGACAAATAAACCTAAGCTTACTGAAAGTTACTGTAATGCATCGTCTTATGTGAGAGCAAGAGGATGCTGATCCATACTATGCGAGGCAATTAGAGTGAGGCAGTAATTAGAGAAATGGAAGCATACTTGTGGCCTGTAGCCACATCGGAGGGAAAGAATAGCGTAGGCAACAGCTTGCTAAAGATAAAAATTGATCACTACTTTTCTGGAAATATATGCTGGAAAATTTCCATGATCAAACAGGAACAATGGCATCAAATCAAGGCGTGTATGTACCTACAAACTCATCTTTTCAACACGGAACGGTTGGCTAGCTTAAGCAGGACATTTATAACCATAATGCACCAAGTATTTACTGATATTCCAATCCCTACTGCAGTAAAATATTGGATTACTGCACTGTGGCCTCAGACTATTGTCTTCACGGTTCTGGAAATCAGACATTAAAACAGGCTTCCAGGATGTAATTACAACCAAGCCACCTGTTCAAGGTGATCAAGGATTGAAGTGTTTACAACCATCTCATCACAAATCACAAAGAATGGGCTTTTCATGGGGAGTAGTCACATCAAAGACATTTTTGTTAGATCGACATAGATTGATTCTGTTGTTTAAAAATGCAATTTCTTTTATTCAATTCATTCAACCAAATAAAATAAATCAACTATTGAAAACAGGATGCTTTGAAAGCTTAACAATTAAAAACATCTTTGTCTTTGATCTAGGCAATTATAATATAAAGATGATCCTTTGAAAGGTAGGATTATTCCAATTAATATTTTAATGGCCATTCCAAAGATCAACATCAAATTTAAGATGATTTTTAAGAGCCTCTCTGAAACAACATCATTTGAGATTAATAATTGTAAATATGACAAGACATTTAGAAAGGTACATGGGTAGAAAGGCCCATTTAGTCAAAAATGGGCCAAATGCAGGCTATTGATAACTTGGTTGGCACGGATAAATTGGATAAAGGTACCTGATTCTGTGATGAGTAATTCTCCACTCACCCAACTACGCTATGCTTTTTGACGGTGTCTGGAGAGCCACAGAGGTACTCGAAGATCTCCCAATTTTAGTGAAGAGCCTTACATATGAGGTACTGTACACATAAACAAGTTCTATCCAGGGTGCAAATCATCATAATTTATCTTTTTCTCTCAAGAGACCCTGCTCCCTTCGAATAAGTTTTATTTCTTATGATTGCTTTCCAACACTTTTTTTTTAATTATAAATGATAAATTCTGGTTTCTTGTTACTTTCCTTTCTCTCCGTTCATATTGCACAGCAAACATTTATCTATCACTTTTCAGTAGAACAGTGCATCCTTGAATGATCTCCAGTCTTATATTTACATCAGCTGAGATTTCTGTCCTGTGCCACTGGAGACCAACAGAATCATCAACAATAATTTATAATAATAAATCATGAAAATATTTTATAACTTTAGAATATCCTATTTTTTATTCATAACTGGCTCTTTCTTCCTTAACTATGTCCATTCCCAATTTAATCATCCCTGTCCAATTGTGTAATTGATGTAAAGACAGAAAGGAACATAATGACTTATGAAATGAACAAGTTTGTATTTACAGTTTCTATTTTTATATACTGCTTCTTGGTGGACAAAAGCTATTTTTCCTGAATAAGGAGGTGGAATACCAAAGGCCAATGTCTGCAGTTTTTTCATAGTTATTTTCCTTTATTCCAGCAGAGTTATTTGATATCATATTCCTTGCTCAGTCTAAAAGAGTCATTTGATTCCTGATAGTCTTGTCACCAACTAAGTGCATGACTGGAGTTCTGCTTTCAGACCTCTGGTAATTTTATGTGAAAATCCATACTGTATCAGACTCTGATGTTCATATGATCTGTTGGAGTCTATATCTCAACTTATTTTTTAACTTTATAAATGCATCAGTATTTAAGATAAAGCTAATCTAAATACACATACCACTCCCTAGGGAACAAGGTTGAAAATTATTGAATTCAGCTTTGGCTTGTAATTTCAGAACACTATTATTGGTCTCCTCAATCTTTTCCTCTTCAAATGATCATTCATAGCTGGTAGTTTTGTGTACGTGATGTTGTTTGTGAAAATGGCAAATAGCAACAACATTTTTAAAGTCATATTCTTTATCACATCTCAACCAGGTAGCAATTAATTTAGAAATATATGAATATGGGAAGGCATGATCATAATGTCATTGTGCTAGTAGTTGGGCTGCCAATTTAAATCCCACCAGGGAGCTGCCAATTTAATTTCAATTCATAAAATCTGGAACACACTTCCAATTTATACAATAATGTATTTCAGGGAAGAAAATGTGCATTGGTATATCCTTGTCTTCCACCAGGACAAAGATATAGAATGGCAGAGTAAGAAGAGCAGATTGTGCGACTCTGTTATGGCAACAGTGACCTTGGTTCAAATCCCGCACAGTCTGTATCAAGTTTGTACGTTCTCCCCGTGACTGCATGGGTTTCCTCCAGGGGCAGCTGGACTACTAGAACCACACACAATGATTTTTTAAACAACTCAGATTGCTTTAAAATCAAGCTTTTTAATTAAATTGATCTTTTCCACATTTAATTTGCATTTCAAATTATTTTTTCCACTTGCAACAATCAAAGTAAATGCCTGCTAGGGAGAGCCAATAACAAACTGAATCACTCCAACATCTATACAAAATTACAAGATCTCTTTTGCAAGAAGGCAACAGTCGGAAGGAAGAGTTTAACCCTGTGGTTGGAAACACAGTTCCTAACCTGAAAGACTGAGACCACATCTATAAAAGAAAGGGAACCGGGTGAGAAAGGATGAGCTGGTGAGAGTTTGAGGAAGCTGGTCCTTCATTGATTAAATGTGAACCATGAGGGGACCTGTGCTCATCCAGTTTTCACTTGCTAAAAAAGTTCTGTACTCCAACATTTGGTTTTACTGATCACAAACAGCACCGGTGCTTTGGTGCAACCCAGTTTCAATTTGGGGCCTTCTGACAAGGGCATTCCCTGAAACTGCACTTTCAAATCAACAAATGCCTGTTTCTGATGGGGGCTCTGGATATTCATTTTGTTTCTTTTGCAATATGGCCAATGACAAACTTTATTAGAAATGCTTTCCATACTTGGAGCTTAGCTGCCATCAGAAACCAAAGCTACTTGGCCACAGTTATGAACTGGATTTGATTTTACCATGTCAATTGCACAGAGACTAGAGATAAATTAGGATGAAATGTGGAAGATATTTTTCAGATTTGAACAAATTGTCCCAGTTGAAATGTTTTTAAGTTCAAGTTTATTTTCATCCGATTGTATTTATACAACCCAATGAAACAGCATCTCTTCAGATCACCATGTACAATCAAAAACACACAATACAGAGTACATAATGATCGCATATATTATCAAGATAAAAATTTGGGATAATAGTATCCATGGTTACAGGATACTGTTAATTAATCTCATAGTTTGCAGGAAGCTGTTTTCCAGCCTGACAGACTTTGAGGCTACTGTACCTCCTTCTTGATGGTAGTGGGTTAAAAATACTGTGCACTGTATGTAAAGGGTCTTCTATAGTTCCTTGAGGCCTATTTAGATCACACTCGCAGTAAATGATGTCTACAGAGGAAGGGAAGACTCTCGTGATCTTCTCAGTGAGCTAAACAGAGTATTACTATGAATTACTGAGGTGAATTGATCTAGATTGCTAGGATAGGAAAAGTTTTGGGGTGATTTGAACCAAAACAGGCAAATTGGACCTGGTCAGAAAGAACGTCGGAGGCCGAAGGATCCATTTTTGTGCTGCAAAACCCTATACCATTTCTCCTTTTCAAAATCTTTATTATTTAAGAACAAGTTGGATTTAGACTTAGCTCAATTTAAACAGTCACAGAATATTAAAGGTGGCACTTAAAGTATCAGCACTTCTGATGCTATAAAAATTGTTATTACAATGCCAATTAGTTTTGTTGACTTAGAAGAAGAAAAGTCTTTATGATAAAACATGCTGGGGAAATTCTCCACCCACTCAATTCTTTTGAAATCCATTCTGTTCAAAACAATGGTTTTATCATGAGCTTGTGATCCACTCCTGCCTCATGATTTCCCATGACAAAAAGATGAAGATTTGTCCCTTTAATTTTAGGGGATATTGATAAATAATTTGACCTTCACCCTTAGTTCATCAACTTTATGATGTGTTTCTGATCTTTTACTAAATGTCAAATTGAGTGTTGCCCATTCAAAATTTGTGAAAAACCACAGCACCAATCCTGTTAAATTAGTATGGTTTTTACTTAATTGAGGACAATATGAAGGCCCCAAATTCACAGCACCAATCCTGTTAAATTAGTATGGTCTCTACTTACTTGAGGACAATATGAGGGCCCCGTATTCACAGCACCAATCCTGTTAAATTAGTATGGTTTTTACTTAATTGAGGACAATATGAAGGCCCCAAATTCTACTTGCACTGAACTCTCTCCATCCTCACAGCACCATTCACAACCCTGTTAGGTAGGACTACATGAAGCTCAATGACTTAGCCACATTACTCCTTACTCCGTTTCTCTTTTACCCTCAATTCCTGCTATTGAACTCACACAACTCAACCACTTGGCAGAATATCTCCTTACTTGGTTAAATGTCCAGCCACCTCCCACCTTTAGAAATGGATCAATCATTTTTCCCCTTGCTCTGAATCACCGAGAGCATTAAACTTTATTATTTATTCCTGATATCTTTAGCTTTTCATTGAATTATGACATCATTAAGATCACTGTTTCCGACAGAAGTACTGTAGTTCCGCTCACCACACTCTAGGAAAGATGTGATGAGAGAAGGGAGGGTGCAAAGCAGATTCACCAGGTTGTTGCCTGGCATGGAGTGCTTCAACTATGAGAAGAGACTGGAGAGGCTTGGTTTGGCTTTCCCGAGAGTGGAGGAGGTGAAGAAGGGACATGACTGTAAAAAAAATAATGAGAGGTTTAGACAGGGTAGAGCGTATGCAACTTTTCCCATAACAGAGGCAGATAAATTAAAAAGGACATAGAATTAGGGTAAAGAATAAGAGATTTAGTTGGGTTCTGAGGGAGATCTTTTTCACCCAGCGAGCAATTAGTACCTACAACTTACTGCCTTAGAGAGCAGTGGAAACAGATTCAGCAGCTGCATTTAAGAAGTATCTAGATCACACTTGAATTGTCCAGGCAGAGGAGGTGATGGTAAAATGATAGATGATATGGTTAATTTAGATAAGTATCCATTGGTCACCACATTATGGGCCAAATAGCCTATTTCCATGTTGGTCAAGTCTATGACTAAGCTCCCACCATTCCCAATGATTCAGTCACATCATTCCATTCTTGACTTCCACAATCCATGCTTCTACATAGATACCCCTACATACTTGGATAGTCTCAAAAAATTGCCTGTGATGTGCCCCATTTCCTTTCCTTTGTAGCTTCCATTCTTCGGTCCTTGATTCCATTTCCCTTCTGAGATCAAACTCAGTCTGATGATGCACATCTTCATAAGCATGCTTCTTCCTGGATAGATTTTCCAAATCCTCCTTCGTATCCTGCAGCTATCTATTATTGTGGAAAACTTCCCCTCTTTAAATGTAAATGATGGTTTTCACGTTCAAACCTTCAAAAGTTTCCAGTACTCTCTCGAAGAATCTTCCTGGGTGTACATTCAGTTCCAGAAGGCAGAATATCCTGCCATTAGCAAAACAATAGTGGCAGGATATTCAGCTATCTTGCACCCTAACTGGCACTCAGTTCTCAATGTCCTATTTTTGCACCTTTTCCTGAAAGGTTTCACAGTTCTAAACCCAATGGGATTTAAGAGAATGGTACTAGATGAGAAATGATTTCCTACATTTTGCTGCAAAAATTACGGCATGGCATAAATAATTCTATAGCTGTAATGAACTTTTCTGTAACTGTAAGAAAGTGGCAAAAACACACCAAAACGCTGGAGGAACTCAGCCATTCTTTCAGCATCCAAAAGAGACAAGGATATATCACCAACATTTCGGGCCTGACCCCTTCTTCAGGAAAAAGCAAAGAATAAGCAAAAAAGAAAACAGGAAATCTCAGAATAGAAAGTGGTGGCGACCAACATGTTTCACTTGCGGCAGCCATTAGCTTTTCATACATTTAACCTGTCACAGATATGTGTGCAGGCGGATCTGTGTGTGCATGTACAGCTTACTGCCAAAAAATGCCCAGAATAACTCCTCTGCCCTTAATTTCATTTGGAGGAGCATTAATAATTTGGACTGAATCAGTGGCATGGACAAACTTTTAATGTTATTTGAAAACAATCAAATATTATGGATGAATAATGTATATATTTTGGTGTATTAAAAATATTACATTTTTCTGGACGATACCTTTTTAACAAAACTGTAACATTTTGTCATTATCTTACATAGACAAATATGTAGACAATTCCTGTCCAAAACTTTGTCAAGCGATTCACCCATGCTCCCCATGTCGAGAGAAAATGAATATGAAGACCAATATTTATTGATCTCCTTTTGACATTAAGTGATTTAAAATGTTACGGTATTGAATTCAACACTTATTTAAACTGTGCATTCTTCACCCAAGTAGCTACAAACTTCATCATGATCTGTAAAATGTAATTATTGAGATATGTTAAAATAAGGAGCCTTCCAAGTCTCGCATTCTGCTGTCGATCAGCTTTATGATTCTCAAAAATCTACATGTTATTGATTTACATTTTGAGGATTTCACTCGACCTTCCCAAAAGGATAGAAGCCCAGTGTGTGACAGCATTGATGGATTGGTATTGAGCAATGCTTTGCCTCAGGTGTTAGAATGGAACTTCTTGAATTAAAATGGTACCACCTTCCAAAAAATAATGTGCAGAAAGCCCCAAGACAACACTTTCCTCTTCTGAGCTTTTTTATTGTTCTGTTGACAGCAATATTGGCCTCTTTATTTCTGCTGTCTTTTATGACTTCATCACATGAATTCCAGTGCTGCTACTATGGATACAGGAAGCATAAAACCATTACAATGTGAGAGGGGGAAGATTAAAACAAAAAATGAGGAAGCAACAAATACAATGTTTCGCTCTTTCTGGGATCTGTTCAATTTGTTTCTCTGCTAGTGCAGTGAAGTCGATGCCATATTATGCTGAGACACAGCCACTATTAAGCTACTGTACAGCTTTTTGGGGGAATTCCGTGTTTTTAATACAATATAGCACACTCATCTTCCTGGATATCAATTCTGAGTCAGTACTTCATAGGTTAACTACAATTATGTTACAGCTTGGATTTGTTTGATGCCCTTCCATGCACATTAATATCAACTGAGGGCTCACAATTATGTCTCTGTGAAGGGCTGATCTCGGAGCATTGTAGCAGTGGTGCAGCAATCTTATTCCTCCTTGCTTCACCGCACTGTTGTGTACCACGGATTGACGCTGCACTGTACACGGAATCTTTAACTTCTTCTATCTGCCCTCCCCTGAGCTCGACCCTACCATCTTCTTTAACTAAAGTGAACATTTATCGAGAATTAAGACCAAATTCACAATACTCACTACGTGATCATGCCGGCACTGAGTAACACAATTCATTGCACCGATCCAGTCAGATTATAAAATGGATCTTTTTTTAAATCCCAGTCGAATTCACCAAGTCAACAGTGAAAGGTAGCAAATCCATGCCCTCCAAAATGAAAAACTGAGAGTAATTATCCATTCAAGTTGAAATGATGAAATAATACCTGAATTAAAAAGCTACGGAGGACTATATTCCAAAGAACCATGACACTTTGGGCTGCATTTTAAACAGTGGCGAGATTTGAGGCCTTTCCATCAATTAGGGGACTGACTTTAGTGAGGTTGAATGAAATCTACAGATATCCATCAGATTTTAAATGCGACCAAGGAAGAGCCCGTGGAGGGAGAAACAGACCCTGTGATCAAAATGAAGAGCATCTGTCAAATGGGCGCTTGAAAAAATCATAGCACCATGTTGCTCTCTGTGAGATGAGGGAGGCCCAACTGCTGCTCGCCTTTCCGGGAAGACACTGCGGTTGATTTCGCCCCCCCACACAGCCCCCAACCCCCCACACAGCCCCCCAGCCCCCCCCACACAGCCCCCAGCCCCCCACACAGCCCCCAACCCCCCACACAGCCCCCAACCCCCCACACAGCCCCCCAGCCCCCCACACAGCCCCCAACCCCCCACACAGCCCCCCAGCCCCCCACACAGCCCCCAACCCCCCACACAGCCCCCCAGCCCCCCACACAGCCCCCCAGCCCCCCACACAGCCCCCCAGCCCCCCACACAGCCCCCAGCCTGTAGCATCTGCAAATCACAGACCTTATCGTGCACGGTGCCGGTGCAATGTGGAGGCTGCAGCGCCGGTTATTCCCGCAACCTGCCCCACAAACTCATGGTCCGGGGCTTGACAATCACATTCCAGTCAGGGCATTCCGCAAAAGCCGCTCCGTGGAAGGGATTCACACAAGGGTTCTGCTTCCCGTGGCCGCTGCCCCCGGGTCCAGAAGCGGGGGCGGGCGGGCGGGGGGGGGGCGACTTGGCGCGCGGGCTGCAGCTTCTCAGCGATTCACCCCGCGCCTCGCTCCCTCCTGGGAGAATGAGCTCATTCCCAGCCGCCCCACAGCCATTGCAGAGTCACTGCAGATCGCACCGGCACGTCGTTCACTCCAGAACTTCCCCCTCAAGCTGTCACCAGGAAAGTCAAGCCCCTGCCGCAGGCTCCTTCCATGTTCCTTCGTTCTTTTCCGAACGCGCAGTGTTTGCCTGGACTCTGTTATCCACCATGGTGCGGGAGAGGGGGCCGCTCACACTGAACCATTCACTGGGGCATGGGTTCGTTCCGTCCAAATGAGACCCATGGCTTCCCAATCTTCAGCATCTCCTTCGGAAAGTCTGTGGGCGCCCTGCACGGTGCTCAAGGGGGGAGGACCTCTGCCCCCCCCCCCCCCACTGTCGGGTGATCACCAGCCATTCATCCCTGAGTCAACCGCATCGGATCAAGAACTGAAAGCACACGGTTGGGGTAAGCGTTAAGTCCCTGCTCCCGACCGGACGCCTTCCAACTTTCTCGGGGCGGGGGGCGCCCGGGAAGGGGCAAGGGGCCTTGGCGGGGGCTGCCAGAGGCCGTCAGCGCGATCGACCTCAACGCTTCCTTCCCTGCCCTAAAGGCAAGCCAAGAGCAGCAGAGGATTGCCCGGTGCCCCCAAAGTGAGGGCAAGAGAAGCAAAAGCCAGACCCTGCGTGTCCGTGCACTCGCCTCCAGTGCTCCCACAGCCTCTGCGGCTGGACAGACGCTCGTTCAATCCATCGCCCACCCGAGCTCGGGATCCAAACTCCCAAATAGTTTTTGATCATCTGGCTCTAGGCTCACTCTCAAATTAAACCAACCTGACCCGACCTAATCATTAGATTCTGATGAAGAAGACATTGATTTGATTCTCCTTTGCCAGACTTCTGAAATGGGACCTGATTTTTTTCTTGACTGCCTCTACAATGCCAGGCTTACACTTTGGCAAATGATCCGTCAGCACTTGGCCACTGACCAGGACGCAATCAATTGCTTCTCAATAAATAAACATTCTCACTGAAAACTCAGGACATGGTGCATAATGGCTCTTAACTTTTAGAAACAATTTCAAGAGCATGGATAAAAGGAAGAACTACTTCAATGCTAATTGCTCTAGCTTTAGAGCGATGAATGAAAGCATCATCAGGGACGTGCTGAGATACCTTTCACATCAGCAAAGAACTCCATTCTCCAAAGCCAGGGGTTGTGTTGGCTATGGATTTCAATGTATTTTGTTCAGTCCTGGCTATTGTTGGACAAGAGGAGAAACACGATTAGCATGAGGGTCAGTGACAGCACCAGTGACTGGGGTTTGAAGGCGGCACTGACTGGAAGGAGTTTGTACTTTCTCCCTGTTTCTGCGTGGGTTTCCTCTGGGCCGTCCAGTTTTTTCCCACCTTTCAAAAGGTATGGGGGTGTCGATCAATCGAGTGTAATGGGGTGGCACGGGCTCATGGCTGGAAGGGCCTGTTACCGTGCTGCACGTTTAAATTGAAATGTTTACATTTAAAACATTTTTTAAAACTTAAATCTCCATTCGTGGGATGTGTTTGCAGGGTCACTGAAATGATCTCTATGTGGAAAGAAATGATCCTTTAATGTTTTCCTTTCACCAAGAGAAGCCTCCCCAAGCATATATAATGCTTCCTGGTTTCCATGTTAGAAATAATTGGTTCCATTCTCTGTGAGCTGTAATATGCCATATTGGTGCAACCCACGACCCAGAGACTGGTACCTCCAATAGAAAAGACCTCACCCAACTCTTGAAAGAAAAGAATTGCCCTCGACCTCAGCCTCCGCAGACTTTCGTGTTTATGTCATAGCAGTGTCTGGCTCTGCCAGGCTTTCTGATTGATTCCCAAATGCATCAATGCTATCATGCCCTGTTTTCCAGAGCCTGCTCCACTGGAGATCTCAACTCTTCTGCTGCAGCTGCTGTGAGGCTTTTGGTAACTCTGGTTAGAATTGCCTGACAGCATTTGAAAACTTACTGCCTGCCAAAGGCTACAAAAGTTTCTTCATATATAAAATAGGTGGCTTTTAAACAAATCTGATACTTTGAGATATTAAAAAAACAATTGAGCATATTTAAAACAATTAATATCGACTTAAATCCTGAACATTAGAATATTCTAAATTGATTAAAATTAATTTAATACACATTAGAATGAAGCTAATCTATATTTACCTTTTATTCCACAGGTTCATTTTTTAAGAGACTAGGTTCCATTAAGAAATGTTGTGATTAATCTTAGTAGTTGGTTTAATTCTACTCTTTTATTAATATCCTGTTTTTTTCTTTTGGGGAGGGTAAGGGGGGGGGGGGATAAGCTTTCCACATATATCTGTATTCTTTTTTCTTTTATTTTTTTTCTCTTCTCACCTTTATGTACTGTATCACCATTTATTTTTTAATTCTATTTTGATTTATTTGGATATGATTCTATATTATATTGTACTGTACACAAACCTATAAATAAAATTTTAGAAAAAGAAACGTTGTGATTGTGATCATACACCCAAAAACATATAATGTCTGAACAATTGAACTGGAAGCTTTGCTGGAAGAAAAGTGGTTAAAATAATGCCCATGCAGCCAGATGTCCGCACCATTGAGCCAGAAGCCCAAGTATGAATTCCACTGCTCGTGCAGCAGAATTTAATTTGATGTAATTAAATAAATAGGGAATTTTATATTTATAGATAGATAGATAGATAGCTTAAAACTGTTCAATAAAACCTCTTTGGTTTATATATGTTCTACAGGGAAGAAAATAGCCTATCCTGGACTCTTTAGCTATTTAGGATTCAAGGCCCTCTAATGGATTGACTCAAAGCTGCATCCTCAATTCACGGCCAATTAAGGATGAATCACAAATGCTAGTTTTAATCCTATCAGGTAAATTATTTACAATACAGGGAAAATTGTTCAAAACATTTTACATAGCATCAATCACCTCATCAATATTCATTCCACATTTTACATTCTTCTCTTAATCCTCCGTTACCACCCCTGTGACGCTTTGTTATTTCTCCCCCAACCCTCTCTGTTAGTTGAGGGGCTTCCACTCAGTGTCAGTAATGGGAGGACTCTCAACTGTGCTCCCTCCCCACAGCACCCTCGCGTTGGCGGCACCAAGCCTCAGCGTGTCCCTCAGCACATTCTCTGCAGCCTGGAATGTGGATAGCAGCAGCATTCCCGGACCAACATCTCAGTATGCTAGAAGACCAACAGGTTTCAGGCAGACTAATGTCTATGCACCAAGATTCTCACTTGCCGCTGCCGAACAGGAATTTCATGAATTTTAAAAAATGACAATCGTATACATTAAATTAGAAAGAGATAATAAGATAAAGGTACCACATATATCTGTATGAACTTCACCCCCCCCCCCCCCCCCCCCCGAGTACTGACCAGTCCTGTGCCTGCTTAGCTTCTGAGATCAGACAATCCTGTAGTGATTGAATGCTACCCCCAGAAGGAGTTGGAGATGGAGTGTGTAGCATCTGGGGAATGTTGCATCTTGCGAATGTTGTTGCATCTTTAGTAGATTCAAAATGGATTCTCTCCCCTTGAGTCTGCATACGTTTGTTCTGTTTTTAGTGCTGGTTGCTTAGTTAATAAATCTAGTTGCTTTAAAAAAGAACCCAAGTTTCTTTATTGTAATAAAATAAACATCACAAATCCCAGGTGCATTCAGGCTATTAGGTGCAGTCTATAATGCAAAAGTGAGATAATTCATAATAACTATTGTGCAAGAAAAAAAGTGGCATTCCAATAATGCAGGCAGTTGTTTTTTGGTGCAGGAACAGTCCATGATGAGTCTAATAAGTGGAAGTTCAAAACCCTCACAGCCATTGTTCTTGAACCAAGAGGTGCTGGTCTTCTGGTTTCTGTTCCTCCTGCTCAGAGGAAGCAGTGAAGAGAAATTGTTACCAGAATGTTGTGGATCCTTTATGACATTGGCTGCCTTCCTGAAGCAGCGCCTCACATAGATGTCTTCAATGGATGGGAGGGTGAGAGGTTGTACTTCTTAAACCAGACACAGTTAGGAAAAGCAACTCCACTCACAGCACTGCACCAAACTCTCTAAAATACTGTCTTTAACTCTGGTTCTCTATTTTTTTTCTTTGCCTTTCTCCAGTCATCTGTCCCAATAAAAGCTTTCCTTCACTGTCTCTGTCGATAATTCTTTTCTCTTTACCTATATATCCAATGGTTGCATTTCTCATTTAACATTCAGAAGAACTCCTGACAATACGAGTGTTGGTGAATAAATGGGTTGGCTCTGACTTCATTTTACAAGAAAGATATTGGATTTTCCAGTTGCACCAGTACATATCCATTCCTAAATTAGATTACATAAGCAACATTTTTTTATTTTTATATTAATTTTATATTTGTCTTACTCGATTCACTGCGAGATAGTTTTAATAAAGCAAATGGCAATTGGTATCAGAGCCTATATTTAAAAAAAACAATGGATGCACAATTTAACTCAGATTGGGATATGTGATCTATTATTCAGTGAGACTGTTACCAGTATTCATGCTTCTCAGTCTGAATGACTATGACAAGGAAGTGGATCTCTCTTTCCCCTGAAAATCTGAAGACTGATTCCTGAAATTAGTCTGAAGTGAAATCTGAAGTGATGCTGGTTGATTTATAATAGATTGACTTCACACATAACACGGCATTCCATTCTTGAAGCCTGGCCAACGGCAAAGACAAATTGCTCACCCAAGTCCAAGAAATAAAAGCCAGACACAAGCAAGGATATTAAAAAAAAGCCTTTGTTTTTACAACCAACCTCTCAAATACTTGATTTATCAGGACAGACTGGGCCATTAACCTCACATGGAGTTTTGTTGCATAAATTTCTTCTTTTTATTTGGTTTGGCTTCACGGACAAAGATTTATGGAGGGGTAATGTCCACGTCAGCCGCAGGCTCGTTTGTGGCTGACAAGTCCGAGGCAGGACAGGCAGACACGGTTGCAGCGGTTGCAAGGGAAAATTGGTTGGTTGGGGTTGGGTGTTGGGTTTTTCCTCCTTTGTCTTTTGTCAGTGAGGTGGGCTCTGCGGTCTTCTTCAAAGGAGGTTGCTGCCTGCCAAACTGTGAGGCGCCAAGATGCACGGTTGGAGGTGAGATCAGCCCACTGCCGGTGGTCAATGTGGCAGGCACCAAGAGATTTCTTTAGGCAGTCCTTGTACGTCTTCTTTGGTGCACCTCTGTCTCGGTGGCCAGTGGAGAGCTCGCCATATAACACGATCTTGGGAAGGCGATGGTCCTCCATTCTGGAGACGTGTCCTACCCAGAGCAGTTGGATCTTCAGCAGCGTGGATTCAATGCTGTCGGCCTCTGCCATCTCGAGTACTTTGATGTTGGTGATGAAGTCGCTCCAATGAATGTTGAGGATGGAGCGGAGACAACGCTGGTGGAAGCGTTCTAGGAGCCGTAGGTGATGCCGGTAGAGGACCCACGATTCGGATCCGAACAGGAGTGTGGGTATGACAATGGCTCTGTATACGCTAATCTTTGTGAGGTTTTTCAGTTGGTTGTTTTTCCAGACTCTTTTGTGTAGTCTTCCAAAGGCGCTATTTGCCTTGGCGAGTCTGTTGTCTATCTCGTTGTCGATCCTTGCATCCGATGAAATGGTGCAGCCGAGATAGGTAAACTGGTTGACCGTTTTGAGTTTTTGTGTAAATTTACTTGAGTATGAAAAGACTGACTGTTAACTTTTTAAAAACTGATTTTGGTAAAATAGAAAAATGTTCCATCTAATTCCTAGGACAATTTAACGACATTGCTCTCAGTACTAAAACAGTTATTTGGTCACGTTTCTTTACATAATTATGAATATTTACTCAATTCACTTTCAATAGTTATTGAAAGCTTTAAGATTTCTGCTGATGTATCTGCCATTAAATATAATGGCTTCAAATGTAACTTCAGAATTTGCAGGATGATTTCTTGGCAGATGTGACATTCAGCAAAAATGGAATATTCTGAATAAATGTAGCTGCTGCTAAGTAATGAGAGGGAGAGAGGGAGAAGATTAGCTGTGGCCACATGAAATTACTGTACTCAAAAGAACAAAATGTTTTCATATTGGTTTGCATTGTAATTTAGAGGATGGAAGAAAACCATTTGGCTGATCATATCCATGACAACCACAGACTCATTCCACTTCTGCAAGCTTCAGCTCTTCAAATAAATTTGGTGATTTCTACCCATATCATCCATTTAGACAGTGAACTCCCCAAATAATATAAAAGTAAATTTTATCTGCTCTGTTTGTCTGACACAAGTTAATATAAGAAAAAATTGGTTCTTCCTCTTTGCTCAATCAATGACTATCATAAAGTTACATACAGACAGTCCCCAGGTTATGAACAAGATCCGTTCCTAAGTCTGTCTTTACATCAAATTTGTAGGTAAGTCAGAATTGTTCTTATTTAGCGTCAGTTAGTCATAGTATATAGTACAAACACTTAATATATAGCATATATTTTACCCTTCTATGCAAAAAAAATCATGATTAAAAGACCATCAGTCTTGCAAACTGGAAGGGGCTTTCGTGGGTAACGTTATGCATGTGCATGAATTGGGGAATAATTTGTTCATAAGTTTGGATTGTCTGTAAGTCGGACATTCATAAAACAGGGACTGTCTGTATATGTTCCTTCAACAATTTATCTTCCAAGAATCCCAAAAAGATGAACTTCCATAAGATGTACATCTACAAGAGGTGGTGTCAAAAGAAAGCAGCCTCTATCCTCAAGGGCCTTCACCACCCAAGCCATGGCCTCTTCTCACTGCTACCATCGGGAAGGAGGTACAGGAGCCTGAAGACAAACACCCAGCAGCACAAGACTTTTCTTATTCGAAAAACTTTTGAACTTAAATTTAGAATTTATAAAATTGTATAGGATCAGGAAAGAGGCAGTTTAAAATCTACCGAATTATTCCATCACAGAAGAATGAGGGGAGACTTGAGAGAAGTGTTTGAAATTATGATGGGGGATAGACAGAGTAAATGTATGAGGTTAGGTGAGATACAGACCAGAGGACTTGGGATAAGGGTGAGAGCGCAAAGGTTTAAAGGAAACATGAGGAAACTTCATTGCAGAGAGTGGTGGGAGTGTAGAATGAGCTGCCAGCTGAGGTGGTGAACGAGGGCTCAATTTTAACATTTAAGAGGAATTTGGACAGGTACATGGATGGGAGAGTATGGACGGCTGAGGACTGGGCGCGTCAGTGGGACGAGAGAGAAAAATAGTTTGACACAGATTAGTAGGGCCGAAGGGTCTTTTTCTGTGCTGTAATGTTCTATGGTTCCTTGATTCTATGTAAATTGAACTCAGATTAAGAATGTTCAATTATTGTTACTGTTCAGTTCTAAAATTATATTCATTTTTGCTCAGATATTAATACATTTACTTTTGTCATGCCATATTATGGCCATAAAAGTACTACCAGTATAAATATGTAAATTTGTTAATTTAATCAGCTGGTTCCTGCAATTTCCCAATGCAATCCTATAAATCATTATTATTGATAACTGAATATTTTGCAGTACATGTGTTCAAGAGAGATGTATTGCAACCGTCAAGGTCTTTCCCATAAAATTTTTGTCTCTTCTCGCTGTAAGACATTAAATGGATCTTAACACATTTTGCTTTTTTTTTTGCTGAGATTTTTCATTATGTCAATCCAACACCCAAGATAGATCTAAACTAAATGTCTACAGGCAGGGTTTCTAAATCAATTTCTTCAGTTACTTTGCTTGTTTTAATTCTAGCAGAATATGAAAAGTTACTGAGGCTGCACCATCTAGTGGCATTTTGTGGTCATTCATTTTAAATACAGCGAGTCGATGCATGACATTCAGATTGTGTCACTGCCCAATTGAGAATTTTACCATCATAGAATCATCGAACATTACAGCACAGAAACAGGCCTCTTCGGCCCTTCTAGTCTGTGCTAAACCTTTTTTTTTGGCCTAGTCCCACCGACCTGCACCCAGTCCACAGCCCTCCACACCTCTCCCATCCATGTACCTGTCCAAATTCCTCTTAAATGTTAAAAATGAGCCGGCATTCAACACTTCAGCTGGAAGTTCATTCCACACCCCCACCACTTACTATGTGAAGAAGTTCCCCCTAAACTTTTCTCCTTTCACTCTTAACCCAAGTCTTCTGGTTTGTATCTCACCTCCCCTCAGTGGAAAAAGCCTGTCTACATTTTCTCTGTCTATCCCCCTAATAATTTTAAATATCTTGATCAAATTTCCCTTAATTCTTACGCTCCAGGGAATAACATCCTAACCTGTTTAACCTTTCCCTGTAACTCAGTTCCTGAAGTTCAGGCAACATCCTAGTAAATTTTCTCTGCCCTCTTTCAATCTTATTGATATCTTTCCTGTAGTTAGGTGACCAAAACTGCACACAATTCTCCAAATTTGGCTTCACCAATGTCTTAAACAACTTTACCATAACATCCCATCTCCAAAACTCAATACTTTGATTTTTAAAGGCCAATGTGCCAAAAGCTCTCTTTACAACCCTATCCACCCGTGATGTCACTTTCAGGGAATTATATATCTGTATTCCCAAATCCCTCTGTTCTGCACCACTCCTCAGTGACCTACCATTTACCGTGGTTTGTCCTTCCAAAATGCAGCACCTCATAATTGTCTGCAATAAATTCTACCTGCCATTTTTCAGCCCTTTTTCCTGCTGGTTCAGACCCCTTTGAAAACCTTTATCCCTGGAAATAACAACTCCAATCTTAGTGTCATCTGCAAACTTGCTTATCCAATTTACCACAATATCATCCAGATTTTTGATATAGATGACAAACAACAATCTCTGCATGGATCCCTTGTTACAGCCCTCCAGTCTGAGAAACAATCATCCATCAATACTCTGGCTTCTCCCATCGAGCCATTGTCGAATCCAGTTCACTACACCATGAATACCTAGTGTCTGAACCACCCTGATTAACCTCCCATGTTCTTTTTCTTTGGCTTGGCTTCGCGGACGAAGATTAATGGAGGGGTAATGTCCACGTCAGCTGCAGGCTCGTTTGTGGCTGACAAGTCCGATGCGGGACAGGCAGACACGGTTGCGGGGAAAATTGCTGGGTTGGGGTTGGGTGTTGGGTTTTTCCTCCTTTGTCTTTTGTCAGTGAGGTGGGCTCTGCGGTCTTCTTCAAAGGAGGTTGCTGCCCGCCGAACTGTGAGGCGCCAAGATGCACAGTTTGAGGCGATATCAGCCCACTGGCGGTGGTCAATGTGGCAGGCACCAAGAGATTTCTTTAGGCAGTCCTTGTACCTCTTCTTTAGTGCACCTCTGTCTTGGTGGCCAGTGGAGAGCTCGCCATATAACACGATCTTGGGAAGGCGATGGTCCTCCATTCTGGAGACGTGACCTACCCAGCGCAGTTGGATCTTCAGCAGCGTGGATTCGATGCTGTCGGCCTCTGCCATCTCGAGTACTTCGACGTTGGTGATGAAGTCGCTCCAATGAATGTTGAGGATGGAGCGGAGACAATGCTGGTGGAAGCGTTCTAGGAGTCGTAGGTGATGCCGGTAGAGGACCCATGATTCAGAGCCGAACAGGAGTGTGGGTATTACATCCGGTACCGCACGGATGGCAGTCTCTTCAATCTGAGGCGCCTGCAAGCTCACACCAAGACACAAGAGCAACTTGTCCGTGAACTACTCTTTGCAGATGATGCCGCTTTAGTTGCCCATTCAGAGCCAGCTCTTCAGTGCTTGATGTCCTGTTTTGCGGGAACTGCCAAAATGTTTGGCCTGGAAGTCAGCCTGAAGAAAACTGAGGTCCTCCATCAGCCAGCTCCCCACCATGACTACCAGTCCCCCCACATCTCCATCGGGCACACAAAACTCAAAACGGTCAACCAGTTTACCTATCTCGCCTGCACCATTTCATCGGATTCAAGGATCGACAACGAGATAGACAACAGACTCGCCAAGGCAAATAGCGCCTTTGGAAGACTACACAAAAGAGTCTGGAAAAACAACCAACTGAAAAACCTCACAAAGATTAGCATATACAGAGCCGTTGTCATACCCACACTCCTGTCAAACCTCCCATGTGGGACCTTGTCAACAGCCTTACTAAAATCCATGTAGACAACATTCACAGCCTTCCCTTCATCAACTTTCCTGGTAACCTCTTCAAAAAAACTCTAAGATTGGTTAAACAAAACCTAACATGCACAAAGCAATCCCTAATTAGTCCATAGCTATCCAATAATTATATATCCGATCTCTTAGAACACCTTCCAATAATTTTCCTATAACTGACATCAGGCTCACTGGCCTATAATTTACAGGGTTACTTTAGGAGCCTTTTGTGAACAACGGAACAATGTGAGCTACCCTCCAATCCTCTCGCACCTCACCCGTGGCTATGGACATTTTAAATATTTCTGCTAGAGCCCCCCTGTAACTTCTACACTAGCCTCCCTTAAGGTCCAAAGGAATATCTTATTAGGCCCTGGGGATTTATCCATACTTATTTGCTTTAATGCAGCAAACACCTCCTCCTATGTAATCTATATAGGTTGCATGACCTCACTGCTTATTTTCCTTACTTCCCATGACCGTGCCCTTCTCCTGAGTAAATACTAATGAAAAAAGGAACTATTTAAGACCTCTCCCTTCTCTTTTGGCTCCTGACAAAGCCAACCACTCTGATTTTCAAGGGATCCAATTTTATCCTTTACTATCCTTTTGGTCTTAATATACCTGTAGAAACCCTTAAGATTTTCCTTCGCACTTTCGGGCGAACCAACCTCGTGTCTTCCTGATGGTTTTCTTGAGGGTTTTTTTTTTGCATTTTTATATTCCTCAACGACTTCATTTGCTCCGTGTTGCCTCTACCTGTTAGACACCTCTCTCTTCTTCTATGGGGATAAGGCTGGAAAGGGGTACTGATGGTAGTGATCAGCCATGATCTGTAAAATGGCGGTGCTGGCTCAACGGGCCGAAGGGCCTACTCCAGCTCCTATTGTCTATTGTCTAAACCAGACCCCCAATATTCCTCGAAAACCAAGGTTCCCTATACCTGCTAACATGGCCTTTAATCCTGACAGGAACATATGAACTCAAAATTTCACCTTTGAAGATCCTCCACTTACCTTGCAAATCCTTGCCCAAAAACAACTTATCCCAATCCACACATTCAAAGTCCTTTCTCATTTCCTCAAAATTGGCCTTTCTCCAACTTAGAATCTCAACCCGAGGACCAGGCCTATCCTTCTATATAGTTAACTTGAAACTAATGGCATTATGATCATTGGACCCCAAATTTTCCTCTGCATATACTTGTCACCTGTCCTGTCTCGTTCCCTAAAAGGAGATCCAGTATTGCCCTCTCTCTAGTTGGTATCTCTACATATTGATTTAGAAAACCTTCCTGAACACATTTGACAAACACTCGGCCATCCATCCATCCATCCATCCATCCCAGTCAATATGTGGAAAGTTAAAATCTCCTACCATCACAACCTTCTGTTTCCTGCAGCTGTCTATTATCTCTCTATAGATTTACTCCTCCAATTCTTGTTGACTATTGTATGGTATATAATACTACCCCATCAGTGTGATCATTCCTTTTCCATTTCTCAGCTCCACCCATATAGCCTCAGTGGACAAGCCCTGTGGTCTGTCCTACCTGAGCACAGCTGTGATATTTTCCCTGATGAGCAATGGTACTCCTCCCCTTTTCATCCCCCCGCCCCCATTCTAATCACATCTAAAGCAATGGAAGTCTGGGACATTGAGCAGCCACTCCTGGCCCTCCTACAACCAAGTTTCACTAATGGCTACAATGTCACAAGCTCTAAGCTTGTCTGCCTTTCGTACAATACTCCTTGCATTGAAATAGAAACACCTGAGAACATTTCCACCACATTTAACTTCTAACGGTGCATGCAATTTTCACATAATCTTTTCCCTCCTCCACTCCTCTGTCTGCTCTGTTTCCCCTCCCCCTGCAAATCTAATTCATACCCACCACAGCAGCACTAGCGAACCCCTTTCCTGCAAAAATATTAATCCCCCTTCAGTTCAGATGCAAACTGTCCCATCGGAACCTTCCCTGGAAGATCCAGAAACCTGAAGCCCTCCCTCCTGCACCATGTCTTTAGCTGCATTATTCTCCTCCTTCTAACCTCACCAGCACTTGGCATGGGTAACAATTCTGAGATCACTACCCTAGAGGTCCTGTCCTTCAACCTAGCACCTGACTTCCTGAACACTCTTGCAGGACCTCCTTACCCTTCCTACCCATGACATGGTCCTTTGGAGGACCATGACATCTAGCTGCTCGCTCGCCCTCCCTTCGGAGAATGGTTGAACTTGATCTGAAATATATCTGACCCTGGCACAAGGGAGGCAACAGAGCATACCATCCAGGATATCTCTTATCTGTCCCCCTAACTATGGAATCCCCTATCACTACAGTTCTCACCTTCTCCTCCCTTCCCTTCTTAGCCACAGGACCAGAATCTAGGCCAGAGGCCTGATCTCTGTGGCCTGTCTAACTATGGAATCCCCTATCACTACAGTTCTCACCTTCTCCTCCCTTCCCTTCTTAGCCACAGGACCAGAATCTAGGCCAGAGGCCTGATCTCTGTGGCCTGTCCCTGGCAGGTCTTTCCCTCCCCTCCCTCACCCCAGCAGTATCCAAATGTTACTGAGGGAGATGGCTACAGGGGTCCACTTCAGTGGTGTGGCAGGGAGGGACAGTAGGACCCTGATCCATCTGTTTGAGGTAAATAGGATTTTAAATAAAAATTGGTATTGATAACCAAAGAATATGTCTAACTTAATCAATCCCCTAAATACTGGTTGGTTACCAGCAGGAAGTGTCAATCTACTTGTGAATATTTTCATGGAATGTAGGAATTGTTTTTTTGTTTTTTTTTAAATTTTTTTATTTTTCACACCATAAATCACATTAGCCATGATATACACTATTTCTCTCACACATATACAGTGACTTTTTCTCCCCCCCCCCTTTCCTCCCAAACCATCCCCCCACCCCCCCCTCTCATCCATTTTAGGTATACAATCTAGGTTGCATTAAGCCAGTCAGACAATGTTGTCATTCAACAAAATTACACCAGAAATTCTACTGAGTCCATTCTTTTCTTTCCTTCTCCTTCCATCAACTTAGGTAATGTTTGTCCCCGGTAGGTTTTCGCTATTGTATTCAATGCAAGGCTCCCATACTTGTTCGAACACTTCAATATTATTTCTTAACCAATATGTCACTTTTTCTAATGGAATACATTTACTCATTTAAATTTGGTAGTTTCTTCCTTTTAATTTGGTTATGTGTTCCATTAATATTTAAAGACATATAGTTCAGCGTAGCCCTTTTATATTTTGTTTATCTTCTCTTTCCGTTTTTCCATCATTACCTTTCCTCCTTTTCCATTTCTGTTTTCTTATTTTCAACTCTTTATAAGACAACATTCTGAATGTAGGAATTGTTGAATGGAAAAAAAGTATGTTCTCATTTAGCTTCCAGCATCCTAGTATGTAGTTGGATGGAAAAAAAACCAAAATAGTTAACTAATTACTAATCAATCACAATAGGATATCTTGCAACAGAAAATAGTGAAAATTAATCAGCAGATCAGGTAACATAATGTTGAGAAAAAATTGACTTTTACCTCATTGAGAATCTTTCATCAGAAATATAAGATCCCGATATGATACGACGCTAATCCCTGTGATTAACAGGTTTGGAACTTTAGCTACAAAATTATTTGTCCTTCCTAAACAGTTTCCAGAAGGTGGCGACATAAATTGACAGTGGCAACAATAATGTTTGGAACTTTCATTCATCGGCCAGGGCAATGAGTACAAGGGTTGCTACATCATGCTGCAACTGAATAAGATGTTGTTGTGTCTGGACTTTTTTTCCAAGATTGTTGTAAGAGTCAGAGTTCATCTCAACTGTATCTCTGTGATATCAGCATACAAATGCATACTAGTTCACTTTGTCCTTCTAGACTGCTCCAGAATTTAATAAAAAAAGGGTAGCACATTTGGTGTAGTGGTTAGTGCAACTGCACAAGTGATCAGGATCAGGGTTTGAATCCTGCGCTCTCTGTAAGGAGTTTGTAAGTTCTCCCAATGTCTGCATTGGTTTTCTTCCACCGTTCAAAACATATCAGGGGTGTAGCTTAATGGGGCATAAATTGGGTGGCACAGACTTGTGGGCTGTATATCTAAATTTTTTTAAAATATAGCATTTTTAATAACATTTTACTTGTTGTAAACATTCAGCCCTTTGCTTATCAAAAAGTTACTTTGAACTTAAATTTATTCAAAGCTTGTGCTTCCGTTGACTTTTGCGATGATGACCCTCAGAAAGAAAAATCTATCTTATTTCTGTTCGACTGGACCACCCCTTATTATCAAATCATTCCTAGTTTTACATTCTCCCTTAAGCAAAAGCATTGTTTCCACATCCACCCGGTTACAATCCATTCAGGATCTTGTATGTTTTGATCAACGCTCCTCTCCCTTTTCTAAACTTCAATCAGTCCAAACCTAACCTATGCGACCTTCCCTCATTTCATCACCTGACCATTTCAAACTTCTGAACCTTTTCTCAATTGCTTCCAATGCACCAATAATCTTCCTTAAATAAATTCAATTCTCTACACCAGGGGTGTCAAACTCTAATTCACAGAGGGCCAAAATTAAAAACTTGGACTCAGTCGTGGGCCAAACTAAATATTTATTGAAAATTTTCAACAACATCTGCATGTTTTCTCTTCTTTCAACATATGTAATGTTAAACTTTTTCTTATTAAAATAAATGTTTAATAATAGTTTTGGTTAAACTCTTTCCAGAAGAAGCATTAACAAGTGAGAAATAAAATATTCAATAAATAATATTTCTCTATAGCCTTTAAGCTCCTTTTAAATGTATTTTTTTTTCACAAGCCAACAAGTCAAAAAAGTAACAACTTGCTTCAATGAAAATCCAATCTTTCAACTAGGAACAGTCCAAAGTGATCCAAAGAAAATATGAATCCAAGCTTAGCTTGCTCCACTGTGATTTACTCTGATGCACCTGGGTCTAAACCAGATACTTGGCATCTCTTCTTAGATGCAAGTTCATCAAACTCTGGGGTCAGAGTTTGCCTCCCACCTGTCTTGAAAGGTCCTGTTTTCTGTCTTTCGTTTGGCCATTTTTCGTAAGGGGTTTATTACATGTGAGTTTGGCGACAGGTTGCAGATGCCAATGAAAGTAAAGAGAGGAGGTGGGGCCGGTGCCAATGCATTTGCAAAGCATTCTGGGATTTGTACTATTAGCTGTGCATGCGCTCTACTGGCGCAGTGGCCAGCGGGCCAGCTCTAATACATATTTGATATGATCTTGCGGGCCAAATATAATTATATCACGGGCCAAATTTGGCCCGCGGGCCTGAGTTTGACATGTGTGCTCTACACAGTACTTTATTAACTGAAGCAAAGTCTCCCTATTTTTGTATTCAAGAAATTGAGCAATAAGCAAAAGGAATTACCTGCTCCACTTGCAATTATGCAGCAGGGGAGCCAGATTTTTCCATCTCTCAGATGTCTGCTGTGTTTCATTATTTAGATTATATGCTTTTTCAGCCAAAAAGGACATATTTGCTGTTCCAATGTATTGACTATGCCACTTGTCACTAAAGGAAACAGGGTTCTGCCTGCAGGCGGCCGGCAGGGACCATCAGGGGGGCTGTCAGGGAGCGGTCAGCAGAGTTGACAGGAGGCAGCCAGTGGCAATAGTGCAAGGCCGGGGAATTCTGTGACAGCCCCACCAGACGCTCCACCCTCCAGCACCTCACTGGGCCGTTTGGCCTTCAGGGCCGCTCGTTGGTGCCAGCAGCTAAAAGCAATATTAGTGGGAAAAATGGCCATCTTTCCTACCCATAATCACCCACACAGCTGGAACTGCTCTGCGTTTCCCTGGCTGGTGCTGGCACTAGCAGAGTAGTTTCAGCTGCATGGGGGATTATAGGTAGGGAAGACGGCCATTTTGCCAGTGATCCTGCATTGAGCCGCCGTCAACTACCAGTTGCATGCTGGAATAACCCTGAAGCAGCTGCTCTGAGATGCTGACCCAGAGCAGTGCTTTGGGGTGCTCAAGTAAGTGGGATGGTATCTGCTTTGGGCTAGCTCGGCTAAGGACTCGGATATTGGGTGGGCAAGGTGAGGAAAGTGGTGTCCCCCTGCAAGTGGCACCCAGGGTATGTGCCCTAGTTGCCATACCTTAGATACGCCTATGTCTCTCCTGATCACTGCTGTCCCCTCCCCGTCCTTTTCCTCCTGTCATCTCCTGCCTTGGCTGCCCACTTCCCCCCCCACCCATCTGATTGTTTGGATGCTGGCCAACACTCTACCAGACCTTGATGAGTTGCTCAATACTGAAACGTCAGTTCTCTATCTTTACCTTTGCTATATAAAGGACATTGTTTGACCTGCTGAGTCTCTCCAGCAGTTTTTTTTTTGAAAATTTTATTTTCTATTTGCGTCAAAACGTATACCGTATTTATCCATAACAAAAATGATAAAATTATGACAAAAATTTTTCAATTTTTATATATTTTCTCCCCCCCCCACACCCTTCCCTCCCCCGAAAAGTAGGGCAAAAAAGAAAAGAAAAAACTTGTCTAATAAACCTATATCTTTTAATTAATTAATTGCAGTTTACATAACAGTTTTAAACCATTAACTAATTAGGGTGGGTTGGATGGGGGTCTGGTGGATGCTGTAGGTAAAGTCTTGGCAATAAAATCCATGTAGGGTTTCCCAATCTTATCAAATTTTTCTGGTTGATTTCGTAAATTATACATTATTCTCTATAGCGGTATACAAATTAATAATTCCGTTCGTCTTCTATTCAACCCCACAATATTGCCAGATTTCCATGTTACAGCTATAGATTTCTTTGCTATTGCTACACCTAAAATCTTCTTTTGATAAACATCTAACTTCAATTGGGAAATATCCCCCAATAAAAATACTCTGGGACCCTTCAAAATCTGCGTCTTCAAAATTGGTCCCAATAAAATACTTGTATCCTTCCAAAACTTATCTACCTTTTCTCATGGCCAGACTGCATGCAGGAAAGATCCTACTTCTTTATCGCATCTAAAACATTGTTCCGAACATGTTCGAATTAAGTGCTTGCAATTTGTATGGAGTAAAAAGTTAAATGGTACCAGTTGATATCTAACACGAGTCTCTCCAGCATTTCTCCAGCGTTTCTTGTCACCACGCTGCCCCATTCCGACCTTCTAGGAGGATGTGACTTGGGGAGCCCCTCTCAATCCCCGCCAAATGAGTTATCGAGAGTGCTCAGAGCAGCAGGTGAGCGAGTCCTACTTGTCTGTCTGTGTCTGCACCATCTTCCTCGCTGCCCAGTCGCTGCCCAGTCGCTGCCCAGTCGCTGCCCAGTCGCTGCCCAGTCGCTGCCCAGTCGCTGCCCAGTCGCTGCCCAGTCGCTGCCCAGTCGCTGCCCAGTCGCTGCCCAGTCGCTGCCCAGTCGCTGCCCAGTCGCTGCCCAGTCGCTGCCCAGTCGCTGCCCAGTCGCTGCCCAGTCGCTGCCCAGTCGCTGCCCAGTCGCTGCCCAGTCGCTGCCCAGTCGCTGCCCAGTCGCTGCCCAGTCGCTGCCCAGTCGCTGCCCAGTCGCTGCCCAGTCGCTGCCCAGTCGCTGCCCAGTCGCTGCCCAGTCGCTGCCCAGTCGCTGCCCAGTCGCTGCCCAGTCGCTGCCCAGTCGCTGCCCAGTCGCTGCCCAGTCGCTGCCCAGTCGCTGCCCAGTCGCTGCCCAGTCGCTGCCCAGTCGCTGCCCAGTCGCTGCCCAGTCGCTGCCCAGTCGCTGCCCAGTCGCTGCCCAGTCGCTGCCCAGTCGCTGCCCAGTCGCTGCCCAGTCGCTGCCCAGTCGCTGCCCAGTCGCTGCCCAGTCGCTGCCCAGTCGCTGCCCAGTCGCTGCCCAGTCGCTGCCCAGTCGCTGCCCAGTCGCTGCCCAGTCGCTGCCCAGTCGCTGCCCAGTCGCTGCCCAGTCGCTGCCCAGTCGCTGCCCAGTCGCTGCCCAGTCGCTGCCCAGTCGCTGCCCAGTCGCTGCCCAGTCGCTGCCCAGTCGCTGCCCAGTCGCTGCCCAGTCGCTGCCCAGTCGCTGCCCAGTCGCTGCCCAGTCGCTGCCCAGTCGCTGCCCAGTCGCTGCCCAGTCGCTGCCCAGTCGCTGCCCAGTCGCTGCCCAGTCGCTGCCCAGTCGCTGCCCAGTCGCTGCCCAGTCGCTGCCCAGTCGCTGCCCAGTCGCTGCCCAGTCGCTGCCCAGTCGCTGCCCAGTCGCTGCCCAGTCGCTGCCCAGTCGCTGCCCAGTCGCTGCCCAGTCGCTGCCCAGTCGCTGCCCAGTCGCTGCCCAGTCGCTGCCCAGTCGCTGCCCAGTCGCTGCCCAGTCGCTGCCCAGTCGCTGCCCAGTCGCTGCCCAGTCGCTGCCCAGTCGCTGCCCAGTCGCTGCCCAGTCGCTGCCCAGTCGCTGCCCAGTCGCTGCCCAGTCGCTGCCCAGTCGCTGCCCAGTCGCTGCCCAGTCGCTGCCCAGTCGCTGCCCAGTCGCTGCCCAGTCGCTGCCCAGTCGCTGCCCAGTCGCTGCCCAGTCGCTGCCCAGTCGCTGCCCAGTCGCTGCCCAGTCGCTGCCCAGTCGCTGCCCAGTCGCTGCCCAGTCGCTGCCCAGTCGCTGCCCAGTCGCTGCCCAGTCGCTGCCCAGTCGCTGCCCAGTCGCTGCCCAGTCGCTGCCCAGTCGCTGCCCAGTCGCTGCCCAGTCGCTGCCCAGTCGCTGCCCAGTCGCTGCCCAGTCGCTGCCCAGTCGCTGCCCAGTCGCTGCCCAGTCGCTGCCCAGTCGCTGCCCAGTCGCTGCCCAGTCGCTGCCCAGTCGCTGCCCAGTCGCTGCCCAGTCGCTGCCCAGTCGCTGCCCAGTCGCTGCCCAGTCGCTGCCCAGTCGCTGCCCAGTCGCTGCCCAGTCGCTGCCCAGTCGCTGCCCAGTCGCTGCCCAGTCGCTGCCCAGTCGCTGCCCAGTCGCTGCCCAGTCGCTGCCCAGTCGCTGCCCAGTCGCTGCCCAGTCGCTGCCCAGTCGCTGCCCAGTCGCTGCCCAGTCGCTGCCCAGTCGCTGCCCAGTCGCTGCCCAGTCGCTGCCCAGTCGCTGCCCAGTCGCTGCCCAGTCGCTGCCCAGTCGCTGCCCAGTCGCTGCCCAGTCGCTGCCCAGTCGCTGCCCAGTCGCTGCCCAGTCGCTGCCCAGTCGCTGCCCAGTCGCTGCCCAGTCGCTGCCCAGTCGCTGCCCAGTCGCTGCCCAGTCGCTGCCCAGTCGCTGCCCAGTCGCTGCCCAGTCGCTGCCCAGTCGCTGCCCAGTCGCTGCCCAGTCGCTGCCCAGTCGCTGCCCAGTCGCTGCCCAGTCGCTGCCCAGTCGCTGCCCAGTCGCTGCCCAGTCGCTGCCTCAACAAATTCAGCTTCTGTTGTCTGGGAGGATTCGCTCGCACTCACGATGTGCGGAGCGGCGATGTCCGCCGGATTAGGACTTAGCGGAGTGGCCAAATGAACCTTCTCCGCCGCGGCTCCACCCGCCCATTTATGAATGATGACGAGCTCGTCTTCCATTGGTTTCGCTCGTTCGACCCTCATTTGCCATTGGCCCAGCCCCCGCGCTGGGTAAACAGAGCCGCCCCCGAGAACGTGCGTTCCCGCCCCTCTGGGCCCCGCCCCCTGAGTGCTCATTCCCTGAGCGCGTCCGACGGACTGGGTCCCCGCTGCTGACGGGCTCATGTGACTGCAGGTGTCGGGGGGTTTGGGCCGAGCTCCGGGAGGGAGTCGGGACGGACGGCGGCGCCGCCATCATGAGCGAGCGACAGAGCCATCAGGACGAGGGCCTGCAGGGTACGTGGGGCTGGGCCTGGGGGGCGGGCGGGCGGGGGGGGGGGGTAACGAGGGCCTGCGGGGCGGGCGGGGGGGGTACGAGGGCCTGCGGGGCGGGCGGGGGGGGGGTACGAGGGCCTGCGGGGCGGGCGGGGGGGGGTACGAGGGCCTGCGGGGCGGGCGGGGGGGGGGTACGAGGGCCTGCGGGGCGGGCGGGGGGGGGGTACGAGGGCCTGCGGGGCGGGCGGGCGGGGGGGGGTACGAGGGCCTGCGGGGCGGGCGGGCGGGGGGGGGTACGAGGGCCTGCGGGGCGGGCGGGCGGGGGGGGGTACGAGGGCCTGCGGGGCGGGCGGGCGGGGGGGTGTACGAGGGCCTGCGGGGCGGGCGGGCGGGGGGGGGTACGAGGGCCTGCGGGGCGGGCGGGCGGGCGGGGGGGGGGGTACGAGGGCCTGCGGGGCGGGGCGGGCACGAGGGCCTGCGGGGGGGGGCGGGCACGAGGGCCTGCGGGGGGGGGCGGGCACGAGGGCCTGCGGGGGGGGGCGGGCACGAGGGCCTGCGGGGGGGGGCGGGCACGAGGGCCTGCGGGGGGGGCGGGCACGAGGGCCTGCGGGGGGGGGCGGGCACGAGGGCCTGCGGGGGGGGGCGGGCACGAGGGCCTGCGGGGGGGGGCGGGCACGAGGGCCTGCGGGGGGGGGCGGGCACGAGGGCCTGCGGGGGGGGGCGGGCACGAGGGCCTGCGGGGGGGGGCGGGCACGAGGGCCTGCGGGGGGGGGCGGGCACGAGGGCCTGCGGGGGGGGGCGGGCACGAGGGCCTGCGGGGGGGGGGCGGGCACGAGGGCCTGCGGGGGGGGGCGGGCACGAGGGCCTGCGGGGGGGGGCGGGCACGAGGGCCTGCGGGGGGGGGCGGGCACGAGGGCCTGCGGGGGGGGGCGGGCACGAGGGCCTGCGGGGGGGGGGCGGGCACGAGGGCCTGCGGGGGGGGGCGGGCACGAGGGCCTGCGGGGGGGGGCGGGCACGAGGGCCTGCGGGGGGGGGCGGGCACGAGGGCCTGCGGGGGGGGGGGCGGGCACGAGGGCCTGCGGGGGGGGGGCGGGCACGAGGGCCTGCGGGGGGGGGGGCGGGCACGAGGGCCTGCGGGGGGGGGCGGGCACGAGGGCCTGCGGGGGGGGGCGGGCACGAGGGCCTGCGGGGGGGGGCGGGCACGAGGGCCTGCGGGGGGGGGCGGGCACGAGGGCCTGCGGGGGGGGGCGGGCACGAGGGCCTGCGGGGGGGGGCGGGCACGAGGGCCTGCGGGGGGGGGGCGGGCACGAGGGCCTGCGGGGGGGGGCGGGCACGAGGGCCTGCGGGGGGGGGCGGGCACGAGGGCCTGCGGGGGGGGGCGGGCACGAGGGCCTGCGGGGGGGGGCGGGCACGAGGGCCTGCGGGGGGGGGGGATACGAGGGCCTGCGGGGCGGGCGGGGGGGGCACGAGGGCCTGCGGGGAACGGGGGGTCTGCGGAGGGGGCGGGGGGTTTACGAGGGCCTGCGGGGCGGGCGGGGCGGGCGGCGGGGGGAGGGTACGAGGGCCTGCGGGGCGGGCGGGGGGGGGCACGAGGGCCTGCGGGGAACGGGGGGTCTGCGGAGCGGGCGGGGGGTTTACGAGGGCCTGCGGGGAGGGCGGGGGGGGGGAACGGGTGGCCGGCGGGGCGCGGGCGGGGGGCCGGCGGGGCGCGGGCGGGGGGCCGGCGGGGCGGACTGGGACTGGGCATCGAGCGCTGGTTTCTGTTGGTCAGGGGGAGAATGGACAGTGGACATCCTGGTTGGGGGGGGGTGTGATCCTGGTTAAGGGGTGGGGTGTGATCCTGGTTAAGGGGTGGGGTGTGATCCTGGTTAAGGGGTGGGGTGTGATCCTGGTTAAGGTGGGGGGGGGTGATCCTGGTTAAGGCTGGGGGGGGGGGTGATCCTGGTTAAGGCTGGGGGGGGGGTGATCCTGGTTAAGGGGGGGGGGGTGATCCTGGTTAAGGGGGGGGGTGATCCTGGTTAAGGCGGGGGGGTGATCCTGGTTAAGGCGGGGGGGGGGTGATCCTGGTTAAGGCGGGGGGGGGGTGATCCTGGTTAAGGCGGGGGGGGGTGATCCTGGTTAAGGCGGGGGGGGGTGATCCTGGTTAAGGCGGGGGGGGTGATCCTGGTTAAGGCGGGGGGGGGTGATCCTGGTTAAGGCGGGGGGGGGTGATCCTGGTTAAGGCGGGGGGGGTGATCCTGGTTAAGGCGGGGGGGGGTGATCCTGGTTAAGGCGGGGGGGGTGATCCTGGTTAAGGCGGGGGGGGGGATCCTGGTTAAGGCGGGGGGGGGGTGATCCTGGTTAAGGCGGGGGGGGGGTGATCCTGGTTAAGGCGGGGGGGGTGATCCTGGTTAAGGCGGGGGGGGGTGATCCTGGTTAAGGCGGGGGGGGGTGATCCTGGTTAAGGCGGGGGGGGGGGTGATCCTGGTTAAGGCGGGGGGGGTGATCCTGGTTAAGGCGGGGGGGGGTGATCCTGGTTAAGGCGGGGGCGGGGTGATCCTGGTTAAGGCGGGGGGGGTGATCCTGGTTAAGGCGGGGGGGGGTGATCCTGGTTAAGGCGGGGGGGGGGTGATCCTGGTTAAGGCGGGGGGGGGTGATCCTGGTTAAGGCGGGGGGGGGGTGATCCTGGTAAGGGGAGGGTCCTGGTGAAGTGGAATGTGTGTTCCATTCTCCCTCTTCATGATCATTCCCTCCACTCACAATCTGCCCTGTAATTTACCTGCTGACTAGAGGTGTTGGTGGTATCCAGTCTTTAATTTCTCCTTGAATAGACTACATAACTAATTTGATCGGTGGAGACTATTTTCTTTGGCTTTGATTCCATTGTTTATTTTATTGAACAGCTTTTGCAACTTCTAGTTGCAATCAAAGATGTACTTTGAGCATGCAATCTCTGCTGTGATGAAGCAAACATGGAAACATGAGTCCATTAAGATGCCGTGAATAATAATGTGATAATGACTTGTTTTTGTGTTTGTGATGTTGACTGTAGAGTAAATATTGAATAGAACCGTCAGGCGCACTGGGTGAGGCAGAGTGGTGAGGTGATGATTGCAGACGATAAAGAGTAGATCTAGTTGATGGGTGAAGGAAAAGATAACTCACTATAAATGATCTGTAATTGCAGCCATGTTGGGTTAATTTCCAGAAGTTGATTTTTGCTCATTTCCTTTTCATGAGATTGGATCATTTTGGTTTTTAAGCTCTGCAAATGATGTGACACCAAAGGCAAATTATTAGTTCTGATTGAAATTGCCCAATACTAGGATTTATATATGATAAATGTCGTATGATTCAGATTGGATTGATGATCTGTCTGGAGGAATGAGAACGTGTATGCATCCTGCAGTCTATCTTTATTAAATGTTCCTCTTTCTTCATTGAATATAGAATTAGATTCCAGCAAGATTTTAGTTGTTTTGTTCTTTAATCCTGCTCTGTTAGCTAGATTCTTAAAGCATTCCGTTAAACATCAGGGTGTTTGCAAATGGAGAATTCAGTGTCATTTCAAGAACCATGGTTTCTCAACTGATATTTTGTTGGCATTTTGAGCTCCTTTGTATTTGGCATGCATAATCTCAGATAGAATCAATTTATTAGAGGAGTATTTACCATCTCAGGCTGCATCCGTTGAGATTAAAACAGGATTAAAGTTTTATGACTGAGAATTAGTCATCTGAAATGCTAAATGTTTCCAGCTCAGCAGGTCAGTTTGACCTGCAGAGCTCTTCCAACATATTTTGTTTTCATTCCTGAATTTCGGAATGCAAGGCAAACTTGCTTTTATCACAAAATCTTGCCTAGAGAAATTAAAATGTGAGAATGAAAACTTGGAAGGCAAAAGGACTTTTGTGTAAATACACAAAAGTGTTGGAGGAACTTGGGTCCTGTAGCGTCCATAGGAGGTAAAGATGACCAACGTTTCAGGCATGAGGCCTTTGACAGGGCTGGAGTGAGACACACAAGGGGAGGGGATCTGGAGGAAAGGAGTCACAGGGATAGGGAACGAGAGACTGTTTGGGAGGGACTCCTAATGTAAACTGGAGAAGTCAATATTAATGCCAGTTGGTTGGTGAGTGCCCAGATGGAATATGTTCCTCCAATTTTCAGGTGGTCTGTTCAGTGCATGAGACCCTGGACAGACATGTTGTAATAGGAATAGGATGGGGAATTTAGAGACTGTTTGGGAGGGACTCCTAATGAAAATTGGAGAAGTCAATATTAATGCCAGTTGGTTGGTGAGTGCCCAGATGGAATATGTTCCTCCAATTTGGAGGTGGTCTCAGTTCAGTGCATGAGACCCTGGACAGACATGTTGTCGTAGGAATGGGATGGGGAATTGAAATGGGTGGCCACTGGGAGATCCCCGCTATTACATTGAACAGAACAAAGCTGCTCAACAAAGCAATCTCCCACTCTGTGTTCCGTCTCTCTGATGTAGAGGAGGCCACGCTTCATCTGGAAGGGCTGTTTGGGGCACCAGAATGGTGGTGAGGGAGGGGGTGTGGTCGCAAGTGTGGGCATTTTCTGTGGTCGTAGGGGAAGTACTAAGGGGGTGATTGGTGGGAAGTGATGTGTGGAGGAGGGAATTGCGGAGTGAGTGGTCCCAGCAGAAGGCGGAGAGTATTTATCTGATAATGGGATCATATTGTAGGAAGTGGAAAGCGTGGAGGGTGATGTGTTGGGTGTGGAGATAGGTGGGGTTGGAGGTGATGCCAAGGGGAATCCAGTCCTTATTGCACGTGGAGCCAGAGGGGGCCAAAGCAGATGTGCAGGAAATGGAGGATATGCAGGTGAGGGCCAAGTTGATGTTGGAAGGGATGCCACGTTATTTTGAAAGATGAGGACATCTTGGATGATCTTGCGTGGAAGACTTTGTCCTGGGAGCAAATGTGACGCAGATGGAATCTTTGCTGGGGACAGGGTGTGAAGGTGTGCCGTTGACATAACTGGCTGTTGGTGAGTTTGTGGAAAATGTCTGTCAAGAGTTTGCAACGTGTTCAAAATGTGTTCTCTTTTGAGACTTTTTTGTAAGGTGAATCAATTTTTTTACATTTGGCCAATTGTCAACTCTACATTGTTCATATTAATATTTGTCACTGGAGGTTGTCACCTCTGGCAAGATCAGCAGATCCCTGAATGTGCCATGAACTTGTTAATGACTGTTGAGTAAACCTGTTGTCTCCATCACTGCTTAACAGCATTTGATCCCAACCCTTTTAAAATATTCTGATGCTGTAATTTAAATTCATGTTTACCATAATCCTAGGTAGATCCCCAGATTACTCTTGTAGCGACATAACCACTCTGCTGCCTGTTCCATAATGACAGCAATTTGATTTTCAGGGGAAGCCTTGCAGCTTGTTTTTGTTTTAATGATGTGTATGATGAAAGAAAATGATTACCAAAATATTCCATGAGCCTACTGGGTCTTCACATTGAATGGCCCTGTTAATAATTGCATGTTTGGGAGGGGGTTTAATATAACCACAGCTTTTACAAGTACGTAGTCAAAGAATCCAAATACTGATTAGAGAGAATACATTTTGCACAATCCACATCAGTATGTCTTGGTCACGTTTATTGGACTCAAAATGGACTCTTACATTTGGGGCAAAGATGCTGGGCCGCATGAAGAGTGCAGTTTGCAAAAGCAATATAACAGCTGTTTTTATAGATGACAGGGGTTGTGTACATTTAAGTTAATGATTGAACTCTATATGCAAAACATTTTTAAAAGGTCTCCAAAGGAACAGATGCCTTGAATTTTTTTTTCAAAGGAAAATGCATTATACCTTCTTTTGCTGAGGCTATTTTTAATATTTTATGGATAGTAATTAACACTGGTCTGTGTTCACTTCAGAGCGAATAAGTTGCTGGAATGCAAGTTTAAAATATAATGTACAAGCTCTGACTGGAGTAGCTGACATGGATACAGAAGTTAATTATTTGATTTTTTTTGGATAGGAGGGAAACTACAGCTGCACTTTGTATTGACTATGCACTATATTCTTCAGCATTCACCATGCAGCCATTCTGGCAGAAATTTAGCCAATGTATCTTGGCACAAAAATCAAAGCCATACTTTTGCAAGCTAATATGCACAAGAACTTGATGCTAGTGCTACCATTAGCACTGGGCAGCACAGTTAAGAGTGCAACACTGGCACAGCGCCGGGGACCAACCAGGGCTCAAATCATGCGCTGACTGTAAGGAATTTGTACAATCTCTCTGTGTCTTGAGTGGGTTTTCTCTAACTGTTCAAAATGTACGGGGTGGGGTGAGGTTGTTGGTCAATTTGGTGTAATTGGATAGCACGGGTTCATGGGCTGAAAGGGCCTGTTATTGTGCTGTATATTTAAATTTTCCACGCATAATTCAGTCAGCACATAATAATCACACAAAGAGGTATGGATGCCACAAGACTCGCACCACCAGGTTCAGGAACAGCTGCTATCTTTCCACTGTTAGACTCCTCAACAATAAACTCCGACTTATTGGGTTTTTTCTTCTCTGTATTGCAGTCAGTTTGTTTACATTTCTCTATTTGTTTGCATGTATTAGCATCTTCTTTAGTACAGTTTTTTTACTACCATTAAGCGGTAATTCTGCCCAAACTGCAGGAAAAAAATCTCAGGGAGGGTTGTAAGTGATGTCATGTATGTACTCTGACAATAAATCTGAACTTTGAACAATGTTGAATGCAATGGAGGAGACCACTGTCTTTGTTATCCCTCCTTTGGGAATGGTTGGTAAAAATTCTTGCAGGTTATTTTTGGCAAGATGAATTTTTATTTATTTTAATAGGAAAAATGGAAGATTTTTCAGATAAATGTTGGTATAAATGCTGGAAGTACTTTGTAGGTTAGTATGTGTGGAGAGAAAAACAGCTTAAATGTTTTTGATCTTTGACCTTTCGAGTCAACTTTATTGTCTTCTTTACAAGTACAACCCAACGAAATAGTGTTCTCCAGTCCTCGGCGCAAAATATGCAGACACACAACCAGATATTACACATACTGACAAATAATGCATGTGTAGGACAAGTATTTTTTTTACATCAGTACACATGAATTAATAAATATTGTGTTATATATGAGTGTCTCAGAGGGTTAGTGTGAGCAGTTCCTTTGGTCGTTCAGCATTCTCATTGCCCATGGAGAGAAGCTGTTACTCAGCCTTGTGGGGCTGGCTTTAATACTTCTATTTCTTTGATGGGAGCAGCTGAAAGATATGTGCCAGGAGGAAGGGGTCTCCAGTGGTTTTTGAGTACCCTCTTCAGACAAGATGGATCACGTTGATTGGGGGTGGGGGAAGGGAGACTCCAGTGATCCTCTCATGGGCCTGTGGATTGACCTCCAATCCCTTTCTCTGCAGCAACTGTACCACACAATGATGCAGCTGGCCAGGACACTCTCAATAGAACTTCTATAGAAGGTTGACATATGCTGGCCGGTAGCCTTGCCCTCTTCAGTCTTCTCAGAAAGTTCTAGAGGATTAAAGGAATGTCTGTGATAGGGTAGAAACCAACAAATTGTGCCATTTGAGAGAGAGGGCTTTTTGTTTTCCTTAATTTTTAAATCTACATTATACCAATATTTATTAATTGCCGCAGGGAAGGAGGTTGTGAGCCGATTTATTGACCTGCTGTGTCCTTCCACTGAAGGTAGTATCACTGTATGTGATGTAAGTTTATGGATAAAGACTCAACAACAATTAAGGATTGGCACTACATTTCCAAGTCAAGAGAGTGTGCAACTAGAAGAGGAATCTGCTGATGTTGGTGCTCCCATCCCCTGACTAACTTTGGATTTTCTTGGTGGTAGATATTGTGGGCTTGAGTTCCCGAAGTAGGTGTAGCCGAAGTAAGGAACTCCAATGAACTTTGTTGCTGTTGTACACTATAGCCATTGTGTGCCAGTGATGGAGGACTGAATTTGGACAGCAAGTTTGGGTGCAAAACAAATGGACTGCTTTGCCCTGTTGGTGCAAAGCTTTTTCAGTGTTGGATTCATAGAATGTGTCACAGTGATCCCTCATTTGGTAGGAAGGCCTTCAGTACGAAGAGGTGAGTTATCTGTGGCCAGTGACAGTATTCACCTCGGGATGATTTGTCAACCTGTAATCTGCAGACCATTGCTGGTGAATCTATACTGATGCAGCAAAACTTGCTGATTTTTTTATGGTCTAGGAAGGAGCTTCAATGCGTCCTCCACCTCTCTCCCCCTCCCCACCCCCGTCCCCCAAACTGGTGATCAGTGGACTTGTTACGGATGATCCAAGGCAAATAAAGGAATACTTAAAATATCTGTGGGTGAAAAAAGTCCAGAACCACTAATGTAGGGGGTCCAGTTGTTTTTGGTTAATCATGGGGGAGGGAATCTTGTCAATGAAGCAAACAGCAGGAAAGATATGTTAATAGCAGTTGATCCATCTGGAGGAGGTGTAAATAGTAGGAAAGACAGGAGAGGGAAAAATGGGATTGTGGGATACAGGATAATGCAATTGCTAGAAATCTGAAATTAAAAACAAATTTCTGCAAAAGCCCCACAGGCCAGATAGTATCTGGACAAAGACTGGATTAGATTTACTTTGTAACTTACCATAGGCTCTGACTGTGGAGACTAGTTAGTAGAAGTGAAGACGGGTTGTACCTGATCCTTGCTCTGGATGAGATCCAAGAGCTAAAAAAAAATGTGGGAAATGCAAACGACATAATTGAAAGCCCTGTTTGAACTGTTGAGTTACCCCAACATTGTGTTTTTACTTTGATTGACAGTCCTGCCAAAGATGTTGGAAGAGGAGCCAAGGATAGTGTCATCAGAATGGATATGATGCAATGGGAGCCAGGTTTCGGAACTGTGGTTGATGTAGTAGTGAGAGTAGGTGTGTTTCCGATAATCTAGCCTCTGACAAAGAAGTGGAAAGGTCAAGAAAGGGAATGGAAAGGTCCGAGATGAATCGTAGAAAAGTGAAAGCCGTTCCATTTGGTAATGAGTAAGATTAAACCACATTGTTATACAGAGGGATCATGGTGTTCTGTTTTATAATGCTCAGTAACATTCAGATACAGCAGGCAGTTAGGAAGGCAAGTATTGTTTTTGTTTATTATAAGAGGATTGAATCTGAGTGGCAAGGAGGTATTGCTGCTATGTACAGAACATATCCAAGGAAGAACATTGCTTGGAAACAGTGCCACATAGTCACTAGATTGCTTCCAGGAATAAGGGTTTTCTATGAGAAAGCTTTATTTGGCAGGATGGGATAGAATGGCAAATTTCCTTACCTGATGGATGTTGGTGACCACTGTAGATTTCTCTGACACTTTGGTAAGTTTGTGTTTACTACACAGGTACCTAACCTTTTATCTGGGATCGTCGGGACCGGACACCTTCCGATATTCGGAATCATTTTGATCCATTTAAGTAAATGCCCGAATCCCTGGCACCTAGCCTCCTTCGCGCATTTTCCCCCTGCTGAGTGCAAAACCCTGAAAAGGGTAGTAAATGCAGCCCAGGACATCACAGGCAAAACTCCCCACCATTGAGAACATCTATGGGGAATGCTGCTGTTTGGAGACACAACCCAGCAAACACTCTGTTCTTGCTGCTACCATCAGGAAAGGGGTATAAGTGCCACGAGACGTGCCACCAGGTTCAGGAACAGCTGCTCCCCCCTCCACCATCAGACTCCTCAACAACAAACTCAATCAGGGACTTCTTTAAGGACTTTTACCTGTACACTTTTCTCTTTATTGTAGTTAGTTTGATTACATTTCTTTATCTGTTAACATGTGTATATTGAGTACAGTTTTGCACTGCCAATAGGTAGTAATTCTGAGTGTATTTGCCATTAGGGCTGGAACTGTGTGATTTGACCTTGGATTAATTTTCAGATCCATTTGTAATCACAGGTTCTTTTATTCAGTCAACATTAGACATTCTAAATTGGAACAAATGTGGTACTGTATTTTATGATCTTATTTTAATGCTTTATAAAGATAAAAATTTGCAAGCTGTCAGCTGGCTGCTCAGTGATTTGAAGCTGTGCAGTAACTAAGTACCAAACTTTATTTCCCATGTGACTATCACAAGGATTTGACCAGAGAACATAGAGGGAAGAACAATGTGCAAGTAAAACCATGATGAGGGCTGCGTTTTCATTGTGGGACTAACCAATTTTCTGCAAGGTTTATTAATAGGAGGAATGCCAAGAAAATTTGGTTTTGTGCAGCAAATTTTGATATTTTTCAATTAATTTAGAAATATTTTCAAGTTCTCATGTTGTGGATGGACTATAAATTGAAACCAATCTGCTGATCGATGGAGCAGTTGTCTTTGGAATGGCCTTGTTCCAAACTAAAGACCTGCTGAGTCTAGATGCATTGCCTGGCATTTGGAAAACTTGGGCGTATGCAGCAACTTGTGCTGTTGTACTCGTTCAATTAATATTTTGGGTTTGAGTTTTATTGTAGTAATGGAAATGGTGGAAATGATTATAAACCCATAACTTGACTCCAGTATTGAAAAGGACTTGGCATATGAAGAATTAATCATGTTAAAATGAATCTAGATGTGGGTGGAGAAGCTGTTTCGGTTAAGTCTTCCTAAATACTTCGTTTGTGCTCTGAGTAGAAGAGAAGGTTCTCCCTAGCAACAGGATGAAAATGTATGTAAATAAGGTCAATAAATTGTGGTTAGAACAAACAGTGAAAAGTTCAAGAACCTCTGTTTGTGAATCAGCATTCCATGGAGACACTAACTGTTTGAAAACTCTTGTATGTCACTGTAAACAAACTCTTCACTAAACCTAGTGCATCACTAAGATGCTATCCCACAGAATCTAGGCAGCAAGTCTCAAGAGTACATTAAGGAATATTACCATCTAGTCTTATATAACATATGTGTTCTCATGAGCATGTTCCTTTCTAGATTTTTTTGCCACTGTATTCTCTCCCCACTTATTGTGTACTTGCTTTCTTTACATGGGCATATTTCACAAAAGCCTGTATGTCTCCAGAAGTGGTTTTTGCACTTGTAGTTTAACAAGATGAAGGAGATAATGGAGTAGAAGGGTTGGAGCTACCTCACCAAGAAGCCATTATTTTTACCAATTTTGAATGCCACCTGATTCAAATCCCACACACTCATAGGTTCAACCTACTGGATATCAGTGGCATTTCAGTTATACCTGTTCAGAAGCATAATTGACTGTCTGACAAATGACTAGGCAATCAAAAACAAAGTGATAATATTCTTTTGTTTTAGAAGTTTTGGTGAAAATGAGCTGATTGCTTGCCATTAACTAGAGTGTTGCAGTCTCAAACAGGATTATCTTTTCTCTTGCAGGAGTTGCGAGGCTGTGGAGTTGATATTCAAGTTGAAAATATCAGACCTGAATATATCAATTATACATTTACTTCCCATCTCTCCATCTAAGGCAGTTTTATAAAATTAATTCAAATATTCAGCAGGTTAGGCAGTATTTGTAGAGATTTGGTTCAGATGATCGACTCTTTCTCTCACAGCAGATGCTGATTGACTTACTGATTGTTTCTAGCATTTCCTGTTTTTCCACATTTCCAGGAAATGCTTCTTTTTAAAAAATTTTTAAAAAAAATCCAATTCAAGCTGAGTTTGAGTTCAAATTTATTGTCAGAGTTTAGGGTGGCACAGTTGGCATAGCAGTTAACTCAACGCCTTTACAGTGCCAGCTATTGGAACTGTTAGGTAAAAACATCATGAGCTAGGAATGTAGAGGGAGTCTCCCAGTGCTGGGCCGTAACAAGATGCAGTTGTGACCTTGTACTCTCAAGATAAGAGTGGGGATGACAAATTGATGTGCAGGAGGCTAGCAGAGAGGGACAGCAACAGTTTATTCATTGGACAATGTCATGGTATGATAATTTACTAAGTACGTATCCTAAGGTACATAAAAAACACCACTTGCTGATAACGGCAGAATGCGCCTTCTCCAACTAACACTGTTAGTTGCAAGTGTTACAATCCGGCAATAAAGAACAAAGAACCTTGATTTCGACTCAGTCTGGTGTTTGACTCACTCATTCATGAACAAAGCAGACCTAACAGTGCTCGAGTCCAGCACTGTCTGTAAAGAGTTTGTACTTTCTGCATGGGTTTCCTTGGGTGGGGGGGGGGGGGGGTCCAATTTCCTCCCACCATTCAAAATGTACCGGGGGTGTAGGTAAATGTGGTGGAACAGACTTATGGGTTGAAATGGCCTGTTACTGTGTTGTATATCTAAATTTTTTAAAATACGTACATACATGACATTACATCCAACCCTGAGATTCTTTTTTGGCTATGCAGAACTCATCACTGACTGGTGGTACGAGTCCTGTGGCATTTCTGCCTCTTTCGGGATGTAACAACAAGAACAGAACATGTCCTGGGTGGTATGGATCCTTGATGATTGTTGCCTCTCTCTGACGACAGTGTTCCATGTAAATGTTCTCAGAGGTGGTGAGAGCTTTGCCTGTGGTGTACTGGGCTGCGACCACTGCCTTTTGTAGGGCTTTCAGCTCAATGCCCCCATACCCAGCCATGATGCAGCTAATCAGCACACTTTCACCTCCCTGATAATTTATTTAGGCAGCTTAGCATCAAATATTTGTCTGGCCCACCTCTCCTGGAGCCAGCACATTAAGGCAGCAGTGAAGAAGGCACACCAACACCCCTTCTTTCCTGGTGGGAGTGTGGAATGAGCTGCCAACTGAAGTGGTGAATGTGGGATCAATTTTAACATTTAAGAATTTGGGCTGGTTCATGGATGAGAGGGGTATGGAGGGCTGTGGACTGGGTGCAGGTCAGTGGGACTAGGCGGAAAAATGGTTTGGCACAGACGAGAAGGGCCAAAGAGGCCTCTCTGTGGTGTAATGTTCTATCCTCCTAAGGAGGATACTTTCTAAGTATAGGGCTGTCTTATTGCAATTGTAAAGATCTGATCTCTGCAACTAAATATACATTATTTGAAGGCAGTGTAACAAAGGTTCACTGGTTTAGAAGTGAAATTTTGGAATGCATAGATGGTGAGAAAAGATCAAGTGGAAGGAGCCTCTGCTCACTGTAGTTTAGAATAGTATTCTTCAAATGCAAGGTTGAGAGTAGAAACTGACTGGCTGGCCGGTTCCCTTGACTGGTCATTTTATAGCTGGATGTTTGTTTTGCAATGAAGTAGCCAGCTGTTCAATACTCCTTTCACCCAAATGGGTAGCTGATTTTGGAACTTCTCTATAACTGAATGAAAGCAGAAGGTTTGCCAAGTTTGACATCAATATGTTTTTGGACTGTAAGAGAAGTGGGCCAAGGGTTATGACTGCAAGAAAGTTGAATGCATTTACTGTCGATGATCTTATTTAATGGCAGAAGAGATTGAACTGTCCTTGCCTTCATTCCTCTTTTTTTAAACCACTGTATATTGGATGAAAGTTAGTTTTTAAAGAAAAATCTTGTATTTACATATCACCTTTAACATGGATGTAAACCTAATTTGTTTTGGTGAAAAGTATAATTAGTCAATAAACAAGTGAACAAATGTTTGCTCAAAGGGGTGGGTCTAAAACAAAGCGATGAAGGTCAGAGAAATTCTGGGTTGAGTTGGGGAAGAAAATCCAGAATATAGAGGCAGGCAGTTAATACATGCCTGCCATGAGTGGCATGAGAGGATAGTTGCGGCAGTGAGTATATATAAGAGGGAAGGAGCTGAAAGGCTGAAGTACAGAGATAACGAGGAGTAAGACTTTGAAGTGGTTGAAACATAATCTGATATTTGAGATGTGGGATTGGAAGGCAGTGACCCACTAATATTTTGCCACAGTCACCTGTCGAAATTTATAATTGCCATACAAATAATGAGGACCCAAACTTCCTGAAACGGTCATTGGTAATTTGCCATCTGTGCACTCTCATGATGTACCTCGTGAGATTTGGTGATTGAGTGGCAACCACCTACAATTTATCAGCAATTGTAGTGTGGAGAATTGATCTGCTGGACTTGGACCAGGTAAACAATTTGGCAACTCATTTTATTGGAAGAGAATGGCTAAAAGAAATGGCAGTGTATTAATTTGATTTCATTAATAAAGTTAATTGAACTGTTCCTAATTTGTAAGTACTGTATATACTGGCATACAAGTCAAGTTGGGAAAACATTTCTCAAAAAAAAGGGGTGGGGTCGACTTATAAAGTGGATATACTTTTGAGACCTTAAATTCACTGGAAAAAAAAACCAGATTGACATCAGTTTGGCGAATAAGTCAATGCTGGAAGCACCGCTCCCTCCCCGACACCTCCCCACCGATGGGCGCTGCCATAACTGCTCCTACCTGGGACCCTGAGGTTGCTATCTCTGCTGCTACCTAGTAGGCAGAAGTTCCTGCTCCCGATGGGAGCATGATGCAAGTGCTCCAGCTCTGTGGGCCGTTGCAGGTGCTGCCTGGAAGGTGGCCAGAAGAATTGATTTTTAATGTTCATGCCAGAGATGGTGTTTCTGAAGCAATCAGAAGACCCTGTACTGTCACTCCGTGCCAAATTGTGACTGCAGCTTAGGGTGGGTGCTTCCAAGTTGTTGCTTCCAAGTTGTTCCAAGTTGTTCCAAACTTGTTGCTTCCAAGTCAGGAAGTTTATTGTTATGTTAGACAGTGCAGGATGGTATACGAGTGGCAGTCAAGAAATGAATATACTTTCAACAAATAAAAAAAAAGTAACCAATGTGGATCAGAGCATCAGGGCACTGATTACTGTTCAAATAATGAATCAAGTGAAAGATTAAATATTTGGGAGGAGTATCCTTCATACCTTGCTCATTGGGAGGAATCTTTGGTTTAAAATTATATATATTTCTTAGTAAAAGGATTTGTGGGATGGACATGGTCACTCACTCACACACACACACACACACACACACACACACACACACACACACACACACACACACACACACACACACACACACACACACACACACACACACACACACGTCTGTTTTGGACACACAGCATCTGGAAAACAGGGCAATAAAAATTGGAATTGAATGGTTCATTCAATTGCTGGAACAATAGTGTTTGTTAAGAAGAAACACCTGGGTTAACACAAAGAGGACCATTGATTATTCAGATTCCAAAGACACTGCTTTACTCTTCATGCACAATTATTTTTTTGTAGTAATATCGTAAAATTATTTTAACATGTATGTTTGTTCTATGATGCTGCCGATAAGCACCAAAGTTCATGACTTGTTCATGACGATAAATCCTAATTCTGATGTCCAGTAGACAGAAGAGTCGTTTGCTTTTGAATTATACCTTTGAAGATGCATAAAAGACGGCAGTGATGTCGTATGATAGACATTTCAGAAAGATATCTTTAATATTGCACCAAGAAATATTTTGTTCTTGTTACATCTCTTCATCTCTGTCTGTTTTGTAGTTGTTCTGCAAATTTTCGTGCTTCTTCCGGATCCGAGAATAGTTTGTTTTGCTGCCCTGGAATAACTATTTTAAGTACTGCTGGGTATTTTAACATAAATTTATAACCTTTTTTCCATAGGGTCGTTTTTGCTGCATTGAACTCCTTTCGCTTCTTCAGGAGTTCAAAACTTGTATCTGGATAGAAAAAAAATTTTTGACCCTTGTATTCCAGTGGTTTTTTGTCTTCTCTTATTTTTTCATTGCCTTCTCAAATATATTTTCTCTTGTTGTATATCTTAGGAATTTTACTAGAATGGATCTTGGTTTTTGTTGTGGTTGTGGTTTAGGGGCTAATGTTCTGTGTGCCCTTTCTATTTCCATTCTTTCCTGTAATTCTGGCATTCCTAGGACTCTGGGGATCCATTTTTTTTTATAAATTCTTCCATATTTTTGCCGCCTTCATCTTTTTTTAAGGCCCACTATCTTTATATTGTTTCTTCTATTATCCTTTTCTTTCTTTGGCTTGGCTTCGCGGACGAAGATTTATGGAGGGGGTAAAAAGTCCACGTCAGCTGCAGGCTCGTTTGTGGCTGACAAGTCCGATGCGGGACAGGCATTGTTGGTTTTCGTGCAGTTGGATAATCATGTTGAGGAACTTTGGGGGACATCCGATGCGCTCTAGTATTTGCCAAAGCCCTTTCCTGCTCACGGTGTCGAAGGCTTTGGTGAGGTCAACAAAGGTGATGTAGAGTCCTTTGTTTTGTTCTCTGCACTTTTCTTGGAGCTGTCTGAGGGCAAAGACCATGTCAGTGGTTCCTCTGTTTGCGCGAAAGCCGCACTGTGATTCTGGGAGAATATTCTTGGCGACACTAGGTATTATTCTATTTAGTAGAATCCTAGCGAAGATTTTGCCTGCAATGGAGAGCAACGTGATTCCCCTGTAGTTTGAGCAGTCTGATTTCTCGCCTTTGTTTTTGTACAGGGTGATGATGGTGGCATCACGAAGATCCTGAGGCAGTTTACCTTGGTCCCAACAAAGCTTGAAAAACTCATGCAGTTTGGCATGCAGAGTTTTGCCGCCAGCCTTCCAGACTTCTGGGGGGATTCCATTATAATTTTCCATTATATCTATCTTCTGAGCTAACAGCTCCTGTGTCTCTTTAACTTTTTTATCAGATTCTTCTAATTTCTTTTTTAAGTCATCTACCTCCATTTCTATGGCTGTTTCTCATTCTTCCACCTTGTCTACTCTTTTTCCTATATCTGTCATGATCATCTCTCACCTATTCACTTTTTCTTCTGTACTTTTTATTCTTTTTATTTCACTGAATTCTTGTGGCTGCCATTCTTTTAATGTTTCCATATATTCTTTAAAAAAAAATATATCCATGTACTTGCCCTACCCTTCATCTTCCATTTCTCTGTGTTCTTCCTCCTCTTCTGCTGGGTCCACTCCAGGATCTGTGTCCTTTACCTCTGTCTCTTCTGGTTTTCTTGTTGGGTTGTTTTATTTTGTTGGGTATTTTTGTTCTTCTTATTTTTATTAAAAGTGTCTTGGTGTTTGTCTTCTTCCTCTGGGTTGGTCATCTGTTGTTTCTCTGATTTCCTATTTTTATTAACATAAACATAAAACATAACAATTATTCTCTTCCTTCTTGTTCCCGTTATCTTCTATGTTTTCCTGATGAGAGTCTTGCTGTCGTGTTATACTTGTCTGTTTCAGCTGTGGAGATTTACTACTCAGCTGGTCCCCCATCCCATCGGTGTTGTTTTTGTCTTGTGCATCGCGCATGCGCGAGGATTCGTGCATGCGCAGTTGCACACTTTTGTTTGGCTCCGTGAGCCATCTTTGTAGTCCTGAGTTCGGGGTTTCCACTGACCTCAGGGAGCGGGCTTCTCTCTCCACGGCGGGCTTCCTCGTATCGGTAAGGCCTTCACCTTCCTCTTCCGTCGTCCTTTCTTCTTCTTCCCGTTGTTTTTGGTTTTTCTTTCTTTGCTGCCATTTTCTCCACACTTTCACTTACAATTTGTTATGGTTTCTGTGTTAGTGACTTTGTCTTTTCTCTACCTTTTTACTTTTCTGGAGAGGGCTGGTATTTTCTTACCGGTCACTACTCCATCACGTGACTTCCCTCCACCAAGAAATATTTGAAGTCAGAAATGCAGTAGCCCCTGGTGAAAGAGATACTGTTCTTATTGTATTCTCTTTACCATGGGAGATGCACAAATCAGTGGTATGGAAAAGCCACTTCAGCTGTCTCTGAAAAGAGGACAGTTTCACAGTGTCCATTTTTACATGGCCACTTCATGTGACCCTTGCTGGGGTTTGTAAAATCATCGTGGAAGAAAACACAAGTTCTACAACCTCCATGGAAGAGTGGAAAATCATTTGTATGAAGAAACAATTTTCAGAAAACAGATCTACAAGAATTTGTGAGTTTGAGAACTTTGAACAGCAGTAAAGACTGAGTTTCAACACAAAAATTTTCTGAGACTGAACTTGAAAATCATTTCTTCAGCATTATGTCTAAACTGGAGTAGTTTGGGTTTTTGCACGCGCAAACAGAAAGTTTAGAGTTAAGTAAGAAGTGTTGTCATTAATAAAAATTGTTTTGAAGATACCATTGTCTTGGTGAATTTCTATTGCTGCTGGTCTAAGTCATAACACCCATAAGGTGAAACCTCTTGAAGTGCAGTATTTCTTAATTTCCCTATTGCAGCCTGTTTGATCATATTTAAGATTAATATCAAAAAATAATTCATAAAAGCTGGGCAATCACATTATGGACATTGTAGTACAGTGTTTTCCCCATGTACTCAAAGAAAAAATATAGATTTGTAAGTTAAGGAACACACCCCAAACGATTAACAGCTTTACAGTGAAAATTCAAATGAAGTGATTCCAGTATAAAACTTAAGCCATATAACCATTTACAGAGTGGAAACAGGCCATGTCGGCCTTTCGAGTCCGCACCGGTTCACTAGAAAAACTCCACTAGCTCAAACCTCCCGCTCACCGCCATTAATTAACTCTCCAACCCCCTCAACTCCATGTACACATCCAACCTTCGAAGAAAATAAATTTTAAAATTAAACTAAATAAAATAATAGGTAAAAATATATAAGTTTATAACAACCCATGCATGATAAATAGAAATAATTTGTTTTAAAATAACAAGAAATAGAGTTTCCTTCAAATTGGGTTTACTCCTTGTAAGTATTTTAAGCTTTGATTTTTGAAGACCTGATAAGTAATGATGGAACTTTTACAACTCTCTATATCATTGCAATCTCAGAATGTCTAATTTCTGAACCCCAATTTACATGAAATGAGATGTGTGGATGTATTAATAAAGTATTTGTAAAGTGTTTCTCCCAGTACAAAGGTTGAATTAAATTTTTTAATGTAGACATACAGCACAGTTACAGGCCATTTTGGCCCATGAGTCTGCGCTACCCAATTTACACCCAATTAACCTACACCCCCAATATGTTTAGAGTAGTGGGAGGAAACCGGAGCTCCTAAAGAAAATCCATGCAGACACTGGGAGAATGAAGGAACTCCTTACAGACAGCGTGGGATATGATCGCTGGTGATGTAAAGGTGTTGTGCTAACTGCTACACCAACTGTGCTGCCCAAACATAGAATTATTAAACCCATAAAAATATAGCCAAAAGAACTTTGTAACATATATAAGCTCATTTACAATGTTTGTCACACCTACAAACTGTTAATCTTCATTTATCATTGGTGTAGATGGGCATACTTTCTCATTACTTATTGAAGTTCACCCTTTAGTGCATAGAATCTGAACAACAAATTGTGTGGTCCATCGAGATTTGCTCAGTTAGACTCGTGCCTGAAGGATTTTGACAATCTTACCAAAGAGATACCGGTCATCCAGCATATTACCTTCTGACGCATTTACTAAGCCACTTCTTGTAAACAGGCTATAAATACACACTCTGTGAAGAAAACAGGACACAAACAATGACTCAGAATCAAAATAGAAGCGGCAATGACTTTCTACTGCATCCAACCTTGATTTTCAGATCAACATTTCTCCATGGACACCTTGTAGGCGAAACAAACTGACCAGCTTACAGCTGAAGAGATGAATGGTTTTGCTTGGATATTGATACATGAAGGTAAAAGAACCCAGCCACATACCTGCACTTGCCTTTTTCCAACTGGGTATAAATGTAGTTGCACAGCATCAAACTGCAGTTGACACAAAGCTGAGAGGTCGAATTTGAAGTGCATCTGGCCAAAATGAGCTCCAGCTCTGGTTAATGTTGAGCAATGACAGACTGAGAGGATTGGGTTTCTAATTTTGAGCAGGAAAAGAAGTATTGGCCTGCTGATTAGGTGTCAGCATTATCTGGACCCCTATTGACTAATAACACTGGGAAACAAAGATTTTATTTCCTCAGCACTTTTGGGTGTATTTTATGGATTTTAGGCTGCTGATCACAAATATAACCATAAAATTTTCCTGTCGGCTACCTTTTTTAGATTAAAAACTATCTTTGTGATTCCTGCCCTATTTTAAGTCTACTCATATATTGCCCACAAAGCAAGCTGTTTTGGTCAGTCCAAGCATGCCTGGTCGTGCACTCAATGTAGGTGCTATGCAAATGTCTTGGGAATGGGCATGCTTAGTCAGGATAGACACAGACATTATAAATGAAGTTCACGTATACAGAGCACCAAACTACATCCAGCTGATTGACAGCATATTTCAAACATACAAAACCATGAAGTGTGAAATTCCTTTGAAAATTAATTTTCTGCATTCACACTTAGACTTTTTCCCTGCTGATCTTGGTGCAGTCAGTGACGAACATGGTGAAAGATTTCCCCAAGACATTGTGACCGTGGAAAAGCAGTATCAGTGCAATTGGAGTTCATCAATGCTAGCTGACTTTTTAAATTTAATTAGACGTACAGAATTGCAACAAGCCAATTCGGCCCAAGGGGTCCATGTCACCCAAATTACACCTCATTAACCAGAGCTGCAATGCTGCCGAAGCTCATCTGAGCGCCCCTCCTGCACCTGTTTTTTTTTAAATCAACTCCCATGAATGAGGGAGTTGTGATTGTAGATTTGAGAGAATATTCCTCTCCCAATAAGTTTTAGAATTTAAGTCAGAATAGGGAGATCATAGAGAGAGGGACAAATCGAAGATGGAGGAAGACCTGACCTTGATAGATGCAAAGAAAGAGTGAGAGACGTGAAATAGGACCAATGTGCGTTGTGACCTGAGGGTTTGGGTGGAGGAAGAAAGAATGACCAGGAAAGCAAGAGGAAGGAACAAAATGAAACACTTCAAAGTGGCCAATCCCACCGGAATAAACTTTTTCCTTATACTTTTAATAATCAATTTTTGAAAATATGGAATCAGACAGAAAGGAATTAAAACTGTCCAAGATTATTATGAAGCTGGTTAATCTACCACACCTGGAGACAATTAGTGAGTGCAACCATGCAATACTTTGTCATGTTATTAAATTAGGTTTTATGTTTTATTGTACCAGTTATACACTGAAATATAGTGATAGGCTATAATCTTGTTAATGTCTTAACTATCACTATATTTCTGTGGAGCTCTGGAATTGATATATTTTTTCATCTTGGTTTAGTGGCTAACATTATAAGAAGCTATATTCATATACATGTTACACCCAATTTGTGTACCTGCTCATTTCACATACTGGGCAACTTCCTTGCCCCATTCCTGTAGTGAGAAGGTACACAAATTGGGTGTGACATACATAGAGGGAGGATATAGGAAATGATGGGCATTTTGTCAATTCTAGCACCTAAAAAGGCATTGGACCCCTGCCATTAACCTACACTTTGGTATGTTTTTGAAGAATGGGATGAAACCGGACAAAACCCACACAGACACAGGGAGAGTGTACAAACTCCTTACAGACAGCAAGGGATTCGAACCCCGGTCTGGACCTGGGGCATCAAATGCTGAGTAAAAATGAAAATCACTGGAAAATTTTTTGGGTCAGTTGATCTGAAGCAGTGTGCCAGCATCATTATACGATTAAACATATTAAATTCAATAAAAGTTAATGTTTCTCCAACTTCCTAAGTGATACAGCAGATCTGAAAATATCTTAGTTTATCTTGAAGTTGTCTATCATAATCCCCCAGTTAAGCAAACCTTCTGGGTTGAAAAAAAGTCGATGTCCAGTGTAATTAATGAAATATTTAATAATTTCTCACTGTGAAAATTATATGATGGTTCAGGAGTTGTCTCAGGAGTACTAGGATCATGTTGCAGTATGTTTAATACTCAAGTGCTGGAGAAACTCAGCAGGTCACTCAGCTTTATGGTAAAAAAGCGTAATCAATGTTTTGGGCCTGAGCTCTTCATTCTGTTTTTCTACCTGTTTAACTACATGTTGCACTATGTTGTTGCTCTACTTGAGATAAAAAGAGATCCAACAAATGAGTGGTTTATGTAGGCAACATTCTGCCAAAAGATGTGGTGGAATTGGGTATAATTGGCACATTAAAGTGTCATTTAGGCAGACACTTTAAAAGACAAGGTATAGAAGGGAATGGTTGTAATGTGGGGGGGGGGGGGGGGGGAGGAAGAAATTTATGCAGATGGGTGAAAAGACTGGCATAGATCTGGTGAGCTATGTGGTCAATTTCTGTGCTATTGTGGCTCTGACTTTGTCCTCTGTCTCCAGCAAGCTTTGGAGCTAGTAATGAAATTCATTCAAATTATACACTGAAATGTAGTGATAGGCTATAATCTTGTTAATGTCTTAACTATCACTATATTTCTGTGGAGCTCTGGAATTGATATATTTTTTCATCTTGGTTTAGTGGCTAACATTATAAGAAGCTATATTCATATACATGTTACACCCAATTTGTGTACCTGCTCATTTCACATACTGGGCAACTTCCTTGCCCCATTCCTGTAGTGAGAAGGTACACAAATTGGGTGTGACATACATAGAGGGAGGATATAGGAAATGATGGGCATTTTGTCAATTCTAGCACCTAAAAAAGGCATTGGATCCCCCCTTAACAAATTGCCTTCTATCTACAGCACTCAAAAGATTGCCAGCTCTGGGAATGTAAAATCCCAATGGCTGCCAGACACCATAGCACACAAACTATTAGAGGGGAAGAAGGAGGATGAATTCTTCAAGTAGCACAAGAATGAGGTCTGGATAGCAAATGTGTCTAGGAGAGGAACTGATTCTGGTAGAGGAAATGCAGGACTGGAGAACTGCAAAGAGTCTCTCACCTTCCACTATTGTAGCCTGTGAGGGTCCCTTTGGGATTGTACCTGTTTAAGGCTGACATTCTTTCGAGTGCTGAGGGGGAAAGTGGTGTAACTGTTCAAATTACAGGTCTTGAATCAATGGCAACCACACACACTTGTCATTAAAATTGGTTTTCAATTTTATGACGAGGGAGTGATTTGGCCTAGTGTTACAGAGAACAGAGTAAAGCATCCAGCACTTCATTAATGGGAAGAATCATGTTTGGGCAACTAGATTTTTTAAAGAATTCTTCTGATCAAAATTGATTCAATCACATTTCAGTTTTAAGCTATTCAGAAAACTTCAAATGCAGTCTGTATGTCCAGTGTGAGATAATTAAAAGCAAATAAATAAAAGTTATCTATCAGAACATTACTATTGATCAGTTAACATGTAAATGTTGAAATGGACAATAACAGTGTGGTACCTCATTCTTTCAACATTTTCTGGAATATGGCTTAAGCAGTAATAAATTCAAAAACATTTGACGGTTCTTTTCCTTTTAATTCATTTAGGTTCTTGGGTGGAGTTGCACTACAGTAATAGCATGCAAAATGGAGGACAGGAGCAGGTTCCAGCTCCAACTTCCCTTCTCAATGGAGAAATGGAAAGAATACTTCTGGATGCGCAACGTGAATCTGGGCGGACCAGTTCCAGAGGTAGTTCCCATTGTGACAGGTCAGTGAAACGTACTTTTGAAAGATTAACTTTGAAGGCATTAATTTGATGTTATTAAATTTAAAATGCAATAAGCAATGCATAGTTGGGATTGGGGCTAAAATACCCTGCTTGAATGGGAAGAACATGATTCTAAGTTTCTCATCAATCACTTTGCAAAGTAACTTGAAACATCATCAACAATGGTGAAAGAATACCTTGAGAGCTAAATTCATCCTTTGAATGTGATACCAATTTGTCTCTGCCAACCATGTGATCTGATATACTGATACTAGAGTCTTGTATTTTCTCTTTCAGGCAGAAAATAGTACCTTAAATGTATTTATTTCAGCTAATCCATCCTTAAATTATGAATGGATCCTGATTTTAAGACAATGTGATTGGAAATCTACCCATCCTTCATTTGTCAGGGGTAGGAGATCAATGCTGAATATGATCTGGTTCCTTCCTTCTGGATAATTTGAACTTTGTCAGATGTGTTCTTTTGAATTCTATATTCACCTTAAATGCAATGAAAGTAATGCTGACTTAAAAGAAACATTCTGTTAAGAATAAAGTTAATTCATGAAGAAGGATTTTTCCACAGTATTTTTAAACTTGATGCATAGAATTCTGAGGAAAATTTTTCATTTCAAGCTTCCATTCTCAACAGCACCCCTGGGGGCTTACAGCACATTTAAATAAAGCCTTGTTTTCTTTTCACCATAACATACTTTTTTTTATGCAGTCTGTAGGAGGAAGTACAGAAGAAACCAAAACTTGAGTGCTTCACTGGGGGTGAAGGGAGGGGCCATAAACTTTGAGCAGAGACCTAAGGGGGCCATAGCCAAAAAAAGGTTGAGAATGGATGATTTGGAGCATAGCTAATCTTCCACGATCAGATGGGATAGATATTGTGGGTCGGAATATCTTCAGCTGTGTGGAGATTTTTGTGACGTGTTGATCAATGCACTTACTATAGAAATACAGGTGCCTAACTTCTTATCCGGAATTGTCAGGTCCATACACCTGCCGTTGTTTGGAATCTTCTGGATTTTCGAATCATTTTAAAATGGCGATCCCTTTAAGCAAATGTGATGTTTCAAAGTCAAAACGGGGGCACAGGTTGTTAAATGAATTTAGATAAAGACCATAATATTACTAGCAGGTTTTAATTTTTAAAGTAAAACTTCAAAATAAAACTGGCTCAGACATGGGAGACATCTCAAACAGAGTAAATGCACATTACAGCTCAAACATCGCATCAGAATGAACTCTTTTTAAAGACTTCTTCCAGTGTTGTCTGTTTTATTAAAAGCGGTTTCTATCTAAGCAGTCTCTCTTTAATTGAATGAACAGCCATAATCTCATGCTCACTTATAAATGAACGTTGCTGCATCCCACCAATGAACTGATCCCACATTTTAACCATATCATCAATGGGCATTTTTCACCTGTGCGCACGTCTTTCTTCTCATCACTACTCATCTTATGCTTATCTGTATGTAACACCATTTCAGCAATTTACCCATCGCTCAAGTAATGCACAACAGGTGCCTTGTTGTCAATGTTCAGCACTTCTTCGATGTCAACTGCCTCTAACATGTTTACATTTTCTGCTGCAACACATTTTGGCATAGCCAATGAGGTTAGCGATCATCCCCTTCTCGATACTGACACGAAAAGCTTCAAAGTCTTCACCTGTAGGCTCAATTTTATCGAACATTGTTGACAGCCAAAGTCTATGCCAAGCATGTTTTAATGTTGCTTCAGTTACATTTCTCCATGTATTGACAAGTGCAGAAGCTTTAAGATCTTTTGTACTGTGACGCCAACCATGTGAATGTTCATACTCACCCTCAAGGTTCAGCTTTTCGTGGGATTTTCAAGGTTGTTTCATTGCAAGTAGACCAGTCAGTGGGCTGCATTCACTTCTTAATTGTTGGACCCTCTCAATAGGCACTTGGTCAATATCTACGTTCTTTGCCCTATGCAAAGTTTTCCTTTTATTCCTCAGTCTGTGGTCATCACTCTCACTATAAAACTTCAACAACTGTTCTGTCTGTTTCCTCAAATCATATATGGTGGACGATCCCACACCATAATCTTCCGTTAGACGACACACAGGTATGCGCTATCAAGCTTCCTCAATAACCACCTTCTGCGCAATCGATAATGAAAGATGCTTCCTTTTCTACATCTCACTGCTATCCATAGGGACTCTGCAACTCTCTTTGCCATGTTCATAGGCTTCACAGAGGCTTCCAATTGCTGGTGTTGAGTGGGAGGGTGGGTGGCAATGACGCTCGACGTGGAGGGGTTCTTATAAAGTAACAATCGTGCTAATCAGCACTGGTGCCCGACAGGTGATAATTGCACTAATTAGCGACGGCACAGGCCACGAAGGGCCACTCATTAGGTGATGATACCACAAATTATCAATGCGGAATGCTTCAGAATACATGAGAGTTGAGTGAGGGTCGCGCCATGTCATATTTGGCGCCAAACTCCATCTTTGATAAGCAGATGTCATCTACTGAAAAAATTGCTAGTTTTTGGAATCCTGGATAAAAGGTTAGGCATCTGTAATTTGAAAAATAGAATTTGGAGACACACAAGCACTAGTACAACAAAGATAAAGATAAATAACCAATTTTGGGTTTGAGCCCTTCTACTTGCCTGCAGATATTTGTTTTACTGCTTGCATTTCTGCTATCCTTGGTGGGCCATATTGGGATATGTAGCTTTCATGGCTCATTTCATTGTCACATCTCAAGACCATTTCACAGAATTGTAGATCAATAAGGCAGATGGATTCTAAGTACAGAGTGGGATTGGAAGAGTTAATTCTTCAGACCCACAAATATTGGTTATTCAGGTACCTTAATATTGGAAACTTTTCAGTCTTTGCATTCATGAGAAAAGGATATTAAAAATATAGAATTCAACAAAAATAGGCTACAGTGGGAGAAGTAAAACACTGGTTTGAGATGCTTTGCGACTTTAAGCAAAGAGCTCATGGAATTCTTTACTTTGTTATAGTCATGCATTTTTAGTGCACACAAGCAAATATTTGATGTGACAATCAGCCCCTTAACAAATCTCCAGATAGCAGTGTCTGACAGTGTCATCATGATGTGGGTTTTTATCTTTAGGCCAATGCTTCAGTTCAAAATTAAGGCTTTGCTGCTTGGATCCAAACAGGTTTCCAAATTTGTAGAAAAATGAATATTACAGCTCAGAAAATGGGCCCTTCTAGTCTGTGCTGAATTCTTATTCTGCCTGGTCCCACTCGATTCCATATCCTTCCCATCCATGTACCTGTCCAAATTCTTCTTAAATGTTAACATTGAACCTGCATTTGCCACTTCAGCTGACAGCTCTTTCCATACTCTTACAACTGTCTGTGTGAAGAATTTCCCATAAACTTCTCCCCTTCACCCCTATCTGATGTCCTCTGGTTTGTCTCTCACCTAACCTCAGTGGAAAAAAAGCCTATCTGCATTTACTTTATCTATACCCATCAATTTTGTATACTTCTGTCAAATCTCCCTTCATTCTCCAACACTACAAGGAATAAAGTCTTAACCTGTTTAACCTTTCCCTATAACTCTGTTCCCAAAATCCTGGCAACATCCTAGTAAATATATTCTGCACTCTTTCAATTTTATTGATTTCTTTCCTGTAATTAGGTGGTCAAACTGCACACAGTACTTTAAATTTGGCTTCGCCAATGTCTTGTTCAATTTTATCATAATATCCCATGTTCCATACTCAATACTTGGATTTTTGAAGGCCAGTGTGCCAAAAAAAAAATCATGTTCCTCTGTTTCGTAGTAATATTTATGCTCTCATGTTCCGTGCTAATCAACCAACGGAATTAGACTTGTGCTAACTCAAAACTTAAGCTCTTTCAGTGGACTTAATTCAGGCACATTGTGAAATAAATCATGAAAATGTTAGTTATTGAAGAAAAGTTGATAGTTTAGAAAGATTTGAAGTCAACTGATGACCAGAAGTGCTTATTCATCTGATTGCAGATGGGAAAATTTATATATGAAATTGCTCCAATAAATGTGAGATAGGCATTTAAAATGTGGGATGGGGAGAAAGTGACAACAAATAAAATGTTAACAGTTATACAAATAAGAATTCATTCAGATCTTTAAATAGCTTAATAGGTTGTGAGTTACCTGACGAATGATCTTGTAAATGTGTTTTAGTTGCTTCAAAATATCTGAAATTTCCTAAGGGACCAAATGTGATTCTAACCAACGGTCACTTTGCATTCCCAAGCCCTAGTTTCCCAAATATGACTTGGTATCCTCTCCAGATATTCCCTGATGAATGTCGTTGCAGCAATCAGGTACAGCAAGAGCCCAGCTTCAGATACTACCAGAAAGTTGATCCAAAGCCATTAAGCCTGGTGCAGACATTGAACATGTCTCAAAACCTTGTGCATTCCAAAGGAAGCAGTTGCAGGCTTCGTGGATTTTTTTTTTCCATTTCAGGACTCTAGTATACAAACTGAGAGCTGATCTGATGTGGTCCCTTAGGAAATTTCAGGCATCCTTTAGCAACTGAAACACACTTAAAAAATCATTCTTCATGAGAACTGAATGATACATGGCACCATAAAGATATCCAAAAATATATTTAATTTCATTGTTTATTATGGGAACTGCAATAAATCTTCCTTTTATTAGGGCTATGAACAAAAGATATCTTGAAACATATTGTGATTAATAGTATCTTTAACAGCAAAGCATATTTGTGGGTTCTATTCTTGCAAAATGCTATTCACAAAGACCATTCAGAGTGCCGCACTGCTCATTGATCATCCTGTGCTCTGTAGATGTGGAAACAAAACCAACCAACTAGAGAGGTGTGGTACAAAGTGTGCTGATAGGTTGTGACATGGTCTGGTATGGGAACACCAACACCCTTGAGTGTAAAGCCCTCCAAAAGATGGTGGACACCGCCCAGTACATTACAGGCAAAACCCTCCCCACTATTGAGTATGTCTACAGGGAATGCTGCCATTGGAGAGGAGCAGCAATCATCAAGGACCTCCCAGCGCCTGTTCTGTTATCGCTGCTGCCATCAGGAAAGAGGAATAGATGGTACAAGACTCACCACCAGCTTCAGGAACAGCTGCTCCTCCTCCACCATCAGTCTCCTCAACAACAAACTCAATCAGGGGACTCATTTAAGGAGTCTTGTGCACTTTATTGATTTTCTTTGCTCCCTCTGTATTGTACAGTTTGTTTACATTAGTTTACCTGTTTACAGTTCTCTTTATTGTTTACATGTTCACACTGAGTGCAGTTTTTTTTGTACTACCAATTAGTGGTAACTCTGCAACACTTTCAGGAAAAAGGAATCATGTATGTAATATCATGTGAAGAGATTGGGGAAAATTATTTTCACTGTGAGTGTGGTCAGGGTTTGGAACTTGTTGTAAAGGAGAAGCGCTCAGTGTTTTTAAAATAATGTGTGGATATATGCTTCAAGACCTATAAGCTGCAGAACTCTGAATGAAGTGCTAGATGTTGGGATTTGGTTTGATAGTTCTAATTTAGGGAATCAAAAAAAAAACTGGTTTGATGGGTGGCCATGCACAACTGGAGCAAGGGTAGACCCAGTGTCGCCTTCCTCCTGTGACCACCTTTGCCTGTGGCTCCATCAGGCTGTGGGGAGCCAACGCATGAGAGGACCAAGTACCACTATTTGCCGAAGTTCTACCTGTCCCAAGTATTGCAAAGCATGCCTCACTGCGACACAATGTCTCAGTCAGGTCAACAGTAACACATTAACTATTCTTTTTGGGAAAGGTTTTCCAAATCATCATTTATTACTACTTTAAATGGAAGTCATTGTCTGCCCTCCTTTATACCTTAATTTTATAGGTTTTTTTTAAAATTAAATGTAGCCACTTGCTTCATAGTTTCATGCTTCCCAATGTTGAGATTTGTGGCCCTCATTTTAATTGAACTATTATTTTCAAACAGTGTAAAACTCATTTTATTAACTCATCCTTTAACTGCCTTTCATTGCACAGTATCAGATAGGGACCTATATTAGAAAGAAGAATGGCTAACCTTTCATCTGGGATCATCGGGACCGGACACCTGGTGTTGTTTGCAATCTTCTGGATTTTGGAATCATTTTAAAATGGCGGTTTAAGCAAATGCGATGTTTCAAATATCACACAAAATGGGGGGTGCAGAGTGTTAAATGAATTTAGATAAATGAGAACAATAATATGTCTAGCATGTTTTTTTAATTTTAAAGTAAAACAAAATAAAACTGGCTCAGACCCCTGGTCCCTGCCCCTGTGAGTGCCCTCTCTTTCCTTCGGTGGAAAGGTGATTCTCAGTCCCAAGCACCCAGTGGGAGAGAAACAGCTGGCTCAATGCCATAATTCCCCATGCAGCTGTCAGAGCGGTTCCAGCTGCATGGGGATTATGGGAAGGAAGACAGCCATTGCTCCCACATAGAGCTGACGGTGCGGCGCTCCAGTGAATTCTGGGCTTGGCAGCACTGCATCCCTGCTGCCGTGTTAGGAGTTAGATTGGTGGGGGGTGGGGTGGGGGAGAGACAACGAACGGGCCAACAGACAGCTGGGGGCGAAGGACAGACAACGGGGGCTAGGAGCAAGGCAGCCAAGCATATTCATTACTGTATTGTTGAGGACAGCCTGCAATTCAGCTTAATGCCTAGGGCTGTTGCAGGAAAAATTCTGGATGGAAATTTGATTCTAATTCCTGCCAGGAACATTTCAGCCATAGTTGTGGGAATTTTCTGAGAAATTCCCATTATGTAGTGGCAGTACAAAAAGTATATTTGGTGAGCAAATGTCATCTACTGGGGAAAAAAAGTGCCTGTTTTGGAGGTTGCCAGCGTTCGGAATCCCGGATAAAAGGTGAGACACCTGTACCAACTTCTCAGTTTCCATGACATCGTTAAGAGGTGGTGTTTCAGGACCTTGAGGGAGGTTAGTGTAGAAATATCGGGGGCTCTGACATAAATATTTAAAATGTCATTAGCCACGGAGGTGACAGAGATTTGGAGGGTAACTCATGTTTTTCCAGTGTTTTTAAAAAAAAAAAGGCCCTAAAAGTAAACCGGGCAATTATAGGCCTGTGAGTCGGTGGTAGGTAAATTAATGGAGAGTGTTCTAAGACATGGTATATACAATTATTTGGATAGTTAGGGACTGATTAGGAGTAGCCAACGTGGTTTTGTGCTTGGTAGATCATGTTTAACAAATCTTATAGAAATGTTCAAGGAGATTATCAAGAAGGGTGACGAAGGCTGTGGATGTTGTCTATATGGACTTTAGTAAGGCCTTTGACAAGGTTCCGTATAAGAGGTTAGTTAGGTAAGTTCAATCATTAGGTATTAATGTTGAAGTAGTGAAATGGATTCAATAATGGTTGGATGGAAGATGCCAGAGAGTAGTGGTGGAAAATTGTTTGTCAAATTGGAGGCTGGTGACGAGTGGAGTGTCTCAGGGATCAGTCCTGGGTCCACTGCTGTTTGTATTAATGATCTGGATGATAGGGTGGTAAATTGGATTAGTAACTATGCAGATTATACTAAGATTGGTGGTGTTGTGGATGTTGGGGAAGGTTTTCAAAGTTTGCGACTGATAAGTGCGAGGTGCTATATTTTCATAAGAATAATCAGGAAAAGTCCTACATGTTAAATGGTCGACATTTAGAGAGTGCAGTAGAACAAGGGGATTTAGGAATTCTGGGTCATAATTCCCTTAAAAATGAGTCATATGTAGATAGGGTGGTGAAGAAAGCTTTTGGCATGATGGCTTTCATAAATCAGAGTATTGAGTACAGGAGTTGATGTCAGTTGAAGTTGACTAAGGCATTGGTAAGGCCAAATTTGGAATATTGTGTGAGGTTTTGGTCACCAAATTATAGGAAGGATATCAGCTAAACAGAGAGAGTGCAGAGAAGATTTACAAGAGTTTTACTCAAGTTTTAGGAAAAGGTTAAACAGGTTAGGACTTTATTCCCTGGAGTGTAGAAGACTGAGGGGTGATTTGATAGAGGTATTTAAAATTGAGGGGGATAGATAGAGTAAATGTAGACAGGCTTTTTTCCATTGAGAGTGGGGGAGATTCAGACAAGAGGATATGGATTGAGATTGAAGAGGGAATTTCTTCACTCAGAGGGTGATGGGAGTGTGGAATGATCTTCCGACCAAAGTGGTTGATATGGGCTCTATTTTAATATTTAAGGAAAATTTGGATAGGTCTATGGATGAAAGAGGGTGTGGAATGTTAATGGGCTGCGGATCAATGGGACAAGGATGGGAGAAGGTGTTTGGCGTGGACTAGGAAGGTTGAACTGGCCTGTTTCTTTGCTGTAATTGTTATATATCTCACTTTTTCCTCTTTCTCTTAATTTTCTTTTAAAAATCTTGTGTTTGTGTAATTGAAATTTATAATTTTTGCACCTTGTTCTGCACCAAACTGCTGCTGCAAAGCAAATTTCCTGACATATTTGTGCCAATAATTCTGATTCTGAACTATGGTAAATCCTTGTATTTTTCACTGATTCTTTTATAGCCCTCCGCGATCCTTGACTCCACATCAGCCTCGTTCAGAGATAGATGCACACAGCATTGGAGAAAAAAACAGCTCTCAGGTATGAGAATTTGAAACTATTTCATCACACTTGCAACTGAATTGATAGGATTTTCTTTGAAATTTCATTGAAATTGCTTTCAATATGTCCAGCAGGTTTTATTATTAGTACCAGAAGTCACCACAGCACAATTCCACCAGAATCTCCTGATTTTTTTCTCTCCTTAATGAATGATGGAAGCCTACTTTATCTCTTGTTTGTTTTTTAGTGATAAGATTCTCCAGTAGTTAAAATATTTTCCAACCGTCGTTGCGATAGAAATGCAGTATCTGTTATGATTTTTCTTGCATTTTCAGTGAAATACTGTGTTCATTTTTGTAATGCGAAAATAGCATTTTTCTGTTGTGGATGTTCTCGTAAGATTGATTTTTGCATTCTATTTGAATAACGTGAATTCTAGCACAATACTATTGACCATCTCAGGATAGGAAAGCTCACATGCCTTCTCTTTTTTTCATTGATATTGGAGATGCAGGTCACAAGACTGGTTTGTGCACAAAGGTTTGACTATTAGGACTTAGGCTTGATCCTGATCACTGGATCTGCCTGAGAGTTTGAATATAATTGTTTATTCTTGCATGTACTGAGACTCGTTGGAAAACTTTGTTTTGTGTGCCATCCAGGAAAGTCAAACCACACTTAAATATTGGCAGGTAGTGCAGTTAAACCGAGATGTAAGGTGTGGTGGATCAGAAAGTCAAGAATGCAGGATACAGTGTCAAAAGGCTGTACAAGATAGAGAAAATTGCAGTTAAAACAATGCAGGGTATCATGTGTGAGTGCCTTGGTTTGCTTCCACATTCTCCAAGACGTGGGAAGTTGAGTTAATTAGCCACAGGTTGTCTCTGAGTAGGTGATGGTGGGGTCTGGTCTGGGAGGAGTTGATGGGAATATGGAGAGAATAAATGGGAGTTAGTGTAAGTGATTGCTTGACAGTTGATGCAGCCCCTCAGGTTATTGTATAGTTCATCTCTTTTTTTTAAACTTTATTTATTCATTCAAAAAACAAATAATATATGACAGTCTTCTTTCTTTGGCTTGGCTTCCCGGACGAAGATTTATGGAGGGTTATAGAAAAAAAAAGAACCCCCCCCCCCCCTTCAGCCAACTCCTCCTAAAAAAAATAAGAAAGAATATTTAAAAAAAATTAAGTATACATATTAAAATCTAATCAATATAAATTGAAATGAAAATATTCTGAGTATAACAACCACTTATTAATAAAAAATTATAATCATCATGTGAAACATATGTAATTTTTTTCCATTATTAAGCAAAGGAATGGCTGGAAGTCATAGGGAGGCTTGGTTTTCGAGGAATATTGGAAATTTGGTTAGGAGAAAAAGGGAGGTGTACAAGAGGTATAAAGAGCAGGGAGCTGAGAAGTTGAAGGAGGACTACAAGGAGTGTAGAAGGAATCTTAAGAAAGAAATTAGAAAGGCCAAAAAAAGGCATGAAGAGGCTTTGGCAGACAGAGTAAAAATAAATCCAAAGGGTTTCTATAAGTACATTAAAAGTAAAAGATTAGTGAGAGATAAAATTGGACCCCTTGTAGATAGCGAGGGTAGGCTGAGTGAGAAGTCTAAGGAAATGGGGGAAATTTTGAATGATTTCTTTACTTCGGTATTCACGAGGGAAAAAAATGTTGAACCAGTTGAAGTAAAGAAAAATAGTGGGGAGGTCATGAAGCATATAAGGATAACCGAGGAGGTAGTGATGGCTGTGTTAAAAAAGATAAAGGTGGATAAATCTCCCGGACCAGACAAAATATTCCCTAGGACACTCAGGGAAGCTAGTGGACAATTAGTGGGGCCAATAACAGAGATATTTAGGATGTCACTGGCCACGGGGGTAGTGCCAAAGGGTTGGAGGGTGGCGCATGTGGTTCCTCTGTTTAAGAAAGGGTCCAAATGCAAACCTGGGAATTACAGGCCTGTAAGTCTGACATCTGTGGTGGGCAAGTTGATGGAAAGTGTTCTGAGGGATGCTATTTACAAATTTTTGGAGGTACAGGGATTGATAGGGAGTAATCAGCATGGTTTTGTCAGGGGTAGATGATGCTTGACAAACCTGATTGAGTTCTTCGAGGGGGTTACAGAAAAGGTTGATGAAGGGAAAGCTGTGGATGTTGTCTATTTGGACTTTAGTAAAGCTTTTGACAAAGTTCCCCACAGGAGGTTAGGAAAAAAGGTGGAGGCATTAGGTATAAATAAAGAGGTAGTGAAATGGATTCAGCAGTGGTTGGATGGAAGGTGTCAGAGAGTAGTGGTAGAAAATTGTTTGTCCAATTGGAGGTCAGTGACTAGTGAGTGGAGTTCCTCAGGGTTCGGTCCTGGGTCGACTATTATTTGTTTTATATATATTAATGATCTGGATGTAGGGGTGGAGAATTGGATAAGCAAGTTTGCGGATGACACAAAGATTGGTGGTGTTGTGGACAGTGAGGTAGATTACCGTAGATTAAAAGGTGATTTAGGAAGGCTGGAGGTGTGGGCTGAGAAATGGCTGATGGAATTTAATACAGATAAATGTGAGGTGCTACATTTTGGAAAGGCAAATCTAAATAGGTCATATACATTGAATGGTAGACAATTGAGGAGTGCAGAGCAACAAAGGGATTTAGGAGTTATGGTAAATAGTACCCTCAAGGCTGATACTCAGGTAGGTGGTGTGGTGAAGAAGGCATTTGGAATGTTGGCCTTCATAAATCGGAGTATTGAATTCAAGAGTAGGGATGTTATGATGAAATTGTACAAGGCATTGGTGAGGCCAAATTTGGAGTACTGTGTACAGTTTTGGTCACCAAATTATAGGAAAGATATAAACAAAATAGAGAGAGTGCAGAGAAGGTTCATGAAAATGTTGACAGGATTTCAGGGTCTGAATTACAGGGAAAGGTTGTGCAGACTGGGGCTTTTTTCTCTGGAGTGTAGAAGATTGAGAGGGGACTTGATAGAGGTGTTTAAGATTTTAAAAGGGACAAACAGAGTAAATGTGGATAGGCTTTTTCAATTAAGAAAGGGGGAGATTCAAACTAGAGGACATGGTTTAAGATTGAAGGGGGAAAATTATAAGGGGAACATGAGGGGAAATTTCTTTACGCAGAGGGTGGTGGGGATGTGGAATGAGCTTCCGGCAAACGTGGTCGAGGCAGGATCATTGGTTACATTTAAGGAAAGACTGGATCGTTACATGGATAGGAGGGGACTAGAGAGGCTGGTCAGTGGGACTAGGAGGGTGGGGATTTGCTATGGCATGTACTAGTAGGGCCGAACTGGCCTGTTCTGTGCTGTAAGTGGTTATATGGTTATATCTCATTATGCCATCTATTAATATCAATCATATTTGTATCTTTCCACGTACTAGCAATACATTTTTTCACTACGGATAAAGCTAAATATACAAAAGCAATCTGGAACTTATCTAATCCCAAGCCTTTCAGAGGTTGTAAACTACCCAAAAAATACTGTTGGATCTAAAACTATTTTAATCTTATACAGATATTCTAAAAACGATTGAATTTTCTTCCAAGAAGATTGTATATGTATACATGACCAAACATCATGAAAAAAAGTTCCAACCGTATCACCACATCTAAAACACAAATCTGATTCATTAAAACCATATTTTTAAAATTTTTCAGGTTCCTTCATAAGAAAAGTCTCTAATTTAGTCATTTTGGGTAAAATCACATCTCTACCAAACATACATTTTACCAAAGATCGAATTTGATAATAAAGAAATAAAGAATTCTTATCAATACCAAAATCTTCCCTCATCTGATTAAAACATAAAAACTTACCCTCTTTAAAACAATCTCCCAAATTTTTCACACCTTTAAATCTCCAATGCAATAAACTTTGATTATGTATTGAAAAAGAAATGTTGATTATTATACAATGGAGTCGAAGCCAATAATTTACCCCTAGAACCTATCATTTTATTTTTCTTCATCCATAACTTCATTAAATATTTGAGTATAGGCATATTATATTGTTGTAACAAATTCATATTCCACCTAAACAAAAATTGATGTATTTCAAATTCAGAAATACTTGTCTTCTCAATTTTAGCCCAACTAGGAGTTCTTACCAAATCCATCAATGAGCTAATAAATTTAAGTTGGGCTGCCTCATAATAATTTTGAAAATGTGGTAAACGTAGTTAATTTATTCAAAGCTACTCTCGAAAATTTACCCCTCCATAAAAACTCCCTAACCATTTTATTTAAATCTCGAATAAAAGTTTTATCAAGTAAATACGGAATAGATTGAAACAGATATTTTATGCGGAAAGATATTCATCTTAATTGTATTTATCCTTCCCATTAAATTAATAGGTAAATCTTTCAATTTAATCAAATCAGTTTTGATCTTTTTCATTAACGGAACATAATTTATATAAAGATTGATAATTAACATTCAGAATTATACCCAGATATTTAATTCAGTCAGTATTCTTATAAACTGAATAATCTCCTTTGTTTACTGGTAATATTTCACTTTTTTCCCCAGTTAACTTTATATCCAGAAAGACATCCATATTGTATTAAACATTCCTTCAAATGGAAAAGCGACTGAGCTGGATTTGTTAAATACACCAATATGTCATCAGCAAATAAATTGATTTTATACTCCTCGTTTAAAACTTTCATACCTTGTATCTGTGTATTTTGTCTTATCAACTGTGCAATCACTAACGCAAACAAAGCTGGTGATAAAGGACAACCTTGACGAGTTGATCGAGTTAACTTAAAAGATTCTGAAATCAAACCATTCGTCAATACTCTAGCTACCGGTTTACTATAGATAGAATCCAACCAATAAAAGAAGGACCAAACTTAAATTTCTCCAAAACTTGAAACAAAAAATTCCATTCAACTCTATCAAATGCATTTTCTGCATTTAAGGATATCACCATTGGATGATCTAAAGATTGTAGAAATCTATTAATCAAACTAATCACGCGCAAAATCTTATCTGAAGCATATCTATTCTTTATAAAACCTGTTTGATCAATATGAATCAACTTTGGTAAAAATTTAGCTAGTCTATTTGCTAATCTTTTAGCTATTATTTTATAATCTACATTTAGCAATGAAATTGGTCTATATGAAGATACTTTCAAAGAACTCTATCTTTTTTTGGAATTTCATAACATAACAACAATTACAGCACGGAAACAGGCCATTAGGCCCTTCTAGTCCGAACCAAACACCCCTTTCTAGTCCCATCTCCCTGCACAATGCCCATAACCCTCCATCTTCTTCTCATCCATATACCTGTCCAACCTTTTCTTAAATAATACAATTGACTCCGCCGCCACTATTTCTCCCGGAAGATCATTCCACACTGCTACCACTCTCTGAGTAAAGAAGTTCCCCCTCATGTTACCTCTAAACCTCTGCCCCTTAATTCTTAACTCATGTCCTCTTGTTTTAATCTTTCCTCCTCTTAACAGAAATAGTCTATCCGCATCCATTCTGTCTATCCCTTTCATAATCTTAAATACTTCTATCAAATCCCCTCTCAACCTTCTACGCTCCAAAGAATAAAGACCCAATCTGTCCAATCTCTCCCCATACTCCAGATGCTTAAACCCACGCAACATTCTGGTAAACCTTCTCTGCACTCTCTCCTCTCTGTTTATATCCTTCCTATAATTAGGCGACCAGAACTGCACACAGAACTCTAAATTAGGCCGCACCAACGTCTTATACAATCTCAACATCACCTCCCAACTCCTATATTCCATGCAATGATTGATAAAGGCCAGCATACTAAAAGCCTTCTTCACCACCCTATTCACATGAGTTTCTACCTTCAGGGAACGATGTACCGTTACTCCTAAATCTTTCTGCTCTTCTGTATTCCTCAATGCTCTCCCATTTACCACGTATGTCCTATTCTGATTCTTCTTACCAAAATGAAGCACCTCACACTTATCAGCATTAAATTCCATCTGCCATTTTTCAGCCCACTTTTCTAAGCAGCCCAAATCCCTCTGCAATCCTTGAAAACCTTCTTCATTATCCACTATTCCACCTATCTTAGTATCGTCTGCATATTTACTAATCCAATTCACCACCCCATCATCTAGATCATTAATGTATATAACGAACAACAATGGGCCCAATACAGATCCTTGAGGCACACCACTGGTCACCGGCCTCCAACTTGACAGACAATTATCCACTACCACTCTTTGGCCTCTCCCTTTCAGCCAATGTTCAATCCATTTGAGTATCTTAAAATTTATACCTAAAGACTGCACCTTCCTAACTAACCATCAATGTGGTACCTTATCGAAGGCCTTACTGAAGTCTATATAGACAACATCCACTGCGCTACCCTCATCCACATTCCTAGTCACCTCTTCAAAAAATTCAATCAGATTGGTCAAACATGACCTTCCTCCCACAAATCCATGTTGAATGCTCCTGATCAGACCCTGTCTATCCAGATGTTTATAAGTACTATCTCTAAGAATTTTCTCCATTAATTTACCTACCACAGACGTCAAACTTACAGGCCGATAGTTGCCAGGCTTCCTCCTTGAACCCTTTTTAAATAACGGAACCACATGCGCAATGCGCCAATCCTCCGGCACTATCCCCATATCTAATGACATTTGGAAAATTACCGCCAGAGCCTCTGCTATTTCCTCCTTCACTTCTCTCAATGTCCTGGGGAAGATCCCGTCTGGTCCCGGAGACTTATCCACCTTTATATTCTTCAAAAGCCTTAAAACTACACCTTTTGTAATCTCTATATTCCCCATATTTACCCAATTTGCTTTTTTTATCTCACATCTCCCAATATCCTTCTCCTTAGTGAATACCGAAGAAAAGAAACTGTTCAATATCTCCCCCATTTCTCTAGGCTCCACACACAGTTTTCCGCTCTGATTTTCTAAGGGACCAATTTTGTCTCTAGCTTTCCTCTTACCATTAACATATTTGTAGAACTCTTTTGGATTAGTCTTCACCCTGCTTGTAATTAAAGCACTAGAACAAGACTCCAGTAATTCATAATTCTTGACGCAATACATCCCCAAACACTGTAGATAAATCGTCATTAAAAATTTTATAAAATTCAACCAAGATTCCATCATCGCCAGGTGATTTACCATTCGGCATTTCCATTTTAATTTCCGAATCAGTAAATGGTTCTTCTAACTCATGTATATCTCCATCCTCTAATATCGGTAAATTCAGTTGTGATTTAAAAAAAGATCAATCGATCCAGTTTCCTGTTTTCCTTCAGATGTATACAACTTTTTATAAAATGAATAAAATTCATCATTAATCTCACGAGATTTATAAGTAATGAGAGAATTCTGTCTAACAGCACTAATAGTCCTCGATATCTGTTCTTTCTTTAATTGCCATGCCAGTACCTTATGTGCTTTCTCTCCCCATTCGTAATACCGTTGTTTAGTCCTATTAATCACACATTCAAATTGATAAGATTGCAAAGTATATTTCAATTTCAGCCTAGATAATTCTATTTTCTGATCTTCTGTAGCATCTTTCTGAAATTCCTTTTCGAACTCATCGATCTGTTTCTCTAATTCAAGACTGATTTAATCGATTCTTTTTTATTTTAGAAGTATAACTAATTATTTGTCCTCTCAAATAGGCTTTCATAGCAATCCATAATACAAATTTACTTTGAACAGAATTAGAATTTTCTTTCAAAACAAATTAATTTGTTTTTTCAAAAAATCAATAAATTCCATGTTTTTTAACAACATTGTATTAAACCTCCAACGATAGGCCATTTGAATTTTCTCAGAAGTTTCATATGTAAAATATAACAGAGAATGATCTGAAATCACCCTACTTTTATATTCCGCTTGTTGTATTTTCCCTTGTAAATGTGCCGATACTAAAAAGAAGTCAATCCTCGAAAATGATTCATGTCTTGATGAATAAAAGGAGAAATCTTTCTCTGTCGGATTAAGACATCTCCAAATATCTACTAAATTAAGATCTTTCATCAACGCTTGAACCTGAATTACCATCTTGGATATTTTAACTTTCTTCGGAGATTTATCTAATAAAGGTTCCAAAACACAATTAAAATCACCACCAACTAAAATATTATCATTAGCCTGACCCAAACATAAAAATGCATCTGAAATAAATACTTCATCATCTCCATTTGGAGCATAAATATTAAGTAAAGTCCAAAATTCACTAAAAATCTTACAATTTAATTTAAGGATACATCCTGCCTTTTCCTCCATTGATTGTAATTCAAAAGATAAATTTTTATGTATCAAAATTGCTACACCTTTAGCCCTGGAATTAAATGAGGAAGAATATACATGCCCAACCCAGTCCCTCTTCAATTTCATACTTTCTTTAACATTCAAATGTGTTTCTTGTAAAAAGGTAATATCAATTTTCATTTTCTTAATATACGCCAAGACTCGTTTACATTTAATCCTCGAACATTAAAAGTAGCAAACCTCAACGTTGACATATCTACTATTATTACTAAATACCAATAGTATCTTTATATAAAAACTCAAATCAATGTACATAGGCCCTCCAATAAAAAAAATCACAAATTAAAAATTAAAAATTTTTAAAAATAAGAATAAAAAATAATAAAGAAAAAAAAAGAAAATTCCCCCCCCCCACCAAAAAAACTACCAAAGGTAGTAATCCCCTAAACAAAAATTGGGTGTGGGTCACCCACCAGTGACTGATGACTAGTAAAGAACTTAAGTGCACATCTCTCCCTCCCCAGCCAAACAGTCAGTAACATCAAAATCTCATAATAACAAAAGAAAAAAGAGAATTTAAAAAAATTCTTCTTTTCATCCAGAAGATTCCAATCTGTATAGTTCATATCGAATGTGGCATGTGGAGAAATTATTTGCATTTCAATAATTCACATAAATGATGATTGGCTTGATTTGTGAAGGTTGACAATTGATCCAATCTGAAATAAAGAATATATTTCTAATTAGTGCCAGCTGCATAGTCAAACTTACCAATGTCTTTAACGTTATGATTGAAGAACACTCCGGAAAGTACCTGAAAAAGACCATCCAATGAAGTGTAGCAGCCTGTAAGATCTTTAGAGTTTGCTAGAAGTAATTACAGGTGATTGGAGAGTTTTGTCTCCTTGTTAGAAAAACATGGCATAAAATAACTGTCATGATTCCCCCATACAATTGTTATAGTTTAACAACATTAAAAAAGCATAGCATGAATGGTATGTGCAAAAAGAATGGTCACAGGTAGTAATATTTTCATGAATTTTCTATTTAGTCTGAAGAAGATTATCTTGAAAGAAAGAAGGAGGTGGAAAATATAATGAAGAAGAATGCTGATTGGATATGGGACTGGTCAAGCAGACCAGAAAATATCCCCCCAAAGTAAGTACAGACTGGATTTATTATCCATTGTTACCAATGTTCCTCAATTAATCATTTCTGAGCAACATTATCCATAGATGGGGGAATCAGCAAATTTGAGCAATCAGAGAATTTGCTACCCTATCTGAAAGAAAGTAACTTAATGCCTCTACAGTCTGAGCAGATTTGGCATGTTGTTGAATACCCCATCAAACTTCTACAGGTGCACTGTGGAAAGTATACTGACTGGTTGCAAACCAGCTCTGCTTTGTAATCTGAGTGCCCAGGGATGCAGAAGGAAGCAAACAAAAACAAGTCCATTATGGACTCCAACCCCTTATCCACTGATGGCATCTATGTGAGGCACTGCCACAAAGGCAGCCAGCAATGTGAATGATCCCTATCTCCCTGGTCACAACTTCTCACTGTTACCTTCAGGAAAAGGGTACAGGAATCTGAAGTCCAGCACCTCCAGGTTCAAGGACAGTTTTATTTTCTCCCAACTGCAATCAGGCTCTTGAACCTCCCCCTTACTACCCAAACCATAAATACTCTGGGATCACAAAGACATAACTTCATGATTGCACCATTTAATTTACTGAACATTTTTTTTCCTTGCACTAACTACAAGTATAACTGAATATTCGTCTCTTTCTGTACTGGGGTAATTTAATGCATGCTATTTTAGATGGGGTTTTTTTTCCCCTAACTGTTTGGCTTCAGCATTAAAGAATTTTGGTACCTATCTACATTCTATTTGTGTGTATGACAATAAATTCATAATTACTGGAGAAGGAAAGTAGAATAACAAAGTAAATTGGTCACTCTCTTTGCTAACCCACATCCCAAAAAATTTACTTGTATCACTTAATTTGACCCAGTTCTCTTACAGGCAGCTAACTTGCATAGTAACACCTTACCCTGCCTCTTGAACCCTCTCGTCCTACCTTAGCTCCAACAAAGTATTCTGGGGCCTGCACAACTGAAATGTTGCTCTTTTAGTTCTTGCATTCACTTCAAATGTCTATTATCTTATTTGTTAACTTCTCAAGCATCAGACCCATAACTGTCAGTTATTTTTACCTGTACCATGACTATTTAACATGTCTAGGCTTGGTCAGTGAGTGAGAAAGTGACTTCTTTTAAAAAGAAAATACTACTACAGTGGGATATATTTGAGATTCCTTTAGTCATGTGCATAAAATACACTATCTTTTTTTTTGCCCCGTGAAGGCACACAGAGGCACCTCTAGTCTAATACCATGATCAAGACAAGAGAAGCAATAGTCTCTGCAGATGCATAGAGGCTGTGAATCTCCTTCAGTCTGCTGCCTTCTGCACTTGTGTAGCCTCATGAGGTGAACCGGAGCTGGAAGGATCCAAGCAGCTTGCTCATCATTAGCCCCAGTCTTGTTATCTGGTTCACAGTTCATGGCCAGGTTTGAATTCTTCAGCTCAGCCCTGCACTGGTCTCCTGCTGTTTAGGGTCCTCTCCCAGACCTGCTCCTCTTCGAGGAGTGTTCTCCTTCTCTGATTCTCTGCCCTGGTCCTCTGCTCCCCTGGCACTTGCAACCTTCATGATCTGGGCTGCCTAATAGTGCACTGCCATCTCGGGTACCGACCTTGGGTCTCTGGTTTTAAACAAAACACTACTGGGCTTCTTCTACAGGCAGTTTAAACCTCCAAGGGACTATCATGGAGGGTGGGAAGGGAAGCATTGAAAGACGTCCCTGCTCTCCCTGTGTACACTGCCATCCTGACTCGCCTTGAATGTATACTGGTTGTACGAATGGAAAGAAGAAATACAATAAAGAAAAATTGAGAGAAAAATTAATTTAAAAATATGATGAGCATTAAGTATTGGATATTGATGCAGTGATTCATGGAATACAGAATGTTTGGGCAGATACAATAGGAGCCCAGTGGTATGCTGGGTTTTTTTTATTACAGATGTATGGAAGTACAAAGTTTAAAAAAGAATTCTGCAGTTGCACAGGGATTGATGAGACAATGCAGGGCAGGCTGTTGTATTTTGTCTCTGCTTGAATAAAGTCATAAAGGAAAATGCAACTTGGGTTTACTAACAAACTCTGGGATGAACAACTTGGCTAGGGGAGAATGAACAAGCCTGGAAATGAGTGGTGATCTCTTTTGAGATCCAATTTTGAAAGTAGTTTTCTCATGTGAAACCAGGGAGCAGAGTCTCGAGCTGAGAAATCAGTCATGGAATGGTTGACGACGAGAGGAAATATTTTCGTACCTGAGATTAGTTAAGATTGCTGCTGAAGCTCCGTTGAGCACATATGGAGACCAGAAGAGCTTGCACAGTGAAGGAATCATATGGTGGGAAAGTGGTACTGAATCAGCTAGGATCTTGCTGCAGTGAACAAAGAAAAGCAGAAGGGATTTGGTGGGTCAGGCACCATCCATGGAGAGAAATGTCACTCAGTATTTCGTGACACGGTTACTCTATACAGTTTAAAGTGACATACAACTTGCTCAGTTTTTTTTTTAAAGATTTGTTTGGTGGAGGATTCAGGCAAGGCACTGAGATTAGACTGATGGATGGGTTGGGGGAGGGGGAAAGAAATGGTTTCATTGCACACATGATGAACTAAAAGATTTGTTAATATTGTGACATTAATTTTGGCATTTAACACCACTCTTTCACCTAGAGAATTCCAGTTCAAACACCCAAAGCATTCTGGAACTCTGAGTATGAGGAATACTGGCGTTATGAAAAAAGGGGGTATTTTCTCCGCTGAATTTCTGAAGGTCTTCCTGCCTTCACTACTCATCTCCCACATATTGGCTGTTGGTTTGGGGTAAGTTATTGGGACATATTAAGATATTTGGTGAATTAACTTGATTTAAGCTGTTTTGTGTTCCAAACATCTTAATGTAGTCACAAATTTAAGTTAGCCTGTATGACACATTTTTAAGGTTAAGGAATTATTTCCTGTGATCAGTTTATTGCTGTATCTTGAACTCTGAGCATGTTGTATATTTATCTGTATCCGTAAAAGCGAGCATAGTGCCTTGTCCAATTTCGTACTGGCCGATTGTGGGATCTTGCTGTTTTCCTGCATTCAAGATTACTTCCATTGCTATTCCCTATCCAAATTTTGACAAGTAGAAATATTGCTGACGTTTTCATCGTTGAAAAATCTAATATTCCATAGAGTAATGTTGAAAATAGTTAAACAAATTATCCTTAATCTTAAAGCCCTCCCCACCCACCACATCCACCAACTAAAATATAATTTTAATAACCAGCTTACGAGAGCCTAATAAATACTGATTTTTTGATTTGCCTCTTTGGATTTGAATTTTTCTAAAAAACATGCCAGTCTACAGGTGCTTATCCGTAATTCTGAAAATTGAACTTTTTTTTAAAAAAACTGCCTGTATAGTATATTTTCAGGTATTAAGCTTAGTTTGAGACAATTTAATTTTGAAGTCTTACTGTACATTTTAAAAATACAGGGATTGTTCTCCAGCAGAATTTCAGCCACTCCACTGAAAGGGTATTTGACAGAGTGAGCGGCTCAAGGAGGTAGCGGCAGAGCAATTTGGGCAGCTGAGAAGAGAGCAGTCTATCTTTATCTCATTTCATTTACCCTCCCACTCCCCCCAGTTACTTAAAAGTATTGCTCTTTTAATATTATTTCGTTATCCGAAAAAGTCCAAAATCTGAGAAGTGTCTGGTTCTAAGGATTTTGGATAAAAGATTAAGCATCTGATTACCTTGGTTGAGTATTTCTAGAGCTAAAAATTGCCACATTAAAAAAAAAACCAGTACCTTCTGTCCTCTTTCCAATGAAAGGACTTATCACATCTCAGAACCTGAGCATTCATGTCCTCAGACCAGTTATTCTCAAAATAAATCGAATCATTCATTTGTGTTAGTTGTAGTACTAGATTGCCATATTTGCAGATTTGTGCTGGAGAATTGACTTTTTTTTTAAATTTCTTTGTAGAATCTATATAGGCCGCCGCATAAGTGCTCCATCCAGTGCAGTTTAAGGATATTCCAATGAAATGGTTTGCGTGTGATAATGTAGCAGATCCTACAAATAATTCTCAGAAGAGGACATGAGCAATGATGAAGCTACAGGTTTTTAAATTATTACAATACTAAGTACTGTGTTCATAGTTGATGAGCCCCTTGCCCTCCATAACTAGTTAAATTGTTACCTGTTCAAAGCCTTTTGCACATACTGTAGTCTCATTGATTTCTGTCAGTATTTCATTTTTCCTTTATGAATTGAAATACAATAAGTTCCTGGAATGAGAATATACAAAACAAAAATGTTGTTTGGTGATGAACTAACAGCGTAGCACGTCTAACATATATGAAGGAGCATCCTTCATTCAAAGGAGGTGCTCATTATGGTATTATATACATTTATATATATATATGAACACACTTAGTAGTTATTGAAAAATACAGAGCAATTTGTACGAGAATTCTTCTTGCTAACTAATGATAGATAATGTAAAAGGGCATCTTTGTCGTATTCAATTACTGCTGTGAAATGGTCAAAATGCATGCCTCTAAATCTAAGAGATGAGTAGGTGGGAATATTCTGGTTGAATACCAAAGCGTTTTTTAGGTTTATGTTGTGTATGGCATTTGGAATTTAAACAGAACAAGATCAATTATAACATGTGGGAAGTTTTGAATTTTTAAAACTAGTTCTATTTGAAATGTATTGAATATTGCAAATACATCTCTAGTTTAGTTGGATTCCAGTAAAACAATGGTCATCATCTGAACTTGGGTTTCTTCGTGATTAAATCTATCTAAGCCATGATCTTTGTTAATAATTATATAGATTTTGCTTGCATTTTAGAGACTTCTTTAATATATTTGCACAATACATCCAAAATGTAAAATGTTTTTACAATTGGGTCAGAATTAATTGAAGTACAAGAATGTCGATATGAATAGTATTAATAAGAGAAGCATTAAGCTAGAAAATCAGGCTATGTTTCATTGTCATGCAAAAATCCAAGTACAGTGTGGAGCACTTATGACTATGGATTCATGCAAATTGATGCCATGTATAAATACAATTAAAATATTAAAGTTGCTTTTGTATTGTTTGCTTTAATTGAATTATGAGCAGAATTTTAATTAAATACACCTCCTCTACTGCATTCAGTGTCTGGATGTGACCTCAACATTGGCGAGACCTAATGCACACTTGGGGACAGTGTTACAAAGCATCAATGCTCTTCCCCAGCAGTCACCCTGAGCTCCCAGATGCATGCCATTCCAATTTCTCTTCCTATTACCTGCCTGAATGATGCCCAACATCTCACTCTCAGTCTACAGCCCAATGGTATGAACATAGAATATTCTAATCTTGTACATTGCCCTTTTTTTGTACCCCTTGTTCTTCCCCTTTCCCACCCACACAACAATTTTAATTCCCCATCTTTGGTTCCAGCCCTCTCTACTTCCATCTCCTCCCTGACTCTCCCTTCCAATTCCATCTGGCCACTCTATGCCACCATTCTTACCAGATTCCAGGACTGACAGCCTTTGTCTTCTAATCACCTGCTCCACCCTTTAGGACTCATCTTCCTTCCTTTTGGTTATTCTTGGATCTCTCTCGCTCTATCAAATTTCACCTCTGCCTGGTGTCCCTGCCCCAACCTCCCCATCAGCTTCTACACTGCATTTCCTCAATCTTGATAATGAACTTCAGTTCAAAACATAATTCTTTCTCTTGCACTGATACTGTTTGGCATGCTGTTACTGCAACAGATTGTTCCTGGCTGCCAGAGGCATATTTCGATGCAGTTATCAAGAGGTTAATTTCCTGGACACCAGAGACTGCAGATGACAAAAATCTGGATGTTTCTTTGGTCTCAACGACCATCACCTCTGACTATTGGCCAGTAGCACTGATGTTTTGAGAGGTTGGTTGTGAAGTAGATCAAGTCCTACCTCAAGCAGGATCTGGATCCACTTCAATTCATCCATTATTATCACGTAATACTACATTTGAATGTAACATGTGGAATTCTTTAACTTTGTCTACCATAAGGAAGACAGAGTCACCACTTTGTCAAGTGCCCCTCACAGAAACGAGGCCTCAGCGAGGAATGAACTTGCGACCCTGGTTTACATGACCAATGCTCTAACCACTGAGCTATGGAGCCTCATACCATTCTCATTGCCCCTATGCTCTATATTAGAACACTTGGACAATAACAGCACCTACATCATTCTGTGGTTCATTAACTCTAATTCAGCACCATCACATGTGCAACTGGATCCTTGACTTGCTCATCAGCAGCTGTGGGATCCGCAGCATGGTCCATCAACATGGGAACCTTAAGGTTGTATGGTACCAGAACAAAGATATTGCTCTCAACATCAAGACCAAGAATCTTATTGTGGATTTTAGGAAGTGGAGGGAGTCCCTTCAAGTTCCTGGGAGCCAAGATCAGAGGACCTCTCCTGGAGCCAGCACATTGCAACAACCTCGACCTTAAGAACAATGCCTCTACTTTAGAAGTCTGATGAGATTGAGTAAAGCTATTGTACGGCTGCAGGTGCACTGTGAAAATAACACTGGCGTCACCGTTTCTGCGCACTGTAATTTCCAAACTAAGTTAGTAAATGTAGCCAAGTCCATCGCAGGCTCTGACCTCCCATCCAATGAAGACCAATGAGATTCCACCTCAAATAGACAGTCAACATCATCACCCTTATTGCTACCTTCAGGTGGAAGGTAGTGCAGTCTGAAGGCCAGTACCTCGGTTCAAGAACATTTTCCAATGGCTACCAGGCTCTAAAACCTCCCCTTATTACATTAATCATCAACTGTTCTAATGCCACACAAAAACCGCAGGAGCCTTTTTTGTATCAGCAAGCCATCTTTTGCTTTTAGTTTTTCTTTGAAGTACCTTTTAGGTTACAGCAAATAATGACAAAAAGATTGTCTTTTACTTTCCACTTTGAGGTTCCTAGATGGAATAGCAAGTCCAGCAGTGTGGTACAGTGCAGCATTGGGGGTGGGGGGTGGGGGGGGGGGTGGGGGGAGGGAAAAATCAGAAACAGCTTAAGGTTCTGGGGATATTAAATGCTAATTTGGAAAGGGTAGAGAACCATTGCTTCAAGGATGTCTACTCCAGATAAAAGGCTTTGATCATCTTAAGGGCATCCTAATGGGAATACTCAGCTTCTGCGTGAAAATTTGATTTTTAATACTTTAGCCATAAAATTCTCAGTGGCTAATCAAATTTACTGCTTTCTTTAAAACAGGTTTGCATAGTTGACTCTGTAGATCAGACAGCATTGATGAGTAGAAATTGTCATTTGGCATTTCAGGATAACTGGATCAGAGCAGAAACAGGCTCTTCAGCCTAGGCCAAATTAAACTATTTACAGTTCCTGCATATGGTCCATTTTCTACATATTCTTGTGCCTATTGAAATCTTTCTTAAATATTATCATCTCTGCTTCTGGCCAACATTTCCTTCCCTTCCCCTACCCACCTTCAAAAGCAAGATGTTCCAAGCACCTTCCATGTAACAAAATCACCTTGCACATCTCCTTTAAACCTTCCCCCTCTCACCTTGGTCTTGCCCTCTAATATGACAATTTCACCCGAACAAACATTTTACAAATCGCTATTGTTTCACTACCTAGTTTATTTTTTTAAATTAATTACACTAGACAACAATTTTTTTTCCCCCAGAAGGTTTGGCTTCCTGAAAAAAATTGGGAATATGATAGACAACTTCAAGCTGAACACAAGATAAATTTCAGATTTGCTGTATCGCGAAGGAAGTTGGAGAAACATCGACATTTATTGAATTTAGTATGTTTAAATCGCATAATGATATCGACACATTGCATTAGTTCAACTGATCTAAAAATGTTTTGCTGCTAATTTTAATTTGTACTCAGCATTTGATGCCTCTCACGACAGAATCCAACAATAGTTGGCCAGCGTTCGCGGATTCCAGTTGCCCTGTTACTGCTTTTCCATGGTCACAGTGTCCTGGTGAAACCTTTCACCATGTTCACTACTGACTGCACTAAAATCAGCAGGGATGAAGTCCAAGTGCAAACATAGAAAATAAATTTTCAATGATGTGACACTAAATGGTTTTGTATGCTTGAAGTAGACTTAAAATGAGACAGGAAATCACAAAAATAGGTTACATCTAAAAAATGATACATAATGGGAACATTTCAAGGTAATTGTCATGATCAACAGCCCAGAATCCATAAAATACATCCAAAAATGTTTAGGAAGCAAAATCGTCATTGTCCAATGAAACAATAATTGAACATGTTTGAACCAAACTGAATCTACCGTCACAGGGTTAGCATGCTTGCCTTCAACAATTAACTGATATTTTCACTCAATATGTTTCCTAGCATATTTAAAATATGAAATAAGGAGATACTGTATTTCTGAAGACATTATGATGCACAGTTTTGCAGTACACAGACAACTTGTAACAACTTAGCTTTGCATTAATTCATCATTGTGAATGTGAAAGGTTCACCTGTGGCATCTCATTCCTTGAAGTAACGATTTTTAAAATCAGGTCAGGATCAGGAGGATTTAGCAATGAGACAGCAGATGTTTGCATATGGAACAAATACAGACAGCTGAAGCATCTCAGAAGGTCAAGCAGGAAAGAAAGTGGATGTTTCACATCAAAGTGGGAGATGAATGT